>NC_060274.1:96796354-97153854 GCF_021613505.1 Equus quagga
ACTGACCTTCATAACCACTCCACAACCATGAATATTTGACAAATTTTTACTGTGACTATTTATTAAGCATGGATCAAGGAGACAGCCCTAAAGGAACTTATTAAGCCAGCCCTTTGGGATTCAGTACCAACAGGCAAATTGCTTGTTTTCTTCTCTCTCTCTCTTTTTTTTTTTTAGAAAAAAAGACAAAAACTGATTTTCTTGGAAAAAAAAAAAAAAAGAACTGTTCTTTCTATAATGGCTTTGCCCATTTAAAAAATGTGGCTCTTAAGGGTTCATGAAATGACTGAATATGAGGATACATGTCCTGTAGAAAGCAAACGCGCCTCATATACTGCCAAAAATAGTGTTAGTTTCATTAATGTGAATTTCCCAGCATTCAGTAGTTGTAATGTTAGAAACAATTGCTGGTCAAGTTCAACTTGTTGCTATTGTTTTTAATTTGCACAGGAGTAGTATCAGAAATTAGTGTCACTGCTTGTATCTAGCTGAATTTTAAACAACAGAACATTAGTTTTTTATGTTGGTGCCACCAACTGTAAATGACATAAGTTAGTTATTACAAAACACAGTAATTAGACTGTTGCAACCATCTAAAACCTTAGGCTTCCAGTCTGTGCTGTTAGTGTTAAGATGTAAAGTGCAATCCTAAGCTAACATTATCTGTGCAAGCACCATAGAAACATTTGCATATCTGCATAGATCTTACAACTGTACTCTTTACCTCCTCGTGATAAAGCTTTGTCTACCTGCAAACACAGTCAAAGGCTACAGCTGCAAACCAAAGCCAACTCTAACCATGGCCAAGAGCTCAAGGACAGAAGCAGCCACATGCTTTGGTCAGCCTTCTGTAACTTCAATTAGTACAAAGGAACCTTTTCCATGAACTACCTGCTGTTTTTCTGATGACCTCTGGGATCTTTTCATTTAGCCCTAAACAAAGAATCAAATATGACAAAAACCACAACTAAAAAGCTAATTCAGTCACAGAGTAATCTTCTGAGGCCAAAAGTCCATCTAACACAATGAAGATTTGCTTTCATTAAAGACAGAGGTGAGGACAAAATCCGCAGTGGAAGTGATGATATGCTAGAAAGCAACAAATGTGGATCACTGACCAAAACGATTATGTACTTGATGCAAATGCAGATTGCATATTGTTATATAGAGAGTACATTGTGTTTTTGTTTTCCCCCATCCAGTCACTTATTTTCGGTGGTGAATACATGTTGTTAGAAGATGTCTTGTATGGTCTTAATCTTTGTTGTGTACTATTTTTTATAGTCTTAAGTTATAATGAAAAAACAAAAAGTAGGAACCAAACATAAAAGGTCTAGTAAAGCCAAAAATTAATTTCATATTGATTTTAAAGTGATCTAGCTGAGTTTTTACACTGAAAGCAAAGATTATAGCAATTGTAGTCCATGGTATTTATTTTCAGTCAAACCAAAGTTACATATAATTCTGCCTCTGCTTATACGGGATATTAACACTAACAATACACTCCCTTTCAAAGACTTGCACAGGCCAAATTGTTGGAATGCTGGTTTTCTTGAGAACTCCAAACCCCAAAACTATGATAATGCGTTATGGTGTAGTTGAAAATAGCATAGTCAGATGTTTGCTTAAAACCTAGAAACTTTACGTGTTGCTTTTCATGTGCTGTGCCAAGTCTTGATAATACTTTTTCCCCCAACCAAGGGACCTCATAACCTGATTATGGTTATTGCTTTACAAACAGTTTTGACAGAAGGTGGCTGCTAGAGCTTAACATACGCTCCGGTTCCATGTGATGGGGCCGGTTCTTGCAAACTAAGCTCATCCTTTATTCTTTGCTGAAGTCAGCAAATAGAGTTAGAGAGATACCCAGTCATCTATCACACCAAATAAAAGGACAGAACGGCTTTCAAAAGGGTTTTCCCACTTACCCAAAAGGCTTTCTGAAAGCTTCTACCTCTGCAAAAAAAAAGAAAAAAAAGAAAAAAAAAAGAAAAAAATTAGAACCATTATGGCAGATTGCATGAAACGTGAGAACGTCACAGTAACTGCTACTTTTCATTATGTTTGTCTTTGGGTCATGATCAACGAACGGGAAGTTGACGATATGGTATCAAAAGAAAGATTGGTATTGTGAAGGATGGTTTTCAGTCATCTAGGATCCTACTGTAAGGATTATCTGAAGGGAAAATGGGTCTTTCAGGTGCATGTTCAAAAGGCTTTGAGGGACTGAAAGTAACTCTGAGAGCTGTACCATCAGGAGGGTGGCCTAAGACTACAATGCTAAAGTATGCTTACCTCAGTTACAAAACTTTTGAAAGGAAGTCTCAGCCACAGAATGCATATACCTGTAGAGTTTTGCATGGGTTTTATATGAATACAATTTTAAAAAATAGCTGCTTGCACATTATACCAGAAAAACCTCCAAAACTGCAATTGCTTTGAAAATAGATTTTAGGTTTTTTGGAGTTTTCTGAAATGCTTGGTCTGTATTTTGATAATTGTGCATATTATGTAAAGATGTTGGTGGACCCATAAATGACCAGACTTTTTCTAAGAAAAATGTTGCTTTAATGCATTTCATGAATTTTTACTCTTATATCATTGCTTGCTAGTAATAGCAAATCTGCTTTTCTGCATCTGCTTTGCGTAGCTATTGTAAGGCTTTGAACTAATGTATGTATTTATTGCTTGAACTTCTGTGCATACCTTATAAAGCATAATGTCTGACAATTTAAATGGCTCATGTATTCTTGCTTCTATCATAAGCTGATTATGGGGACTATGATCTTTTGTATACAGCAAATTTTAACTGTAGCACAAACATCTGTTTATGTATTGGTGGAATATACCTGTTTTATTTATCTTTTTTGAGGTAAACTAATTTTTGATACTTTTCATTACTGTGTACTATGTTCATACTTTGAATTCTCTGACGTTAGAAGTCATGGTTGAGAATTGTAACAGCTGTTATTCGTTCTGTATTCATGGCTTTCACTGCTGAATAAAATAAAGGACCAAACCTAGGATTTGAAAGAAAACTGTCTACCTCTAACACCAGGGAGTTATCAGATTTCATTTTGCATAGTTTCAGTCTACAAAGACACAATTGCTTAAACCTAGTGGGCTTAAGGCTTATATTCTGTGTGGTTGGATTCATGGCACAGTTGTACTGTTTGAAAATCAATTAAAATTTCATGTGAATGTTACAAGCATTTGGTAGAATTACCACTAACTGGGTTTTCTTTAGATAACTCAGATATGGAGAAAATGTCATCAGCATTCTGTGTCTACAGCTGCTTAACTTCATAAGAATGCATTTCTTTGTGATTAGGGAATCGAAGAATAGTCAGCTAGGAATAGAGCTACAGAAGTACACTTAAAATAAACCATCCTGGACTTTAACGTCCCTGGGCAGATTCAGTCGCAAAATCCATTAGACTTTTTTGTAAAGTTTTCAGATTGGGTGTTCACATTTTAGAGAATGTGAGACTTCATCCCACACATACCAATATTAACGTGCATTTGGACAATAGCTTTATTAATGCCATAAAGCTATCGAAAGGAACATGGCTTACCCTTGTTATTTCACCAGTTCAGGTTGCAACGAAAGGTTTTTTCGTCCATGACCACTTGGCAAATCTTACTTAGCAAAAAAAAAGAAAGATGTACATTTTCCTATAGAATTAATGTATGAACAGTGTGTCACTGCTGTTGGATGTAAAAATGTATATGAAACCATTTCATTCACTTGATTACATTTCTGAAGTATAAATAAAAGATCTAATTCTTTTTGACCCATTTATAACCCCTAGGATTTTATTCTTTCGGAGAGACCATTCTTTCCTGCCAGAGCCAAGTCATAAATTTGTGTACACATGTCCCACAATTTGTTTAAAATCATTTCCTTAGGAATTGGGGATTCATAAACCAAACCATACTCGAATTTAGTCAATAAAAATGGGGCTGCTTGTCAAATACATTCCATTAAAAACTATCTTCAGGTTCAAAATTGGCTTCCTCACATAATCAGCTCATGTTTTCATTCTAATAGAATTTGACATCGTAAATTCTGAACCTTAAAAAAAACATTGGAAAACATGATTACTTTACCCTTTTAACTTTATGACTTTTCTTTACCTTTTTTCTTTTTTTTTTGCCTCCAAATATTGGTTATACTCATAGCATCCTGCCGTGGTTTGGGAGAATGTGCAGGGATGGTGTCAGTAGCTTTCTAAGGGAATGCTTCTTAGGCCTCTAAGGATCGGTCCCCCACCTAAATTAGTGGCCAAAGCAGGTAAGACAGGGCCTCTGCAGAATGAAAGTTTGCCTTTTTTTTTTAACTTGAATATATATTCCTAAATCTGTCTTCAGAAGTAAACAGAAAATAAATATGTTGAGTATGTTTTTATTTTATGCATAATGTTTTCTGTCATCCCAGTGACAGAGTACCTTACTAAAGAACTTTCCACAGGATAAAAATTATTTTAAAAGAAATTTGAACATGAGATTAATTTTCTTGAGCCTTAGAATTCGTTTTTCACTATCGATTAGTTGAAAGTAAATGAATACCAACTTGCCCCCGCCCCGTGTACTTTACTAGCTTGTTAAAGGCTGTATAACAGATGCGAATCCAGTCCTCGAACTCTCTACACTGTAATATAGAGAGAACAATTTAGAGATTAAAACTAACAATTTAAGAAAAAAGTAAAACTGATTTGGCAAACATTTTGTGCTTAAACCTAAGTTCAAACTCATGTCACCTCATAGTTTAAAACACTGTGTTGCCCAGATATATTGTGTTGGGTCACTGGAGGATTCAGTTGCTTTGTAAAACGCTGGCCACTAAATTATTTTGAATTTTTAAAAATTAAAAAGAAACAAGATGGCAAATTAAAATCTAACTAGGGGCTGGCCCCGTGGCCGAGTGGTTAAGTTCGCGCGCTCCGCTGCAGACGGCCTGGTGTTTCGTTGGTTCGAATCCTGGGCGCGGACATGGCACTGCTCATCAGACCACGCTGAGGCAGCGTCCCACATGCCACAACTAGAAGGACCCACAACAAAGAATATACAACTATGTACTGGGGGGCTTTGGGGAGAAAAAGGAAAAAAATAAAATCTTTTAAAAAAATTAAAATCTAACTAAACAGAATAGAAATACAGTTGGCAAGTCACATTCTCACCATTTCCCAAGCAGAAGTAATAAAAGCTAAGTATCCAACTGTTTACTGTTTACAAAATGAGATTCAGAGAAATTCTAACCTTTAAATGTCGATAAAGGAAAATAATGTAGGCTACGTCTTTTCATTATTAATCAGTTTTTAAATTGCATATAAAACTTTTTAAACAGCAGAGCACAAGGTTACTGCATGAGAATGTGTTACTTCAGAAAATCATGGTTTCACCCACAATTTGGCATATTATTCCTGTTATTCTCTCTATGTTCAGTCACCATCAATACAGACTAAAAGGAGCTATGTGACACCTGAATAAATGGAAAGATCAGCAGTAGTCAGTAAAGAGTTCATCATTTTCTGGGGAATTTGCACCCTACGTTGACTCCGATGTCAATTACTTAAGCCAGTATACATACATATGAACACTTACACACACACATACTTCAGAAATCAAACAAAACCAGAACTTTAAGTCCTAAATGTATATTGTTGATTTCACACTCAGCTGTGAAAGTTTACTTGAGAATCTTTGAAATAAACATCAGCCAATCTGTATCCTAAAGTTGAAGCTGATCTTATCCCATAAATTCATGAGTCTTTAGTTTCCAATGCTCCTGCAGAAAATAGAAAATCTACATAACAAAAATGATCCTCCCTCCCTTCATATTTAAGGATCATTGAGGTCAAAATGTTTGACAATGATCACTCACATGCAGAGGGGAGGGTGGACAGAAAGAGAAGAAAATGAAAAGAGTTATTAGAGAAAGTGTTCCTGCTATGACCAGACATGATATGTATTTTTTCAACTCTTCATGTCATGATTATGAAAGTGAAGAGGTCATCAATTTGAAACTCAACTGACTATATGATTCTCTTCTCAATCACTTGAAGGTCTCCTTTGTGTTCAACAGCAGTTTGCTGTTGCCCTGGGGAGTCTATGCAGAGCAGCTTGCGTGTACCCATAACACCATTCGCAGATGTTGATATGAGGCAAAGCCCCTTAGCCACCATCCTCTTTCTCCTTGTGCAGGCAGCCAACAGCCCTAGAATCATGGGGCATGTGACACATGAGAGGCAACACCAGACCTGTCTTCCTTGCTTAACTCTCCTTTGAATATATTTAAATGACACTATAGAAAATGCAACATGTACAAATTACCAATCCTCTTCGACCAAATGTTCTGAAAAAAATTAAGTCTCAGGGAAAGTTATAAAATTTGAAAGTGAAGTTTCTCCTAAGGCAGAGTTAGTTTGATCTTATATTCACATATCCTCCATAAGCTGAAAAAAAATATTTTCAGGAAAAAAAAAAATAAGGAAAACTTGGTGAGCACCAAGCTGAGTGTCATTGGAATTAAACTCTATACCAACACATAAGTGTTCTGTTTAGTGTCCTTCATCAGAGAAAGGAGCTCTGGACAGCTAATCCATAAGGAACCAAGTTAACAGAACCTCAATAGAAACATTTCATCTGGAGATATTAGACCTAGATGTTAAAAGTCTTGGAATAATATCAAAAGCTTGCTACCAATACCACCTATTTATTTAGTTTTGGCCTCTTTGATAACAGAGATTAGTTCAAAGTTAATAAAAAGAAACAAGATTGCAAAGACTTAAACAAATCAATTTTAAAATCATTTTACAGATCAAACTGGCTTCCCAATAGCCATGAAACACTGTGTGAGCCTCATGAAATAATCCAGCATTTTGGTTGTCTCCTGTCTCTGGTTCTCATGTATATTCTCCTTATCAGCCACTGTTGAACGTTGATTTAATACTAATTCTAATGCAAAATCAGTTACGTTTATTTGACAATATTTATTTCACTTTCCAGTCATTTTAGAAATAATCGTATAGTAGTACCCACCATAGAATGGAAATATTTCATTAATTTTATTCTCTGCATAAATTTAAAGCTGTGATTATTGGATAACGTGTGCATCAGTAGTTGTCATTGTGCTTGCTGAAGGAGCAGTCTTGGACAGATAACCATTCCTATCCTAATTTTCTAAGCAGGATGTTCTGGTACTCCGATTGTTATTTCCAGCATTTAGAAAGATTATTGGGTCACTTGAAGAGTGACAATAATAATTTTTTATGTAAGAAATCTTACATAAAATTTGAGAAAGAGTCACATTGAGATCAGGCATCTAAAAACAGGCTTCGAGCACCTCGGCAGAAGTTAAATTACATATCAGGATCTATTTCCAAGGAATCTAATCAAAATCAGGAGGAAAACATTTTTATATTGTATGCCAAAGAACTCAGAAATGATGGCTTGAACAGAAGAGAATTCATTCTCCGTAACTCAAGTCTCTCCTAAGCAATGATGTTGAAGCCCATTAAGAGGCTAATAGGCAGCAACTTTATATTTAGTGACACTGTAACTGTATTCAAAAGGTAGATTTTCAGTCAATAAGCTTTTCTTTACCACAGGGTCACAAAAATCATCCACTTACCTTTTGACTTTTAGGAAAACACTGACAGTATTGAATAATTCAAAATTTTCTTGACTGAGCTGTAATAGAGGCCTTTTCAGTGCAAGAGGCTTCCTCTTCAGCCCATTGGGAAGAGAGGGCACTGATGGCAGCTACCAGCTGGGATGTATCACTCTCTACACTGTCTAGGGAAGTGGGATTGAATGCAGGATCCAGGCCAGAGATGGAAAACTGAGTACATGTAATTTGCCAGCTCTGATTGATTCATAGTGGCTACCTGGAGGGACTGGCAATAGTAGAGATTCAATGAATACCTGATAATGGACTATGAGGCCGTATCTACACTTTACAAGAAAATATTCCATCATCTACTAATGACTTCTGCCATGAGAACAAGAAAGGGAGTAGGACATGAGGTACTGACTTGCCAGTCCATGTTTGGCCCCTCAATAGCAATGAGATCTGAGAAGTATTCACACTGTGGGCCAAAACTGGGAGAGTTATCAGTGGATGGGGTGTATGAGTTGGGAATGATTTCAAGTTGGGATGTTGGGTGCTAACCAGGGTAAATAGAAAGTGTAATTGTGAAAATACTACATTTGGTGAATTTCTGTTAGACAGAAATCTCTAAATATTGATCTCCATGCTTGGTAGCTACTCAGGGACTACCCAAAATGATTCCCATTCTTACCAAATTGAGGCAAATGCTCAGTTGCACATAGGAGGGGCTTTCATAGGAGGCGGAAGTTTGGCCTCTTTGGGCAGCAGGACAGCTTCTTTATTCTCTCCTTTCTAGACATGCCTTTCAGTCACTCTTAAATCTATGTTTGCTGTACAGAAGTGAACTTTTGGATAAAGCTATCCCTTTCTCAAAATCCCAAATGTAAATAATTCCAGCTCAAACGACTTCTCCTTCTCTGGTGCTAAATGAAGGGTCCTGGGAAGCCCTACGTACCTGAGAACCCTTGAAGCCCCCTTAGTGAAAGTTCTCGGTTGGAACTTAGCCTTACTTATCCAACCACGTTTCTCGGCCCCTACCTGGATGAAGAGGTAGATGACGTGTACATGTCTTAACAGTTGCCTCTGGATACAATCCCCGCTATTCTAATCTCTGGAATTCTGGTTCCTGAAAAGGGCCCTCACTCTCTTGATTGTGGAGTGTGCTGTGTGGTCCCAGAACCCTGCAGCCGGCCATGACAGTCCTGCTCATCAGCAGTGTCCCCGTACCTCTCACTGTGCTGCCTGACACCTCATGTGCAGCTACAAGTAAGTCCCTATTGCCTGCTGCCGTTGACCCCACCATCACCACTGGATTCTCCAGGAAGAGACTGTCACCACAAGGTCGCCTCTCTTGACAAAATTCTGCCCTGCCTTTGTGCCCATTGTCTCTTCCTAGAGTGGAAGAAGCTGCTTCCTGCCCTCGTGTTAAACTGCATTTTAACACAGACATTTTGTGGCCAACAGTTGCAAGACAAAGCTGAAGTTACCTATGTTGTCCTTAGAGATAAAACTCTCTCTCTCCTTTGACTTACTTTTTCAGGTTCTTACAACCTTAAACCTTCCCCCATGCTTAGAAGCTTGGCTTCTGTTCTTTCAGAGGTGGGGCTGAGTCTGAAGATAACTGGAGAGTTCCTAGAGAGAAGAAAAATCCTTAAATTGTAATAACCTTTTAAACACTGCTGCTCTGACACCAAGCTGATATCTCTGCTTCTCTCTCAACTTAGAAAGTGTGACAGTCCCTTCCCTATTTAGTACAATGGCCCAGATGTTGACCGATGGCCTTGCCACCTTCTCCATCCACCATCATCATCACCACCCTCTTGTCAAAAGTCTCAGCCATATAGGTCAGCCAAATGTCTTGTCTGGTCTGTTATTAGGCCCTAAGGAAAATATACCCTCCTCCCCATTGAGAAACCAACAGTGATAGTCATAGGTATATCCATGTTGGACAGACAGAATAAGCTCACTTTTAACCCTCTCACTGTACTATTCTGGAGCAAATGTGCGTAAGAGGAATTTCTGACTATGCATTAGAACTGGCCTGGGAGTTGACAATAGAGTCCCCCTCAGAGGAGAACTTTCTACCTCCTTACTTTTCTTCCAATGGGACTTCAGCTCCTCAAATCAATTAGGCAGGGTTAAGGTAAATGATTAGCAAGGATTTTCTTCCTTGAAAGATGTTTGATTGCATCATGGCTCTCAGTGTAGCCATCCAAATACGTTATTTATAGTCAGGATTTAAACTTCTTTCTACCCACCTCTCCCTCTGCCCCCCAAAAAGGAGTTGATGTTGTAAGGACCACATCAAATTCTTCATCCCTCTGTGAGGATTAAATTTCTAGTGTCCACTTTTGAGTACAGAACTGTGAGATGAAAGCCTACTCTAAGACTCAGGAATTGTAAGCTTCCTTAAGGGAAACAGTAAAGAGTAAGTCACAAAATCCTAAATAGCAATGCAAGCAAATGTCATAAGAGAACTCCAAGAACTTTCCAGGCCTACTGTGTAAGTAGCAAACTCCCCCTTAATTTCTCCTGTTGCTACTTTTTGAAAAAAACATGTCCTATTCTAAAATTGGCATGTAATTAAATTAAATGCATCAAAGATGACCCTGTGACAAGGAAGCCAGACTAGCACATGGATGTGGAAGGGCACTGGACCAGGTCTCTGGAGACTTAGCTTCTATCTTTGATTCTTTCTCTGATTCACTGGGTTGCCTTGAACAGGTTACTTCACCCATTGTGTCACAGTTTGCTCATCTGCTTAGAAAAAACAGCTGTTTCATCAATGTCCTTGAAGGTCCCTTTTAGCCTCAACGTCATCTGATTCAGTCTCTTAAAAATCTAAACCTGATGACCGAATTTAGTAATCATGATCTAAGTAATTAGTTTTTCAAAAGGTAAAAAAAAAAACAAAAAAACCCAAAACCCCAGCAAATGTGTGCAGCTTTCAAGAGCTAATCAATATCCAACTTCAATAAATAATGAGTTATTTGTTCTGATTGAGGGAAGATGGCTTGGAATGAGGAGACTAGATGACTCAGAATCACAAATCTTGGCTTCTAAGCCACTTCATCACTAATTGGCTATACAGCTTTGGGTCATAGTCGCTGGCTGTGCCTTTTTGCAGTGAAAGTGCTGTGAAGGAGAGAAAGAAAATGAAAGAAAGAGGAAAAAGTTATCACAGACCGGTCTGAGTGGATTCGGAATCCAGCTGCAGAAGCCTGAGGGCTTCGTACATAGCTCAGTAGTTGGATCTTGAACTGCAGCACAGGGGTGATGAATACACCCACCTCACAGGGCTTCTTGACAGAGGACTTAATGAGTCATCACTCATTTATTCAATAAATATTTATTTGGTGTCAATGACAAACCAGACCCTGTTCTAGACCCTGGAAGCATAGCAAGAAACAAAGCGCAACAGGGAGTCCTACCCTCAATGAGCTTGCATCCTAACAAGAATAAAATGATCATAAGTCCTTCCGCCCATAGGAATTTCTCAGTAAGTGTTAGTAGTATCATTGTTGCTGTTAAGGGAGTGAAGAAATAGATAACATTTTAAATGTACTCATCAGAAACGTCTTTGAATAGGATTTGACTTTTCAAGATTAAGTTATTTACTTTCTCCTCCATTGTTCTCCTTTTTCTTTTTAATTTTCTGGAGTTTGGTCTCATTAAATATACCAAATTCTTGGGTTACCTGTTACCTGACAAACAGGTGCTACATTTACCAGTCAGTTAAGAAAACACCTAAATATAAAGAAAAAGGGATACAAGTGGAAATTAGTTTGAAGAAAATGCAGCACCATCACCTCACCCTTCCTGTGGGTGATGGAGGGGGAGTGGTCTACTGTTTATCTTTCCAATCCATTGTTATGACCTATACCGACCATGCCTAGCTGAGCTTTCCCTGTCTTTTTTCAAGAGTCCAATTGGGAAGCCAATATAACACATTAATTCTTTTTTTCTCTTTGGAATCGCTGTCATAGCAATTCTAATTCTACAACAGGCAATGAGGGTTCCTCTGGTTGAGGAGAGGAAAAGAAAAGTGTTAACAACAAGCTGCAGACCAAAGTTAGTATTTTAAGACTTCTTGCTACAGGTCAGTTTTATTATCTGTAATTTTAGGATTCTCTAGTGTGGATAATATGGCTTATAATATGTGTGCATAAATTAACTGTATGTTAGATCCTCCATGTCAGATAATATTTTAGTTCCTTATTCTGGAACCCTACTCCACGGATGACCAATTAGCTTTGAAAAGAAGGTAATGAGGAGTCCACCTTCCAGAGGTGGTTTTGGTAAACACTTGAAATATCATTATCTAAATCTAACCAGAAGGTTTGCTAATTAACAAAATGGGTAGGAAGAATTTTTTATTAGCAGAATGAGTAGAATTAAACGTTTGTGGTTGGTTGAAAAAAAGAAATATGCAGGTCCTTCTGCTCTTGTAGGAACGAGATGTAAGGGTCTGGCAGGCCAACAGGGGAGCACCTTTGGATTGGCACCATGTCCATTTGGTTCTGTGTTACACTACTTACCAGAAGCTTCTCTTGTCTGATTCAAATAGAAGGTTAACCTCTCATACCTCTAACATCGCTAATGCCCGGTGCTTGTCAGAGTGCCTAAAAGGGCAGTCCTTTTTAGGCACTCTAACAAGAGAATAAGAACTTCCCTGATCTTACAGGAATTGGTTAAAGAATGTTGTGGTGTCTGTTTGATAATAAAGGTTTGTACTTGGAGTAGAATTTAATGTAAGACTTTTATTACAACATACCACCTTACCAGGGTGGAGAGCTTGTGGGGAAGGGACATATAGTTTCCCTACTTCAATGACACTTGAATGAGATTTGTCCAAAGACCATGACAATGGTAAAAGGTCATGCCAACATGGCATTCCACAACAATAGGCAATAGCAAAGTGTGACCCAACATGCTCTCATAAACTTTACTAAATGGCTTCTAGTCAACCTGCACAGATAAATAAATGTTGGGGACCACAACCACAGAATAAATCATTTAAAAAATAAATTTATAGTATGACTTTATTCTTTAACTTTATTCTTAACTTGTGAGATTTAACACAGTCCAGGGAACTTTCATTGAGCACCTACTATGTGACAGATAACCATCTAGGAGCTAGTATCACAGAAATGAAGAGTCCTTGCCCTTGAAGAATTTAGAGTTAATTGTGAGGGATAGAGATGCATAAATTGATATTCCAACTAATGTGGAGGTAGCACAGAGTGGGAAGGTGGAGCAGGCCAGTGTGGGCCTTGTTTGGGCTTCTTGGAGATGACTGTTGAGCCAAATCTTAGAGGATGAATAAAAATAACAAATTAGAATAATACCTTGCATATATTGACCATTTACTGTGTATCAGGCACTATTCAAGGCATATTTAACGAGGAGACAGGCTGAGTCCAGAGACTCAGATCCAGTTAAGGAAACATGCAATAGTTCAGACAAGTCTGATGAAGACCTCAAGTAGGATAGAGTTTGAAATGCAGATGAAGGAATAGGTTAAAACATATTTAGCAAGTAAAATCTGTAGGTTTGGACTGGTAGAGTGAATGTAGGAAATGAAAAAAAGGGAAGGAATTTAGGATGGTTCCCAGATGTCCAGCTTGGGTAACTAAGTGTGTAAGATGTAAGCTGAACAAGGATAACTCAAAGAGTATAATGAAAAGGTCATTCATTTTAGTCTCTCCTTGCCTTTCTGAGCTTTACTGAGCAGGGCAATCCGCTGCACGAGATTAGAACTTGGGCAGATCTCATGGGGTATCTGCTGACTTTTTGGTTATAAACATTTCTATAGTCACTCGAGGTCACAAACTGCCTGGATAAGATATTTAGTACACATTCCCATGTTTTAGTCAAAACTCTGACCTTGACTTTGGGTAATACTCTCTGCCCTCCTCCAGCTCAGATTTGCTGGAGCTGTGCTACGGGATGAGGACCACACCTTCTGTTTCATCACCCTGCCCACCTCCCCACTCATAGCGGCATGGCCTAGTCAGCAGGGAAAGGGGACGAGGGGGTTCCTGAAAGGGGTGAGGCTCCAGCCCTTACTTGCTTTGGGGGCTTCATTCTGGGTCTGGCTGATGTTTAAGGTTGACTTTGGGGGGGCACCATTTTGGGGTCCTTTTCAAAAAACAACAAAAAAGCCTCTCCATTCAAAGTGGTTGCTTTTTGCTTCTTCCACCAAGCCTGGGTGCTCTACCCTTCCAGCTTCTTATTGCCATGGTCAGGCAGGACCCCAACAACCCCATGTTGGCTCTCTCACCTAGGTAGCCCAAATTTTGTCTATGGAAAACATTCTCATATCCATTTCCCCAACAAACACAGGTTGGCAGGCCCATCCCAATTTTGTCAGCAATTAGCCCTCCTTTACCTCCTAAGTCTTCCAGCCAGGAGTCAGTCTGAAGTCCACTGTCAGCATTACCTTTCCCAAGCAGGGGTCAGGCACCAGATCTTTTGATCTCCCAACTTCAGGAAGTGACACATTTAAATGTCCTTGACATTGTCTCACAGAAGCCCCCCTACTAGGCTTGGGATAAGAAGGCAGCAGTCACTCCATCCCTCCTCTAAAGAGGCAACAATTATCTCCAAAAAGTCTTTTTACCAATCTCCTGATGAAAACTTCAACTCCATCATCCTATTAGAGGAGTACGTTGGAGACATTAACTAAATCAGAGATTCCTAGTGGAGGAGCTGATTGTGGAAAGAAATAAAAGAGCTTGTTCATGAACACAGCTGAGAGCAATCAGTGCTTAATCCACTTTATGTTCAAGTGGTGGGTGGAGTCCCAGAGCCCTTTGCCACAGGCATATCAGCTTTTCACTCCAAAGCTCTGCCGGTCTCAGTGCTCCACCAGACTTCTCCCCCTCACAGTACAAGTGGTGTGGTAGAGGAGAGTAATCAGGAACACTCCTTCAAGAGTCTTCTGGTGTTGCATCAAGTCAATTCCCCAGGGGGGGTCCAAATCTCACTATCACAATTGCCCTCTAGGTGGCTGAATCTGCCTTTATTTCTGAAGTTCCTCAGGGTTCCCCACATTCTGGTTGTCATGACATCTTCAGAAACCCCTGTTGGTGGTTTTTAGCCTTGTCCATGGTTTTCCCACCTTGCCTCTGTTTGTGGGGATCAGGTCCAGCCACCACTTTCCCTAAGAATGAGCTTCTGGGTTTAGAATTGCCCTTTGGACTCTTAGTCAATGTCCAAACCTGGGTCACCAACCACTGGGGGGTCACCTATCAGCCACCAGTGTAGCTTGGGCTCTTAGTTCAGGCCATCTCCCATAACATCCAAAATGCCTCTGCCCAAGCCCTGGTGATACCTGCCACTGCCCTGACTCAAAAGGGAAGACTATAACGTGAGAAGGCCAACCAAGAGAATTCGCCAGTGTGGCTGGCAGTGGAAATAAGAGAGAAGTCTGCACGAGCACTCACTCTGTTGATTTCTGTGCACCAAAATTCATGGGCGATTCACAGAAGACTAAGAACACAGTAAAGGTTGAGAACTTCATGACCAATAATGGACTATACTGGGAAGACTGTCAGAAAAAAGTAAAACTCTAAGCTCATTGGATGTCTTCATTTGCAAATTGTGACAGTGAATGTTAGATGTTACATTACTCTTATTACTCCTGAGTTAAGCACATATAAAAACTGCCAGAATGGTCATGCAAAGGTGACATCATTTCTTTTTCTTTTGAGGAAGATTACCCTTGAGCTAACTGCTGCCAATCCTCCTCTTTTTGCTGAGGAAGTCTGGCCCAGAACATCTGTGCCCATCTTCCTCTACTTTTTTTTATATGTGGGATGCCTACCACAGCATGGCTTTGCCCACCGGTGCCATGTCTGCACCCAGGATCAGAACCGACGAACCCTGGGGCCCCGAAACAGAACAGGTGAACTTAACTGCTGGGCCACCTGGCCGGCCCCTCATTATTTCTTAATAAGATAAACTATACTCACAATGCTGAATGCCAGAGGAATTAAGAATACAATTGTCGTCGATACTAAACTTCCATTGTCACGGACAAATCTTCTTTACAGAGTTTATAAATACATTTCGAAAATCTCACTGTCAGTACTTTTTTTTTCCAACTCTTTCAATAAAGCCTAGAGTTAAAAAAAGAAAAAAAAAAAAAAAAGGATGGCGCCCTCCGGTGGGGGCGCGGCACAAGGAGAGCCCGAAGATGGCGTCTACCGGCCTCGTCCGCAGAGCAGGAGGCCTCCAGATACTTGCCAGACCAGGTGCCTGCCCCTCAGGCCAAGGCTCCAAGACCAGGAAATGAGCCTCTTTCAGTCTGGGCGCCTCTCCTGGCTGATTCTGCACTGGGCCCGGGAGCAGGTGAGTCCACAGTGAGTGTGAGCTTTCTCACTTCACTAACAGCTTTGTGGGTCCCTGGGATGAGCCCAGGGATGGTTTTCAATCCGGACGTTTTGGGGGCTCCTCTCTCAGGTGCAGTTCTCAAAAGATTCTCCATACCCTCAGGGCACTATCCTAGGCAAATTCTCCTATGTCATCTTATTTGATGCTCCTAATGGCTCTGTGATAGGAGAAATTTCCCGATTTATCAGCTGGGGAAACTGAGAGCTGGAAAGGGCTACAGTGACATCACTGACGTCTCAGAATTAGCAGAAGAGCTGGGATTCAAGCGTAGAGCTTCTATTTTCCCACAACTGCTTCCACGTGATGTGTGTTTGGTTTTGCACGTGGAGACATTTTAATGAAGGAATGATAAATTCTCACTGAAGTTGAAATTCTGAAGTGCTGAAGTGACCTGGATTACAGAAATGCACAATATGTTCAGGCAGTGGTTGCAAGAACGAGTGTGTTTAGAGACCTTAAATTCCATAGTTCTATGACAGACATGGCTGTTCTTTGCGTCCTACTCAATTTTGCAAACAGTTTGAGCCAACAAGACTATTGTCGTTTGGCCTCCACTGAATCAGTGTGTAACACTTTTGAAATTAATTAGCAACCTAATGTGTTAGATGGGCTATGAAAATCTTAGCCGAGGCTGTGATAGGACTGGTTATTGGAAAGCAAAATGTTCAGAGCCTGTGGTTTATAGTTATTGTTCTTTTGGAAATGAAGAGTCTCATCTCATGAAACTTCAGGTGACTCAGACATTGTCAACATATGTCAAAGGCTTACTTGAAGAGATGTTTCTTGAAGTCAGGGACCATGTATCTTACTCATTCTCAATCCTCAGAACTAATTCTGTGGCTGGTGCAGAAAGGTAGTCAATACAATTAGTTGCTTTAAATGATGTGGCTTAATGCAAACATAGGCCTTTTCATCAAGAGTTGTTTTATAGCTAAAACTACTTTTATTATCCACTGTGTTTCTTTTCTCTCTTTGTTATCTATTTTATGTGGTGTTTGGAGGTATAATAAAACTTGGATCAGTTGGCTAGCTTAATTGGAAAATGTTTTGAAAAGAAACGTTAAAAAGCAAAACAAAACATATTGAAAACCATTTCCATACCAGTTTCTTCCCTCTGTTAGTTCAGTTGTAAGAAATGAAGAACAAAAGCATTACCAACCAAGGCTTTCAGCGGAAGCATAATTGCTTACACATCCAAATACATCAGCCAAGTTTGCAACACGCGATTAGGCAGCCAATTGTGTTGAAAATGTGCTTGCTCATTCAGAGGAGACCACGCCCCAGGGCTCACCCACTTGTTCCTCTTCAGTCCTGAAGTTCAGTTAGCACCAGTCCGTTCTCATTAGCCACTTGTTGAAAATATATTGGGGCCACGAGACAGTAAGAATCATTTGGGTGCAAATGAAAGAGCCCATGTCTTCAATAAACCCACCTTAGGCCAAGAATGTCTCTCTCTTGCCTTTCTAATAACTCTAGTAGTGTCTTTCTGTCAAAGGATGCTGGTAATTAATGAATAGTTATGTGCCAGGCACTGTGAACAATGCATTTGATTTAAAAATCATGATGTCACAGGGATGAATGAAATCCTGAATCTTTTGGTTTGCACGTCACATGAACAGTCACTCAATTTAAAAGAAAAGCAGGGTTATGTTGTATATTTGGTCTCAGGTACATTTCCCCGTTCTCACCTCCCCACCCAAAGTTAATTTAGTTTTCAATTCTCAGGTGATTGTCTTGGTGATTTGGAAACTCAGCTTTCCATGTCCTGGAAATCTTTTCTAACTATAACACTGAATTTTTGAATGACCTTGAATGTGGCGCAACCATTGTCTATTCCTTAATCTCATCCTGAATATCAAAGTAAAGCAGGACCATCTTTTTTTTTTTTTTTTTTCCTGAGTGCAGAGAGAAATATTTTATAACAGTTGGTCTTCAGGTATTCAGAAAACACAAGATGACAGGTCCCAGCCTTTCATCGAATAGCCTTTAGCTATACGGCTGATGGCTTAACAAGTTATCCTTTAGGATCAACCTAGCAGTGTTGGGATCAACTGTGTGTTGGAAATTAGTTCTCCCGGGATAATAAGTGATAACTGTTGTTCTCATTCCCAGCAGGCTATCACATAAAATGCAGGAGATGATTAGCCAGGATGCTAGCTAGCCAACCAAGCAGAAAGAGTAGCATGCCCTCCATGAGGCAACAAATTCCAATTTCTTTCCCCCAAGTGTTGATTTCCTGGCAATCATCACCCAGGACAAAGCTCAATGCCAAACGTACACTTTTACCTGTCAAAGCTGACTGTTGAGCTCTGCGTTAGTTTCCTGTTGCTGCTCTAATCAGTTACCACCAATTTAAGTGACTTAAAACAACGCAAATTTATTATCTGACATTTGTTCATCATGGGTCTCAATGAAATAAAATCAAGGTGTTGGCAGGGCTGCGTTTTCTTCTGGAGGCACCAGGGAAGAATCTGGTTCCTTGCCTGTACCCTCTTCCAGAGGCCTCCCACAGTCCTTGGCTTGTGGCCTTCTCCCTCCATTTTCAAAGCCAGCAACAGCAGGTCAAGTCCTTCCTACTTCACACTGACCTCTTCTGCCTCCCTCTTGCACTTATAAGGACCCTTGTGATTATCTGGGGCCCATGAGGATAATCCAGAATAATCTCCCTATTTTAGTTTTAGCTAATTATCAACCTTAACTCCATCTACATCCTTAATTCCTCTTTGCCATGTGACCTAACATATTCACAGGCTCCTGGGATTAGGATGGAGCCATCTTTAGGGGGCCATTATTCTGCCTACCACAGACTCATTTTCATTTTGACTGATCAAGATAAAAATTTTTTCACCGAAAATTTCCAAAAGCTACCTGCGGCAAGTAAACAGGAAAGCATGTTTTCCGTTCTTCGCTCTTTGCTTCTACCAATATCTTTAAATGGCTTTGCTAGTAGCTGGCAGATTTTAAGATTCAACGATCTCTGGTTCCATATTGTCTGTATTCTGACTTCACTGAGCCCCTTCCCTCCCCACTTGTCTTTGTGTGGGCAGTGAAGCTCTGCTCTCAGTAACGAGCCCCTCTGCCACAGAGCAGACCTTTTGAAGAGTACCTACTTTTCATCATGCCAAAGTATGAGCTCACACACGTTCACACTTGCCTTTGTTCCCTCCAGGCTTCCATACCTCATGAGTTGCCTCTTTGCTTTCAGGGGGAATCAAGGTAGCAGACCTCAACAGCATTCTGTTTCAGGGGTTGAGGGGAGGCAGCAGAGAGGGGATTCAGGTTATATCCAATGACCACCTCTTTCCTGGGTTTGCCCTCACAGCAGCTGGAGGGCTTGGAGGTGCTAAGCCCTCTGATTTAGAACTACACAGGTCTGAAGGCTGAGCTTTTTCTATGAAGGGCCTTCATCTTTGGAATTCCCTCTCCAAGGCTATTGACCTGGATGGCCTGAAGTAAATTCTATCTCACTAGTAAAGTGGATTTCACAGTTAATATGGCCAAGCTGATTTAGATTATTTATTTTCAATGTTAGCCACAGTTGTAGAACTCTTAGATGTGTGCAGGAATTGAACGCATCTTTAGAAATCTCAGGAACAAATAGCACTGTCTGAGACAGGAGAGGGTTTGGCTGTAATCTTTTTTTATCGCCTGTGACTTGCCCTAATAGTGAATTGCAGCCCACGCTCTGTGGTTATTTCTTCCATGTTGTTTTTTTGTCAAGCTAACCTACCTGACCTGTCCCTGTGTTTGATTACTTAAGGTGTCTTTCTCTATATCTTGATAGCAAAGGACTGACAAAAATAAATGTAAATAAAGCACACAGCCTACCTGCATATGGAGTCAGCTGCACTCGCCTGTGGGGGGACTGGAGTAAGGGGAACGTGAAGGAAGTTATTAGCTCTCCAGCAGGGGCGAAGAGAAAAGCCAGTTCTCTCAAAAGTGAATGTTGAAACAAAAGAAAATAACCCCGTCCCAAATGCTCTGGGCTGAATCAGCCTTCCTGGGGTCTTATTCTGGTTCAGAGATAGCTCTGTCCTTGAAGTACTCTCTGTTGAGTGACACTAGTCCATGGTATCAAGTAGTGTTTAAAATACCTAGATTAAAAGCCGTCTCCATTTAATGTCTCAGCTCCAACAGGTATATAAACCAAAATGAACTTGCAAATTTCATTGAAGCTTTATCCTATAGCCCAGGCTAGTCCCTAATGTCACAATTTCCACATTCCTGACAAAGAATCTTTTACTCTAACCAAGTTCCCGTTCACAGTTGGCAGCTGGCCCATCCAGCAGGAGAAGGTGACTTTAGTGGTGTCCTCGCTCTTGCAGGGGTACAGGTTAACATCTTCCTTGGGCAATGAGGGGACTAATATTCTGTTCTTTGTTCAAAGCTCTGAAGGATCAATGTATGAGATGTGATACTCGAGTTGTTGCTATTCCTGTCCTGAAAGCATTAACCCCAGTTCCCTTCCCAGTGGAAGAGGTGAGAGGATATGATCTTGGCTCAGCACTGCCCGAGTAAATATTTATCAAATTTCAGCCTGAAATGCATTGATGTTTCAATTAAAATGGATAGATAACAGACCTTCTTGGAGATTTGTGCTAATGCAAAACAGGCCATGGATTTCTAATACATTCAGACAAAGCAGTGCAGCTATTTTTACAGACCCAATGACTGTTCAACTAAACGTGGCCAGAGTGTCCTTTAACCTGGCCACCATCTCACAGGGACCCACTTCTGGTCAAGCTGCTCTTGAAAATGTCCCAGCAAATGTTGCATCTCTAGCACAATTTCTGTACTTAAAGGATGGCGTATTTATAGACCCCATGATCCATACATACAGAGTAGTATTGGTAAAATTGCGTTCTTAGATTTTTGACACAGGAAGTAGAAGCATTGGTTTGAGCACACGGTTATGCTGCTCTCTCCTGAAACTTTCCATTAGAAAATGGCTGGCCTAAGAGCACAGTGGGAGGCGATATGGTCAGAGACGGCTGAAATCAGAAGCAGGTTCAAGTTGGACTTGCTGAACTGAATGAATGTGCTCAAGGCCCGGCAGTGAGTCGGAGGTTCTCTTGGTGAACAATTCTCTTCTTCAGGAGGGGAAGAGAATGGTCAGTGTTAGGGCTGTTCTCAAAGCTACATGGCCTCAGCATTGGACCAGATGGGGTCTGCAGTTCACAGTACCTATAGAAAGCGTTTTATCTTGTCCTGCATCCTGATGGACTGAATGGTCAATGATAGCTTTGTGGATTTTTTCCCAGCTTTATTGAGATACAATTGGCAAATAAAATTGTAAGATATTTAAAGTGTACAACATGATGATTTAATATACATGTATATTGTGAAAGAATTCCTCCCATCAAATTAACTCATCTATTGATTGCTTTGTTTTCCCGCTAGTTCTAGTGCACTCTGCGCGAGATACCCTTACTCTCTCCCATTACTGTGTCTGTACTGGCTCCAGCCAGGTACAGAGTAACTGTTCTTCAACTAGCCCTATCACACCTGTGGCTCATCAGGCCCCAAAGGGCTGAATTTGACACGCTACAAAGCATGTGCTAAACATTTCTAAATTACCCTTCAGAACTGTTTCTTTTCCTGTTAATTAGCAAACGTGAACCTTTAATGGTGGCCAACAATTTTTCTTTAGAGCATGTTAACGTTAGGTGTCAAAGACTTACAGAGGCTGCCTGGTGTATAACTGTTGGCTTTGTTCTTGCAACTAAAAACAGTCCCCAGCACTCATTTGGATATCTTGCTTTCAACTTCCATTGCTCTATTTAATCCATTTCCATAGTCATTGTCCCTCAGGTAGAGAGAGTTATTTCAGTAACCAAGCGATGCTTTACAACCAAGATGAATCCAGAACCGTGGTTTGAAACGTGTTCCATTAACCACACAATCTGTATTTTCTGCTTTGTCAGGTTCTACCATTTCTTCACATGATGCTTTCTATTAAAAGGAGTTGTGGTCTTTATCTTTAACCTTTTTTATGTGCCTGGATCCCCCTTTCATTTGAATCATGTTGTGGCTTAAAGTTTCCCTCTCTCATTTCATTTAGCTTCCTTTGCTCTCACAAGATGACAACAACTGGGTGGGGTCCCCACTGTGGCCTCGTTAGTATCTGGTTCAGAACTGGAATAACTTGTCCTGATTTTTATTCTCTGTGTATTTTTACATTCCGGAATATTTTATTGCTTTCTCTTGTTATAAGTAGACGTTGGTCTAAAGGTTAGACACTTTTTCTTCCATAATCTTTGGACCCTTGTGCCTTTGTCCAGTTATCATTGAGAATGTAGTCACAGCAAGAGAGATTTTGTCCTTAGCTTCCTCCACCTTGAAATTCTATTTATGTCACTTGTCTCTCCACGCGGTTGTGCTGACCAAGTCATACTTGATTTAATTGTCCATCTTACGCTGAAATTAGCTGTAACTCCCCCTCATTCTCCATTCACCTTTTAACTCCTCAAGGCTCTATTCCTGTAGCATGATTATACAATTGCTCAAATGAAATGAATCAGATCATTCAGGTTGTATCTACACAAATAAACACTGGGGTGGGGATTAAACTATGGGAGCAGGTTTTGAGCCATAGATTTTAATCTGAAAATGGACACCATCTCTTTCTTCAGGAATCCTGATGGAGGAGGCAAAAATAGCATGATTCCTAATTGTTTTTCAATGCGTCAGATTCAGATCTGCCGGCTCCATTTTGGTATCCTCTATCCTCTAGGTCCTTGTGATAATTCCCTACGTACTTGGGTGAAATCTTCAGGTTGAAGTGTACTCCTAAATTCAGCATGCGTAGAACTTACCTAAAAATCACCCCCGTTACCACAAATATGCTGCTCTTGGCAGTGGACTGACTTTTAAAAGAATTTTGTTTGAAAAAGACATATTTACTATGGATATTTGGAAGCCTACCCCCGGAGTAGAAATTTTTCCTCAACTAAAAGGAAGCTTCTGGTAAACATAACTCTGCTATTAATAGTGCCTCCAAATTAGGAAGGAGTGTCGTGGGGAGGAGTTTTTCTGGCCCTTTGGGTGTGCACTCCTGTTGGCATCCCAGGTTGAGGGTCTCTGAAGCAGGCTACGTCCATGTTGGATTTCCTGGAGTTAAGGGATCTGCCTTGAGGAAGGGGCTGAGCCACACGATTACCTCTCCTCTGTGCCCCAAACACCCTGAATGACACTAAAGAAGTCCAGAGGATGCTAAATTCACAAACACATTAAAATGCAGGGTTGAAGTGGTGGAGTGGGATCGACATAGCTGCTGACCAATAATGAGTATCTGGAAAGGATTATAATGATGGATAAACCACAACGAGAGAATCACAGAAAGACAAGGGCAGAGAAATCGAAAACAGGTTTTCACAGCAGTTTCCCAAAGTTGGCAGATGAGAACAGGATTGGGAGGAGGGGCAGAAACCAGTATAACGGACTGAAAACTTAACTACAGAATGTCCACAAGTGACTGTACTGCCCACACTCGTCTCTAAGCCTGCTTCTCCCACAGCGCTGTTGGTCTCCAGGTTGGAGTTAGACCGATACCCTTCAGTATGATAATCTACCAGCCATTTCTATCACATAACTTTTAGAAAAAAAATTTTTTCAGCTTGGTTCACAGATATATTGTTATTTATGTTTCTGAATTACATATTTGTATGCCATACTAATATGTCATCTACATTATAAAACATAAAATAGAAATTTTTAAAAACAATGCAAAAAAATTCCAAATAGAAATTCTAATACAGGCATCTTTTGATTAACGGTAAAATCTATTTCTTAAAAATTAGGTGTTCCATGTGAAAATATCAATCATGAGCATATTCTTCTTTATTTAACTGAGATTAATTATAATGTGTCAACTCAAAACTCGCAACCAATTTCCTAAAATGTAACTAAAACATGGTAAACTAACTACATGTAAGTAATAAACTCTAAAAATGTAAAATGCTGAAAATATCACTTCTTGCTATCTGAAAAATATAGTTACGAACAAATAGCTGCTTTGGGTATGGTACTGTGTACTCTGAGCTTCAGCGTAGAGACACATCCTCTTTGTTGACGCTTGAATGCTTTTAAGAAACATCTACACATGATTCTAAGATTTTACCAATTATATTAGAATGTATCTCAAGATATTTCCATCATTTGGTTTAAAATGTATTGAGTTTTGGGGATGTAAATATATTTTTTTCTGTAAAATATTGGCCAAAAAAGGCGGTATTGAGAGACATGTATGTTCTATAAAGACTGGATGTTAAAAACCAAAAGGCATTTTACTGGGAAAATATTAATCAGACTTTCTACAGGGTATGCCTGTATTTTCTTCCCTTACCTCAACAGAGCAACTCATATTCTCAGAGGTGAAATCATCCCCTTTGGAGGCTGCTGCTTTCTTTCTAAAGACATCAGCTTGTCTACCAGGGAGGCTAGCATTGGAGCTGCCATCTTAGATCAGGGCCTTCCTCATGTTAGTAATGGCTAGTCATGAAGACATCCATGCACCCTCAGGTGAAGCTGGCCAGTCCCCACACCTAGCCCACACACCCTGAATTGGCAGTCATTTCTCTCTTTCAGGGAAGATCTAGAGTCAGATACCTGTGACAGTTACCTAGATTGGTCATCTCCTCCTTCATCCAGGTGCCAGAAGGCAAAACCACGTGTTGGCAATCACTTGAAGACAATTGGCAGCATAAAAGAGAAAGAGAAAGATGATCAAGCAGAAACAACAGACACTGGCAAGTGGATAATTTAGAGAAGAGAATATAGGGTTTTTGTTTTTTTTTTAATAGTTACGGTCTTAAAGAGGTTAAAGAAAATATAGTATCCATAAAACAAGAACAGGTTGCTAAGAAAAAGGATCAATAAGAGAAAAAGAAAGAGTTGATGAAAATTTAAAACACAAATTGCAAAACAAATCAGCACAAAGATGAAAAGAAAAATTTGAGCTAGTCACACAGAACAGAGGACGAGAGAGAGAGAGACAGAGAAAGAGATGTAAAATATAAAAAAAATTCAAGGGCATAGAAGGTAATCCAAGAAATAATAGATGAAATATTAGATATTTGTATATAATTAATTATATATTAAAATAATATAAAAAGAATTACTCAGATAGGAGAATGGTTTAGAAATGTTTTTTGTTTGTTTGTTTAAACAGGGGAGGGAGGAAGATTTTCTTTTGATTTGAACTGGTATCTTCCAGGACAAAAGCCCCAGGATCTCTATAATTCATATCAAAATGTTGAAGGAGAAATCAGGAAACAAACCAAACAACTTCCTACTTCTCCATTGTTTCTATGCCTGCTGTTAACCCTCAAGTTAGGGAGCAATATTCTAACTAATTTCCAGAGCAAGTCATTCCCTTCTGTAGTAGGAGGAAGGAAGAGAGCTGTTGAGGACAGACTCAGCAACCTGTGCGGGAATATCATTTACTGTTAAGAAGCAAGGATTTATTGGTGCAGGTCAAAGCCAAAGGCATTTCATGGTAGATATATTTAATCAGAAATGTTCTCACTAATGTTCCAGGTGCCCATTTAACTCTATGCATGGTCAGCTTACCATCTCAGCCTCAAACCACTATTATCCAGGAAGGATGATTTAACTATCCATATGGAAAAAGAAAAAAATCTCTCTAGCATTTGACAAGACAGTGGAGGGCCTGAAGGGAGTGTTCTGCAAAATACCGTGCTTCATAGAGTTACCAGCTTCAGGAGCCTGGTGTGAGGGAAAAAATTCAGGGAAGTCAAGCCGGAGCGAGCTGCAAGAGTCTGCTCTCTTTCAGAGTAGTTCCAGGCAGCCTATGCTAGTCCCAGGCCTCATCCAGGAAGGATGGGTGTCAGTGGGGAGGTCAGATCAAACTGGGACAGGGCTGGAAGTCTAAGTGGGCCTGAGACCACCCAAAGTTATTTATGGTCGTTGTAAAGCACAGGGAGCTCCAATTTAATGTAGCTGAGACCCGCCTCCCCCTACCCCAACAGGGCCACAACTGACTGAGACTCAGGATTCGACCGAGAATGGCAATATTCACCTATGGTTAACTATCATAGCATTGTTAAATGTTAGATTTCAGAAGCTGTGCCACCTGAGAGGTCTTAGTTCTCCAATTCTCACAGTCTCCCAGGAAGTGAAGTGTACAGTGTGCAATAAGACTTATTTCATCACATTTGTCTCTTGATACATTTGAATAATCAAATGTTAAGAAAGCCTTTTATTTTATTACCTATGGATTAATTATTGTATTACTTGTATTTATACTCTAGTCTTGAGTATATTCATACAGATTACAATAAATTAATAAATAGTGTCACTTCTCCAAGTAAATAGTGTCCTAAATTATGCTGCTTAAGTTTGCTGGTATTTTATGATTTGCCTTACTGTGATGAGTTTTTACCACCCTAAACGTATCTGACTGGTTATTACAATGAGAATGTTTAACATTTTAAATGAACAATGTAGCATTTGGAAATAGTTTTAAGTTTTAAAGCAACAGGTCTTGTTCTCACTCCGTAGTCCAGTTATGCTATAATTAATAAATATGATGCTATACAGAAAATAGTGGCAATATTACAACACTTTCTGAGTATGTAAAGATGAAAAACATCCAAGAATGGTATGAGGTAGATTGAATTGAGAAAAAAATTGTTATTCCAAACACTATTTAATTAGAAGAAATTTATAGCAGATTAGCTTTGCCATTACTTTGAGTAATTTTCAAAAACAAAACAAAACTACATTATTGCTTGGTGCTTTCTATTATCTTATCTTCATATGTATTAATTTGTTAATTATACTTTACATAAATCAGTGGAAAACAGCTTAATTTGTCTAAGCATGGTGGAATTTCTAAGCCTATGAAGAATCACTCCCTAGGTTTATGTAATTTCTCTGTGGCCCCAAAAGTAATGTCACCTATAAACTAATAAGGAGGATATATTCTTTATTTAACCATACAGTGCCCAAATAGAAATAAGTTTTCAGATACATAGCCTCTGAGTGCAGTCACAGCAAAGAATCATGTTTATATGTGAGAAAAGATATCTAAAGTAGACATTTTTCTCATACGTGAATTAAGACATGCCCAATGTCTTATCCATACTTGCTTATTAATAATTACATGCCTGTTCTTATCACAAGATAATTTTAGATCATTTGAAAATAATACGATTATAAGGCATCTGCATGAGGAAATGATTTCAGGGGCTGATTTTCACCTGAGATGAAAGTCTAAGCTCATCCTAAAGTCTGAGGCTATTGAAGTAACTTGACTAGTGTCCTCCCAATATTCATGTCCACCCAGAACCTCAGAATTTGACCTTATTTGGAAATAAGATCTTTGTAGATATAAATAAGTAACTTAACGTAAGGTCATACTGATTTAGGTGGACCCTAAATTCAATGACTGGTGTCCTCATTATTGAATAATAAATGAAGATTAAGTATCTAATCTTTCTACTAAAATTGTGAGCTTCTGAATGACAGATACAAAAACTTACTCATCTTGGCTCTGTAGCGGACTTTTGGTTGGGTTTGTTATTCTTCTTGCTTTTAGTTTTGTTTTGCTTTGAGTTTTTTTTTTTTATTCTTTTATTTGTTTGGTTTTGGCCACATAGCAATCATTTCCTCTTCTTCCAACAAAACATTCCTCTTTCGTTTTGAGGAATTACCACTATCCCAATAGTTGAAGTCTTAGAGGGGACGTCATAAAGGTTTCCTTCTCTCCCCTATTCAAGAATGGACATGAGATCTAAGCTAAGCTAGTTGGAGTGTGTATCCCAAAACTGAATCTTCAGCAGAATGATGTAAGTACAGAAGAAGAGGGTTAGAGATAATTTATCCAAATGTTGGTGCCCTGAGTTTTTACTCTCTGAACACTCAGAAATGCCCTTACTCCTTCTCTTTGCAGACCTAGTTCTTTAGTTGACATTCCATCATTCTGTAAGCTACCCCTGAGCCTTCAAATAAATTCAGATTCCTGTTGGTTGCACCCAAAAACTCCTGTTGTCTCCACAAAGTCTAGTTAATTGCTCTCCATGAAGTAACTGCTCAGAGTAGCAATCAGTGTTCACAGAGTCCACCCTGGCCAATTGAAAAGAAATGAATTCTGAAGAGCTCACCGAACCTTTGAGAAGAGAAACGCCCAAGTCCCTGATGGAGAATTGGCCTGGTGAGGAAGCCACTATCACTACAGCCAAATGGCGAAAGCCAGATACATGGTTAGCAAATATTTCTCCCATTCTACGGGTTGCCTTTTCACTCTGTTGATTGTTTCTTTTGATGTGCAGAAGCTTTTTAGTTTGATGTAGTCCCACTTGTCTAGTTTCACTTGTGTTGCTTGTGCTTTTGGTATCACATCCAAGAAATCATCACCAAGACCAATGTCAAGAAGATTTCCCACTGTGTTTTCTTTTAGGAGTTTTATAGTTCAAGGTCTTATGTTTAAATCACTTTGAGTTGATTTTGTGTATGGTGTAATATAAGCATCCAATTTCATTCTTTTACGTGTAGATATCCAGTTTTCCCGATACCATTTGTTGAAGAGACTGAACCATATATCTGATAAGGGATTAATATCCAAATCATAGAAGGAATTCCTACAACTCAATAGTAAAAACAAAAAGCCAAATAACTTGATTAAAAAATGGGCAAAGGATTTGAATAGTCATTTCTCCAAAGAAGACGTACAAAAGGCCAAGAAGTATGTGAAAAGATGCTCAATACCAATCATCAGGGAAACGCAAATCAAAACCACAAAGAGATATCACCTCATACCTGTTAGGATGGTTGTTATAAAAAAATATAACAAAAGATAAGTGGCATGGATGTGGAGAAATTGGAACTCTTATACACTATTGGTAGGAATGTAAAATGGTGCAGCTGCTATGGAAAACAGTATGGCAGTTTATTAAAAAATTAAAAATAGGATTATGGTCTGGCAGCCCCATTTCTGAGTGTATATCCAAAAGAATTGAAATCAGGATCTGAAAGAGATATCTACACTCCCATGTTCGTTGCAGCATTATTCATAATAGCCAAGATATGGAAACAAGAAAAATATCTATCAACAGATGAATGGATAAAGAAAATGTGGTATATACATACAATGGAATAATATTCAGCCTTAAAAAGAAGGCAATCATGCTGTATATGACAAGGTGGATGAACCTGGAGGACATTATGCTGAGTGAAAAAGCCAGATTCAGAAACATAATTCCACTTATATGCGATGTCTAAAATAGTGACACTCATAGTAACAAAGAGTGGAATGGTAGTTGCCAGGGACTGGGGGGAGGGGAAACAGGGAGTTGTTCAATGGGTATAAAGTTTTAGTTATGTAAGATAGAAAAGTTCTAGAGATTTGCTGTATAGCAGTGCCTATAGTTAACAATGCTGTGTTGTGCGCTTAAATTTATGTTAAAAGGGTAGATTTCATTTTAAGTGTTCTCACAACAATAAAAAACAAATAAAAAATAAGTGCCAGAAATTTATCTTTATTGCAGTTGCTACTGTCACAGGCCCAATACAACTTCTGCATGAATACTTTGACTTGGCTACCACTGGAGAGACCCTGCTGTGGCTCCTGCCAACCAGGTCTTCTTTGCCACCATGACGAGCAAAATGGAAGCTCCAAGCCACAGGCAGCACCTGCTTTATCCCTTTGTCTTCTGGCATCAAATCATGGACATTTCCCCCCAGATAGAGGAAAACTGTTTACAAAATGATGTGCAAATAAAAGGAGGAGTCACCATGAATATGACAGATGTTCACAACACTCAGCAAATTTTTAATGAACAGATTAATAAAGAATTGAAAACAATAAGAGTGTGGGAGATTGGAGGAATGTCTCCAATTCGTTATCCCGCCACATATCCACTCCCTTTATCATGTAACTTCGAAGCTTCTCCCACCGTATCATATGTTCCTGGTGTAGTGACTTGCTCTGTCAAGAGTGTTAGCAGAGGTGTGAGAAACACGTATGTAACTAAGCTTGCTCATTGCCATGAGAACACACATGTCTTACTCAAGAGGAGGAGAGATGCCTGAGTGCTCCAGTCAAGATCTGCAAAGCCATCTAGGCGAGCCCACCTAGATCAGCAGCCCTCAGCTGACCTGGACATCCATGCTGAATAATATTTACTGCTGTATGAGACAGAGAAAAGATAAAAATTGATCAAGACTGACACTCCTATAGTACCCTCTTTCCTTCCCCAAAACCTTGTGATTAAGGTAAACTTAAAAAGTACACAGGATAAACAACAGCTCTTATTTTGAGTGGAAGGCAACTTTGCTAATTTTTAAGTTGAGGGCCAGTTCTTGACACCATTCATGCTTCACAAATGATGCACCTCTCTTTAAGAAAATATATGAAGAGGGGCCGGCCCCACGGTCGAGTGGTTGGGTTCGCGTGCTGTTCTTCGGCAGCCTGTGGTTTCACCAGTTCGAATCCTGGGCGTGGACGTGGCACAGCTCATCAAGCCATGCTGAGGCGGCATCCCACATGCCACAACTAGAAGGACCCACAACTAAAAATACACAACTATGTACCGGGGGGCTTTGGGGAGAAAAAGAAAAAATAAAATATTAAAAAAATATATATATATACGAAGAATATTCTATAGGCAGAGATTTGAAATTTGACTCATTATTTTCTATTTCATCTTCTGCTTTGACCCTGGTGCGTTATTCTGTTTTGTCTTGGCCATCATCCTCTGTTTAATCACACCCTGAAACAGACAGAGACGTGGGCAAATCATTAAAAGTCAGGGTAAGAATAATTTAGTTCTACCTTATTGTTCAATAAAATATGGTGACTTAATCCTAGGATTTTTTTAGCTAATGTTATGACTTGCTGAGCTGTGACGGATTGTGTCATCTGAAAATGTGCAATGACAGTGTTTCTCCAACACAACTTTACCAAGTGGTACCAGAGTAGGGTCTAATTAAGAGGATTTTGAAGTTTTAAATCTAGTCATTAGCATCAGTCCCCATATTGTTGGTAGGAGATGCTTTCCTTCTGCCCACTGGAGTGTGTCCGGGTACAAAAGATCACTAACCAGAATCTTTAGGTTATATTCTTTATCCATCATCTTTTAACCTCACTTGGAATTAGAAAATAACCATTTACAGGTCTCAAAGTCACTTGTGACTGCTCATCAGTGTTAAAATGCTGATAGCTGATTGTGACACAGTCATTATAGAAAGAATATCTTTCTATCTTGTCTTTGATCTTTTGAGATTTAATTAAGCTCAGGTACAAAGTGTGATAGTGTCTGTAGAAACCCTCTTAATTACTTATCAATCAATATTTCTGGAAGAACTCTGTCAGACATTATAGGAGATATGGAAAATGAATATTTATGGTCCCTATGCCAAAGGAGGGGGAATTTGGCGGGGGAAGCAAGATCCAAACAAATAGAAAGTTAAATTGCAATGTGGCAACAACACTTGAGATGTCAAAGCTCAGTTTATGATTAGGAGCCAATTTTATGACATAGATCGCTAGTCCTGTGGGTTCAGCTCGGGGAAGGAGCACTGAGCATTTGGTGATCTGGGAAGACGTCTGGGAGAGAAGGACTTAGCACTGGGTCTCGAGAGTTGGGTTGGATTTACTAGGTAAAGAGTGGGCCACAAATAAGGCAGTTGAGAAATGGCTTGTGCTGACTCCAGAAAACAATTCTATGACTACTTGAAAAGCACTTGGAAAATTATTTGGATTAAGGCAAGTTGCATTGGTAATTCAATAAAATCTGTACTTAGCATTTCAGATCTTTACTATCCCATTACTTTTTATACTGTCTGTGTTAGTTTTCTAGGGCTGTCGTACAAAATACCACAGTCTGGTGGCTTTAACAAGAGAAATTTATTTTCTCTCAGTTCTGGAGGCTAGAAGTCCAAGATCAAGGTGCCAGCACGGTTGGTTTCCTCTGAGGCCTCTCTCCTTTCCTTGCAGATGGCAGCGTTATTCCTATGTCTTCACATGTTTGTCCCTCTGTGCATGCACAATGGTAGTGTCTCTTTGTGTGTCCAAATTTCCTCTTCTTATAAGGACACCAATCAGATCAGATTAGGGGCTACCCTAAGGCCTCATTTTAACTTAGTCACCTCTTTAGGGTCCTGTCTCCAACCACAGTCAGATTCTGAGGTACTGGGAATTAGGGCTCCAACATACAAATTTTGGGGGACACAATTCAACCAATAACACTATTTTAAAATTGATTACCAATCACATATTAACACTTGAGGAAAAAGATGAGCATTTTCTCCCAGAAATTGACTACCAGTGGGTATCACTCCCACTTTCCACCCTGTCTCTCCAGGACCACCTGTCACTAAAGTCCTGTCTCTTCATCTCATTCTTCCTCTGCTCACTTCACAATCACTCAAGACTTCACCACTCTAGACTTTTCCACCACTAATTCCTGTATCAGAAAGCCACTCCACCTGATTATCATACCTAAGTCTTCCACTAACTACTAGACCATCGCTAGATACTAGAATGTCCCATGGATTTTTAAAACTTGTGGGATTCCATGAGCAGACATTTTGTTTTCATTGGTATGAGGGAGAGTTTTAAAAGTTCCCCAGTTGATTCTAATGTGCAGCGACATTTGTGAACCACTGATGGAGGAACAAGAAAAGGCTTTGCCCTTTATAGAGTTTACAATTGTAGTCCTGGTTCTGATGGAGAATACTTTATAATCATAAGAAATGATACTACTCAAATAAATAGCATTGAACCACAGGAGAGAGTTGTCTAGGACATTTTGTATTTCAAAGGCCCCAAATACACGCTGTTACCCCAAGGGAAATGGCTAACCATACTTTGCATGATTTCATAAAGATGTAGTGAGATAAAATTTGGAAATACTGATCTGTATGTACCTCTCCCCCTCCCATAACCTTCTTTAGTCAGAAAATTCCTGATAGTCTTGGGGAGAATTAGGATTGTTAGAGTAGGAATACAAAGCTTTTAGCTTCCTTTTGATTCTCAGACTATGCTCTTTCAAATCAAAAGGGAAGTCTTCAAGGGTTGTGGCACTTGGACTTTCTACCATAACAAAGAGGGAGACATCAAATATGGAGGAGCTGAGAGAGTCTGTAGACTTCCTTGCTCTTGGAGCCAGACAACGTCAGCTGATTTCGCATTGCTGCTGAGCAAAGGCTTTCAATGGATCATGGCCCTCAGTGACCCCAGTCCATCCACCAGGCCACCTTCCCATGCCCTGAGCCTCTGCTGAGAATCTCTTCACAAACTTTGACATGCCCCTCTTAGGTATTAACACACCCTTTACTAATGGCCCTCCCATTTCCTTAGAAGCCTCTCCCAACACAGAGGGGGTGTGGTTCTTGACCCTCATGGGAACAGTGTTGGTGTCCAGTGGAAAGTGGGGTTGGGACAGTCAGTGAGGAAGGAAAAATACCTTTAAAAAATATATATTGCCAGAGTAAATTGATCCTGAAGTAGCAGAGTCATTTTAACAAGCATACATCAAGTATTTTAACAAGGGTCTTTGTACATTTGTATTTAGTGAGATAATAGAATGATAACAGGAAAAAAATAGGCTTCTGAGTTACATTTCCTAATTAATGCAAACGTAGTCACGTTGCTCATTACACTTAGTTATAAGAATTGTTTTCAAGTACAGTTTTTTCAAGGGCATTCATAGGTTTCAAGGAATTCTTCTATGCTATAGGTATAAAGGGCAAATATTAAGAACTTAAAAAGGAGCAGAACTATTGGTGGGACTATTTGTGTCTTAGAACTGGTATATGTGCCCCTGATCAAGACTGCTCAAGTAAGCCTGAAGATCGACATGTACTAAAAAGAAAATGGGAAGAATGTATTTTAGTATTTGAATTTCACTCTTTTTATAAAGCTGGTAAATATCATCAGTCATCATATTGCCGTCATTCCTAATATCCAAACTGAAGGTGGATTGTGTATGTCTGGTATTCAGGAAACCTAAAGGAATTCAGCAACAATATTAGCAGAAATATTACAGTTAGTAGGGTGATAGTGATTGGAAGACAAAAAGTATTACAGATCATTATAAAACAGAGGTCCACAAAAGCCGTGCCATCAAACACACCATTATAATCATATTGCTAGCTTTCTATTTTTTATGCCCTAAGTTGCTGAGGCCACATTGCTATTTTTCAGGAGAAAACTCTCCCTGGATTAGTCTTTATCATCATTTCTTCTTGGAATTTTCTGACACACTTCTATTTAAGTAGGAATATACATAAGTGCACAGGTTGGTCATTATATTGAAGATCCTCAATTCAAAGTCATAACCACAAATTTAACTTTGAGGTCTACTTAGTGCTTTTAAAACTTTTCCCAGGGATAATGCTTCTGCCTAGTCCACTTCATTCAGGAAAAATCAGTGGCCTTCATCTTTACCGCTCAGAACTAGCTGCATTCCTGCAAGTCCACCTTAGAAAAGATTTATGCCTCAAACCTGCGGAACTACCATTCGTTTCCGCCTTGAATTTATAGAGCTATAATATGTTATCCACAGATCAGGCTCCTCAAAGATCTCTCAGTGCTCTGAATCTTTTCATTCCCGTCTTTATCTCCCTGTAACTCAGTACCCTCATCTGTTGTACTTTGAGGGTGGTTATCATTTGCCCTCCAGTGAGAAGACCCTTGACACATTATTCATTTGTTGCTAATATGGTTTTCTTCATTTCCCCCAAATTCCTGGCTTTTTCTTTCCATTATAATTCAAACATCCTTTCTGGAAAAGCAGATTTGACAATTTACAGTAAAGCCGTCACCTCACACCTTCTCAGAAGAAGAGACCAGTGCAGAACACACCACTTTCTCTGAATAGTAAATGAGTCCGGATTCTCTGCTGCTGGTTTTTGTTTCATATTGGGGGAAACTTTGTACATCCACATTAAGATATTCGGTATAAATGGCTCCAGCTGCCCCTGGCAGCTATGGATTGTGGTATAACTACATTAACCTTGAAACCTACCTAGCTTGCATCTAAAGATAGCACCTGTTAGATATTAGGTCCTAAGGATCCCTTACTAATCAATACATTCTATTTTGAAGAGACTTTTGACATTTCTGAATAACTTGCTCAGTGCTTTTTTTTCCACAAAAATCATCAGATTACATAGTAAATATATTATCTGGCCAAGTCAATTTTCTAGTTAATTAAGCTAAACAGTAATCCAGTATTGCGTCAGCACAATGTTGAGTTTAGCTCTTAAAATTGTTTTTTTTTTAATTTTCTTCCCTGTCTTAGTTTCTTTTGATTGAGAAAACGTCAAGTCATTGCTTTTTGATGGACATTTCAGCAACAGTAGATCATTTCCTCCAGTCTCTCATTTTGTTTTGCTCTGTCTTCCAAACTCCTACGATCATTCAAGAGTCCTGTGAACCAGCACCTCTTGTTTGAAGCCATCCCTGAGTGAGCCCACAATGAATATGGACTCTCTCTTTTTCTGTCCATTGATAGTACTTTATCTCTACGTTTCCATATTATCTTATAAGTTTTCCTTGTTATCATTTTGTCCCCTAGATTATGAGATTGGGAAAGGCTTTCTCAGTGCCTTCTCACAACAAAAGTTTCTTTTGCCTCACAGTCTGGTGGAGGTGGAGTGAGCCTCTTTCATCTTGTGGCTTTACTCTCTGAAATATGTAGCCCCAAGGGAGAGGTGAGAGCTGAAAGGTCACGAGGGAGGTTTATACAGGCCAAGACTGGGAGCTGCTTGCATCACTTCAGCCCACATTCTAGTGGCCAAAATTCAGTCACACAGCCACACATAACTGGGAGGGAGTCTGAGAAACGCCAGCTTCCGGTGTGCTCAGGAAGAGGAAATGCTATAGTGACTATATAGTATTTTTTGTGACACAGGGTCCTTGTATATTTTTATCCTCCTCTCTAGTTTCTAAGATTGTATTTGACACATAATGAGTATTCAATACATGTTTATGAAGGAAGGAATTTTTTAAAATGTGTTTTTGGGGATGCCATTTGGCAGTGTCCTATCAGTGTTGGAAAAATGCGGTTAATTGATTTTTTCCTGTTAGTTGATATCTGAGGATCTAATGCTGCCTTGGTTTGATGTTATTTCCTTAGAATAAAAGTGTAATTTTCATTAATGTAAGAGGAAGTCAATTAGGACTCTTTTCCCCCCTAAATCAAAGGCAACAAAAAAACGGTGGGATACTGTGTATGTGCTGTGTCTACTTGGCCTCTTTCCCTACGGGTGAATTTATGTTGAATCTAAATGGACCATATCCCTTTTATTTTTTACTAATATTATTAGTTTGATATGAAATGTTAATTGTTCTTATGACTGACAAAATGATTATTGCTGAGTTTATAAATTCATATTTTACACTTAGTGAGTAGGAAATGGCGTTTTACTATGAAAAAGAAGCAATAATTAGCCTTGAAAATATGCTTTTCTCCTATACATCCACATGTGTATTACACTTGATTTTTTCCTTTTATATCCAAATGTCAATTATTTATATAGTTTCAAACATATCTTGAACTTAAGTTTTCTCTCTTGGATCTTACAGTTCCTGGACCAAACATCCTCTGACTACAATTTCTTGGTACAAATCCTCAAAAAAATAAATACAATTGACTCAGCATGAGCCAAATTTCATTGAAAAGGGGGACAGGAAGTGAGCCAGGAAGGAGGTGGGTGATGGGGAAAGATGGCTACCTCATCTGGGGCTCTCGGTGAGGGGCTCTTTCTACTTACCTTTTGCTTCAACTTACTCTGGCTCTTGTGCCATTTGTGAGGGTCTTCTGTTCTTGCTCATTCTTCTCCTCTTCTTCCTCCTTCTTTTCTTGACTTTTAGTAGGTGGATACAATTCTCAAACCATCCCAGCTTTCTTGCCACTTCACCTCTCTTCCTCATCATTGAGAAAGTACTTGAGAACTTTTACCTTGGAACTTCCTGACAAGCAGGCCAGGTGGAAAAATTAAAGCAGATTTGAGTAAAGCCTCCAGTGGCAGAAAAGCATTCAAACTGTACCCAACAGGCCGCTCTAGGCTGTTTCCTTTTTAATTTAAGTGCAACAGATTTCCTTATACTTCTTAGCTTGTTAAATGTAAATAAAATAGTAGGCAAGTAGAAAATGTTTCATATTAAAAAGCCTGGTTATTGAATAATCTCAGAAATGACTTTTCAAAGATCATTGACAAGACAGCTGACAGTTGAAGATTTTGCTCTTTAAACTCTATTTTGTTTGACCTCAGTTTTCTCAGTGTTGACTTCTTTATTCTCTCCTTTTCTTTGTTTTCTGTTTACTCCTATCTGCCCTTCTGCTCAAATTCCCAAACCGGTCAGCATTCAGTGCAATCCTGCTAAAGTCAGATTACGGCCATGTGAAGTGACATTAGCAGGTCTGCTCTGCAAATGTATAGCCATTTCCCTGCAGAGCCTCTTGTGTTCCTTCCTCCTGGAGTGGTTTTGGGGCAAAAATGTTTGCATACTTGAAAGACACACAGCCAAGGCTCATCTGTAGAATTGGCTTCAGTAGGCAAGGCTTCAGCTATATCCAAATTCACTATCTTGGAATTTGGCCCAGCTCAGGTTTGTCTTGCTTTTTGGAATATATAAAATGCTTAAAACAGTTGTGAATGGAAAGTAAAGAAGCTAGGGCAATGCTGTGAGATGAACGGAACTGCCATCGTGAGAACCTGGCATAGCTCAATCCTCCTCAAAATGCTGTTTCAAGATTATTGGTAGAAACACCATTGAATTTCCATTAGAGTCATAAAACTACCTGAGACTGAATCTGTTGAACCTGAGAACGGGCATTCAAGTGGCATATCTGTTCAAGAAAAGGTGAAGGCAGGAAAGTGAGCAATGGACCTAAAATGCACCCCTGACCACACTTTTCTGGGGCTTCAAACCCTTCAATGACTGCCCATCACTTACAGAATGAAGTCTAATTTGCTTAGCATGATATATAAGGCCCTCCAGGATCTGGCCCTTACAGCTGCTTCCTGCTTCACCTGTTGACATTCCATCTTGTCCTGTGTGATATTACGGCCATGGAGAACTCCCATTTACTACCCACCCCTGCCAGGTGCCATCCGCAATGTCTTTCCAATACACACCTTTTAGATTCAGAGCTCTGAATCTTTGGTCATAATTTTTCCTCTGCCTGTAGTGCCCTTTTCAACTTGCTTTGTCACTACCCATCTTGGCCAACCCTAGCTCAGTATTTCATCCTCCAGGATGCTACATTATTCAAATGGTCTACTCCTGACGCGCCCATAGCACCAGGGGCATATCTCTCTTGGCCCTTAAAATATTATCATGAAGTATCACTAAGTGCCCATCTTCTACACTAACCTCTGCAGGTAAAGAGTAAAGACCTGTTGAGTAAAATTTAACCAAGTAGAAACCCCCAGGATTTTCTAATATGGGTTTTAGAGAGTCAGTGTAATTTCCATTATTGAACCCTCATGAGCTGAGGTATCTTTTACTCATTCACAGCCTCCTCGAGAGACATCCATTTTCCACATAGGTTTCTTCAGGGTGTCTATTTCATTAAACAGTGAGGAGATCGCATTTGTAAAAATCAAATTGGATGTAGGCAAATCAGCAAGACATGTGTTGGTAATATTTCCTCAAAAAGGTAAATAATAAGAGTTTTCTGCTACAACTTTAGAAATGGAAGCTCACAGTCAGAAAATACTATTTACCCTTCTCATAATTACCCAGCCAGGACGTGGTTTTCCCACAATAATACACTGAATAAATTGCATATAATACATACAAACATTCTGAAAATGCTACATATTTGGAACAGAAACACATTTGTGTCTCAGAGTGATGCCAACTAGTTCTATGGTTTTTTTTGTTAAGCGTAATTGCAGTTCTTCACAAAAAGCCTGGAGAAGGGGAACAAACGCTTGGCATATTTCTTTTGGTCTTTCAGCGTGTGCGTAATTTATTTGTTTGCCACTGAGAAGCACTGTGTTTTTCCTGCTGGGCACCAAGGCAGTGTGCTAGGTACTACGATTTCAGTCGCATTTTCCTGTACGCAGGCTTCTGGATTTATGAAGTTGGAGTCGGTGTTCAGAGTCCACATTTTATGATGTCGAGAGTTGGCGTTGTTTCGTCTTTCCCCATGACCTGTTTTAACGGTGCCCAGTTGCAACTTGTCACAAAGAAGTCTTCCTCCCACAGAGGCCAGGGATACGATGAAGTCACACGCAGGGAGCACCCGAGTAAGAATTGCTCAGAAGCAAATATGGTTCTGAAGGTGAGACTAGTGTATTTTTTTCCAAAAAGGGAGGGAATTTAAGCTTTGAGAGCTTTCTTGAATCATATATTATAAGCTATAGCTTATGAATATGCATTACATTACCTCTTTTGAACTTCCTTGAAACAAATTCTCATAAATAAACAAGGAATGTACCATACTAACTGACAGAGTCATTTAAACTAGATGTATTGTGCTAATGGAGTGAAAAAGAATAAAAATTTTCAACGGCTTCAACCCTCAATTTTAATAAATTTCATGGAAATAGGATCAAGCCCTAATTGCTAATTCATCTGAAATTATTAAAAAGAGATTTCAATTACATACCACCATTGAATTTTGATGTACCAAATTAAATTAGGACACTAGATTGTATCTTTTCTTAAATCCAGACCTATTTAAAAACCTTTTCTGGTAAATTCTGAAAAGGAACTTTGTGTTCAGTTATGTTGCTAAAAAAAAAAAAAAATTCAGCATTAGTACAAAATAGTAGGTTAAATCTCTTAGTGAAGATTTTTAATGACATTTCAGTGTTCCTCTTATAATTACTCTTCATCTAAGATATCCCATAATGATGTTGGACACTCTTGGTTCAGGCTCACTGGCTTGCTTCATTAGCATGTCATTCCCACTCCACATCACAAGATTTAATTGTAATGCCGGATATGCACAGCTCTCCACAGAAGTCTAATCAAAGTGGATTCACTTGTATTATTAATATCAAAAATCAGTCCACTTGCTATTTTTATAAATAAAAGAATCCAGATACATAAATCAGCTGTCATTTATTAGCATGTTACTGGCATATCTGCCAGACATATGAGCGGCCCTATCACAGTTCCTTAGGATTATTTTCATCAAGATTAAAACCCTTCTACATTAAATATACATACTAATTCCTCCATAAAGTAATCAGATTACAGAGCAGGTGACATTGTGTGCTGGAATTCAAATGATTTGCCGTAATGAGCTGGAAAGGTGTGCTTGGAGTCAGGCAGAGAACAGGGAAGAGGAAAGACAAGGGAAGAAGGAAGACTTTGGTTTTAAATTCGGGCTTGCGCATCTGTTGTTTCATTGTTTTGCAAACTTCTACTTATTTATTTTTTAATAAGAAAAGGACTCAGACGAGCATCCATGATACTTAGCAACCCGTGGTGTCAATCATTTATACTATCAAATGTGACACGCTTCTAGTTTATCAGCTTGTCTTGCCTCCTTTGTCCACATACCATCTAAAGACAGGGCAGGGAAATGTTTCCTGCAGTCGAGTGGTCTTCACAGATCAAGGCCTACGGACATCTGTCCTGCCCAATGGATATGTTTTATCTCCTCACTTATCTTTCTGTTTTTAAATTTTCATTCCCATGAAAATTCAATAAAACACGAGTAACACACCAGTATATAACATGGCTACTCTCACATTCGTAAGAAGGATTATAGAATCATACTTTGAAAGTGAAATAAAATAGCTATAGATTGACTCAAAACATGTTTTTACTTCTCTTGGCACTGTGGAAGCGTTAGTCTGAAAACCCCCTTATGGTCTTATTGATAAAAATGCAAAAGCATGTGGACAACACCTTGATTTTCCACTTTGTTTCAAAATATTTTTCTTGGCATGTTTTGCAAACAAGAATCTCTAGATTGCTTTACACACACACACACACACACACACTCACATAGTCTCACACTATACACACGCCAACAACTGATCAAGAACTTGGAGGGAAACTAAACATTTGGTCCAGACTACCGTAGAGTCTGGAAATACACTCAGTCCCCTTGACACCCAGGATTGTGGCCCTTGTGTATGATTTCCTTCACTTCTAAAGCTGGGCTACTTTCACTCTATCACATAGTAACAAAAGACATACTTGACTCATGCTTATGATTTTCAAAGACCTTTTTATTTTGTAACAAACATTATGTATACATATATGTGTGTGTGTATATATTCGTTGTATGATTTTTTATGTTCCTCTTTTTGATTACAAAACAGATGCTTTCATTAGGTCAGATTTTAGTGCAAAAATAATTCTGAACATACATTGTCCCCATGCCTGGTAGAAGTGTAGTGAGGAAGCAGTGACGCTATATATGGGAAGGAACTTTTTAAGGTGTAAAGATCTTAACAAGTAATATTGTGATAAGGATAGTAAAAATCTGTTCTCCTTTATATATCATTTGTGACCCACTTAAACAGAGCCTCTTTACCATGTTGTGATGTTAAATGGGACAGCTTTGAAATAACCCATTCTAAATATCCAGCCAATTAAAATACTTACTGCATTGCTAATAAGAAATACATATATATATACATATATTAATATGCTACGGCATGCAGCATTTGGGGCTTCAATTTATTATTCAATAAGAATGCATTTGACCTCGGTGTGTTGATGACTCTTTTCTCAGAAACTATATTCCGCAGCTAGGCTAATCAAACTGTGTACAGTTCATTTGGAATAATTTCTCATCTAATTCCTTTAACTGTTTGGAGACAGAAAGTGGGCCTGTCCTTTGCAGAATAGAAAGTAAACAGCAGCTCCCATTGTGTGATAAGCAAATAGAAGGGCTAACAGATAATATGCTGATTCAATAACCATTTCTATATTATCCTTGTAACTTACAGACAGTCTCGGTATATTTTAAATTATTTGCATCAGAGATTCAGACATGGCTCAGAAAAGCAACAGGAAAAGAAAATCAAGAAACAACTTTGGTATTATTTATAAAGAATGAATTATTTTTATGCTGATTCTCTACGAATGACCCAGAGTTTAAAAGAGTGTGTTGATGGCGATTCTAGCAACTCTGTAAAAAATGTAACAGGGGCGGAGTAAGCATCAAAGAAGAAAGACAGCCAGCACCTTCTATGCTCATCCTACATTTATATTTGGGAGCAAATATCCACCTTATAATGGAAGTGCATGACCACTTCAGCCACAAAATACATATACTGTTGATATATGTTCGGTCCCATACTCATCTTGGCTTTGTTCAACATCGCCAATGGAAATTAAAGAGAAGGGCATTTTTTGTTGTTGTTATCACCTTCTGAAAATCTTTTGTTGTTGCCTTTCAAAAATTAAAATTCTTCTTGGGGCCAGCCCTGTGGTATGGTGGTTGAGTTTGGTGCACTCTGCTTCGGCAGCCCAGGTTCGCAGGTTCGGATCCTGGGCATGTCCTTTGTGTCAATTAATGTATTTATTATTTAACTGAGGGTATTTTGTAAAACAGTTAAAAGTTCAGAAACATAGTATTAAAGACCTCATTACTTTATCAATATTCTGATAAAACCATATTAAGAATATTTTCTCTAGGGTTGTAGTCTTAAATAACTCTTCAAATTACATAAATCCTCCTAGTTTTCTCAGGATAATAATGTTTGTTTAACATTGTAAAAAGAGTGGTTTAAATTGTACTTGTTGTGGGAGAAGGAACTCTGGATTTTATTTCTTCACACTGTGCTTGTCAGAAACAGCAAGGTAGTATAGCTGTTCATCAGGGGAACTTTCTTGCACTAGCCAAATGAGATGGTTGCCTCATCCACTTACTTCCCACCCTTATGAGAATTAACTTAGATATGAAGTCACCAGGGAATCCAAGATGGAAATTAGGAATGATGTCAGCCCATTTCCTGGCTAAGTTGCTTCCAGCTTTTATCAAACAATATTGATTCTGGGTTCCTAACACGTGCACGTCCTGTTTGCCCTGAACTTTGCTCAGACCTCTGAGCTGGGGATTTCCACCTCTGATGCTCCCATATTATAATTTCTAGAAAATTTGTGTTCAGAGATGATGATGTTAGGAAGTGATCAAACCCCAGTGGTGGAGGTTAAAAACGTGATCAAAAATAATCATCCAACACCAGAAGGATTTTTAAATGGCCAATTATTCTCTAACAATTTCTAATTTCTAAATTTCAAAGACTATTTCTTGTACTTTGTGCTAAATTGGCAAATTTTTATTATTCAGTTCAAGTGAGATCAATCACTTAGAGTGTTAGGATTATTTTTACAGTAAAGACCATTCACTGGTTGGTTCATTCATTTATTCTCCAAATTTGTGACTCCTAATATCTTTTCCCTTTAGAGCCTCCACACAAGGAGTAAGAGGCCCTTGGCCCCTGCCCTAGCCTTTCCCCAATGTCCTACAAAGAGGTACCTCAAATGTGATCGAAAGACAAAATTCAGTTGCAGATATTGAACTTCCTTTGCCCTGTTCTTTCTCCCATTCCATCTCTCCCTTTTCTACAAATGCTGCCAAAAATAGACTCTAGGAGAAGACTTGCTAGTGCTGTGAGAAATGAAAGCTTCTGCCAAGGATGCCTTCAACTGATGCTCTTTGGGATTTCCAGTCATTGCAGCTTCAGGGATGTGCTGGGTTCCGTGCAGATCATAGGAAAATGGTGTTCTCCCAACTCTGAACCACATGTGACCACGGGGCTCCCAAAGCAGCAATCTGTACTCCTGGACTCTCAGTAGGCCCTCTTGGGTAGTCCCATCTACTTTTGAATCTGAAACCTTTTCTCAAGGACAATCAAAATTAGTCCATAAGTAGGGCCGGCCCGGTGGTGCAGCGGTTAAGTTCGCAAGTTCTGTTTTGGCACTCCAGGGTTCAGCGGTTCGGATCCTGGGTGTGGACATGGCACCGCTTGGCAAGCCATACTGTGGTTTGGCGTCCCACTTACAAAGTAGAGGAAGATAGGCACGGATGTTAGCTCAGGGCCAGTCTTCCTCAGCAAAAAGAGGAGGATTGGTGGCAGATGTTAGCTCAGGGCTGACCTTCTTCAAAAAAAAAAAAAAAAATTAGTCCGTAAGTGCTTGGAAATGGATAATGAATGCCTTTACATCTCCCTCTACTTTTACGCCTCATCACACCCATCACAAAAAATTTTATTCTTTCCTCCTACAATTGAAAATAGTCCCTTTCCATGAAAACAATGGCAAAAATACTCAGAACGTGAGTCGTGCTTGTGGTGGTGTTGTATAGACCAGCAATGGAGGACTGTTTTATGTACTATTTCCCTACAACGTGCAAGAGCTTTTAAAACACTTTATTGTCCCAAAGCCACAAAATTACTAATAATGATGACACATAGTGCTCCTCTCTTTATCCTACACTATTTGCACAAAGATTCCAACTTTCATGAGTAGGATAGTGGTACTTCCAATTTTCTATGGCTTAGTTGACAAATGCAGAATATTCTCTGGGAACCAGGACAAGTAGAAAAATATGATGCTCAGTTTTTAGTATCCCTCTAAAAATTATTTTCTTTTTTTCCTGATCTATTTCAACCACCATGTTTCCATTTCATCATTTTTTTTTTATTCCTTAGTTTCTTATCCTTCATCCATAACTCCCTATTCTGAGTGGTCAGAGATAAAAGAAAATGTACAAATTTAGGAGATGATAAAAGTGGCCTTTCAAAACATTGTGGAAAAGATGGATTATTCAATAAAGGGAATTGGGACAACTGGCTAGCCATTTGGAAAAAAGTGAAACTGAAGCTTTATCTCACTTCTTACTCAAAATGAATTCTAGTTGGTTCAAAAATTTGAGCATAAAAATGTAATTATTAAAGGTCTGGAATAAGCTTGGTGATTAAAAAAAAAGTAAGTTTAGGGCACTTAAGCATGATAAAACTGAGAAGCTATAGGTAATGTATTGATAGATTAGACTGAGTAAAAATTATCTTCCTAAACAACACCTTAAATAAAGCAAGAAGAGGAACAAAAGACTGAACATATTTGTAATTCAGAGGGTAAAGAAAATTTCCTTAAGTTGTTTAGTAGAGGACTAGCAACCCATTAGAAAGTAGTCATGACAGGTAATTTACAGAAAAAATTCAAATGGGCAATAAACATATAAAAAGCATACTTTTTAATTAATAAAAAGTAATAACTAAAGAAACCAAATTAGTATGGTATTGAGATGCCACTTTTTTAATCTATCAGTCTGGCAAAAAAATTTTAAGTTTGATCAGACCTGGTGTCAAAGAAGGTTTGGGAAAGCAGGCAGTGATCTATATGTTGGTAGGAATAAAAATTTGTCCAACCTTCTGGTAGGACAACTTAAAAAATAATTCTATTTCAAAAATTTATTCCAAAGATGTAATTGCAAAAATATTTGCAGTCACCATGTGTAAAGACATTATTTGATGGCTATTTTATATTAATATGAAATCTGGACACATTCTGTATGTCCTTTGATGGGGAAATAATTAAAATATTATGGAATGCCTGTAAAGTAGAATATTATGCAGGATACACAAAACTATGAATAGTGCTTCTGCAAGGTAGGACTATAGAGACTGGAGGAGAATCCTGCCTTGCTAGACTGTTCTTTGCCTTCTCTGATGCAGAATTGTAAAAAAAAATGGGGTGTATGTGAATGAGGGTGGGGAACCTATAGATAGAAGCAGATGAGAGGGGGAAAAAAGGTGATTGTAAGAATTATTACTTTGTGTTATTCAAGAAATGAAGGTTAAGAGCTGGAGTCATCTTCAAATTTTTTTTTTGTTGTTTTGATGAGGAAGATTGGCCCTGAGCTAATATCTGTTGCCAATCTTCTTTTGTTTGCTTGAGGAAGATGGTCCCTGAGCTAACATTTGTGCCGATCTTCCTCTGCTTTGTATGTGGGACACTGCTACAGCATGGCTTGATGAGCAGTGTGTAGCTCTGTGCCTGGCATCCAACCCTGCTGACCCCAGGCCACTGAAGTGGAGCACGTGAACTTACCCAGTATGCCACTGGGCTGGCCCCTTGAAGTTGTTTTTGATCACTCAGCTCTTTGTTATTGGGATAACTCTTTTAGACCGGACTGTATGTTGACATCTTTATCAGAGTTACATTGAATTCAAGTTGCTGAAAGGAAATGAGAAAAAAATGGAGATAAATTTCCTTACAGTAAATGTGAGAAATTTCAGATCCAAAGGATTTAAGAGATTTGATCAAAGTTAAGAGCAGAGCTGGGAGTAGAAACCAATCCCTTGTACCCTGCCTCACCACCCTTATCATTGTCCTCCTAATAGTCCAGTGGAGCAGCAGCCAAGGCACTGAGATTTAGAGATCCTGGATCTTCTGAAGGACTGTAATTTTCAATTTGACATACATATATGTTTATTGTTAAAATATGAAAGTAAAAATTAAAGCATTCATCAATCTTGTTGTCAACTTAAACACAGGAGGCATTTGTCTAGAATGTGATCATACTGAAAAGTGAACATATGTGGATTGGTTAGTCAGGGAACAAAATTTGCATAGGGAACCAAACATTAAAAAACTAAAAATTAATGAGGCCAGCCCGTTGCCTAGTGGTTAAGTTCAGTGCACTCTGCTTCCGTGGCCCAGGTTCAGTTCCTGGGCACAGACCTACACCACTCATCAGCAGCCATGCTGTGGTGGCGACCCACACACAAGATAGAGAAAGATTGGCACAGATGTTAGCTCAGGGTGAATCTTCTTCAAGCAAAAAGAGAACGATTGGCAACAGAAGATAGCTCAGAGAGAACCTTCCTCAGCAAAAAACCAAAAAACTGTAAAAATTTTAAAAAAGGAAAAAATATCTTCATGCACCACCCAGATACCTTGTTCAAATATTTTCCTTATGGCCATGGATCTTGAACTTTTGGTCTTACCACCCCTTTATGTTCTCAAAAGTTTTGGGGACCCCAAGGATCTTTTGTTTATGTGGGAAATATCTATCAATACTTGCTATAAAATAAATTAAAAGCAGACATATTTTAAATGCCTATTATTCTCTTAAAACTAATAATTTTATTTCATGTACACATGATTAACACTTTCTATGAAAAAACAACTGTATTTTCCAAAACAAAAAAGTTATTAGTGAGAATGGTATTGTTTCACATTTTTTGCAAATCTCTTTCATGTCTAGCTAAACAGACATTCTCATATCTGCTTCTGCATTCAATCTCTTACAATAAGTTCTATTGGTTGAATCATATGAAGAAAATTCAGCTTTGCACACATATGTAGCTGAAAAAAAGTGAAGTATTTTGTTAATGTTTTCAGATAATTCTGAATATTCTTCTTTGGTACTGCACTAAAACTTGACAAATGATAGTTTCTTAAAGGAACTAGAAATTAGTTGCAATGCATAACATGAAAATATGTCAATGAAATTTTCATTCTGTGTTACATTGAAATCCATGAGTCTATTTTATACTTTAAATGGATCTTTTACCTGGGCATAATTTTGTAACATCATACATTGGTCATCTGGAAAACTTGATTCATTGAGTTATATAGAACTTCCAAATGCTGACACTTTTCGTTACATGATGTGCAAAAAAGACACATCATCAATGTTTTTAATTGGTGATGTTAATATCATCACCAGTCTCTTCAGAAAACACTTTAAATATTGGGAAGCTGTCAAGTTCATAGTGGTGAATGCAAATTTTCCGAAGTTCTAATTTTCACTTGAACTTTGTATTTTGTCATTGGCAAGAAATACTGTCAGATGTTTTCCTTGAAATGACAGGCTCATTTTGGGCATTTTTGAGAAAATGCCTGCCAAATATCCACATCTAACTAACCATACTTAGTCTGACAATTGTTCTTTCAAGTAAAAATGGTATTACATGAGAAGGCAGCTAGTTAAACTCACAGTAATCACACAAGTGCTTTTCCTTGAGATCGTCTAGGTACTTCAGCATGCAGCAGAAGTGCTTGATGTGTATTTACCATTTCACCACAGAGAAGATTAAAAAGCTATGTTCTCAAAGTGTAACTTTATAAAATTAATAATTTATTTAATAAAGATTTAATTAAATTAATAACTGTTACTGCTTCCTCAAGGCTTTCTTACATCGGATTTTTTGTTTGTGTTACTTACTGGGAGGGTGTGATAGTAAAAAATACAGTGACTATTAGTGTGATTTGGCACCACTTCCTTAATTTGTGCTAATGTGCCAGCTGTTTTACTCATCATCAGTACTTTTGCATCATCAGTGCAAATGTCAGCACAGTGAAAAAGGCAAAAAAATCTTAGTATTATTATAAAAATAGTTTTGACCCCACCTCTGGAAACCCGAAAGAGTCTCATGATGGGATCCGAAGCTACACTTTGAGAATCACTGGTTTGTGATAATAAGAGGTGCTAAAGGTGAGAGAGTGATAAGAATGTGTTTTGAGAAAATGGTGGTAGTAATCTGAAAATAAAGGTCATTACTCAAATGCAATAGCTTGAAGTAATCAAAACTTGCATTTGCTCAATGGCATTTAACTCAGAGGTATACAAAAGTTCCCTTTACAACTGAAACCATTTAGTTTTTAAAGTTCTTTTTTTCTTCTTTAAAATTATTTCTATGTAATTTAATTTTTGTTAAGTCAAGATTTCTTCAAAACACAATTATTATTGTAGCATATGCACACACACATACCAGTAACTGTTGGCATTTACCAGTGTTCCCTGTGTCAATCATTGCCTTCTTCCCTCTTGTGACAATGAAGCAAACAGTCCCCCGTCAATATCAAGTCTGAGGCAGGTAGTACCGCTATCATTATCAAGCCTGAATGTCATCATTTCCCACATTCTCAGTTATTTCTATTTTTCTGTAATTGTCTTATTCTTGTAGCATCAATCTCTATCCACTGGATCATTCCCATCAACATATAAACATTTTCTTCTATCTTCTACCTTAGAAGAAAAAAACAACAAAGAAAACTCTACCTTCTGACCAATTTCTTTGCAATTCAAATTCTTCATCTTTGAGACTGTTCAATTCATTCTAATATGGTACCCACGCTGGCATGCTACAGGAATCACTCTTGTCAAGGACACCAAAGACTTCCATATTGTCAAAGCCAATGACCAACTTTCTGTGCTCATTCTTTCTGAGCTTTACGAATCACTCAACATAGTCTACATGTCTTCTTCTCCCTGTTTTTTCTTTTGAATTTAGCAGCCTCACTCTCTCATGGCTTTATTCCTTTCCAGTTTTCTTTGCTGGCTCTTCCTTATCAGCCTCTAAATATGGGGCTCTTCAAGGCCAGGTTCTGAGTTTTTTTCTTTCTTTGACCTCTCTCCTTAAATGACCTACATCAACTCTATGGGGATGACCCCATATTTATTATTTCTATCCTAGCTTTCCTCTGACCATCATTCTTATGTTTTCAACAGTTTTCATGGCATCACCATAGAATCTGATTGACTCTTAGATGTCTCAAAATAACATGTCCAAAGTGTAATTTTTTATTTCTTCTCTGTCATCTCCATCCCCCTCCCCCATCTTCTCACTACAGTGAATGACACCATCTTCTACACATTGTTCCAACCAGACACTTAGGCATCATCCTATGTTCTTCCCTTTCCCTCAGGCCCAGACCTTCAATATTTTTAAATTTTGCATATTCAATTGTTATCTAGGTTAAGAATGTCACACTCTGTACTGTATGTATTCTGTAGTGTAAATTGTCTTTTCATGTTCTCTGTATGTTTATCTACTAGACCCTTGGGACTTCATATATGAGTTAAAAGATGCAGCCCAGTTGTCTGTGGCACCTTTAGGTCATAATTCATAGACCCAGGATGTAGGGGCAATGATTCTTTTACAAAGGAGCCACCTTCCAGAGTTCTCCCTACAATGCACTGATCATGTCATTATATATATATATTTTTTTCATAAATAAGAAACAAAATGGAATACTTTGATACTTTTTCAGTATTCCTGGTGATGTCTTTTTATTTCTTACGTATAGAAGTGAGAATATTACAAAGTAATATTACAAAGTAATCTTCATAGCCACTGCCTCAACACTCCTACTTATCCCAGACAAACCACTTTCATAACAAATTGCTTCACTCTCTATTAAGCACAGTGAGAGCAGTGAAACGTCACGTAATCTTCTAGAACTAATAAATGACACCATTTGTGCCTCTTCTCTCTCTCCAGCACTGCCCTTGGTCTTTAAACAATTGACACTCTTTATTCTTTTCACAATATCTAATGTTTCCCCTCTAAAGTTTTGTTTCAACATTGATATTCCCACATTTTGTCTCAGAGGCACAAAGCTGCAGATGATATAAATAACCTCACATAGATTTTTTTGGATCAATCTCAAAAAAAAAATCTTCCAAAACTGTTAAACTGCTGACTTCTTTTATTTGGTATTCAGGTGCTAATAGATGAAGGATAAATCTATTTAAAAATAAGTTTTTGGCTTCCACATGTTCCCATCAGTATTCCTAGATGTTAAATTATATGCACAGTGAGCATAGAGAATAAGGAAAGGCTGAACATATGTCGGCATTATCTCTGTTTCTCGGTGTATTAATCATTAGTGGTACATACATTCTTCTCACAATGTGTTTTCCTCTCTGAGTCTGAACTGCCCGTTCAGTCTTTCACTAAAAAGCCGAGGAGACTTTTATTATTTCTACTTCTGAAAGAATAAGCATTTTAAATTTGGGTGTGGTCATGAAAATACTGATAAAAAATTTTCCCCTCTCTGTGAATCAGACGCTGATTTTTTTAAAAATCCAACTATCAGAATTAGAGAATATGAATAATATCCCCTAGTGATGTTTAACAGATGTGTGACCTTTTTATGACATCAATATCAAATAAGATATCTTGTTTATTTTTCAAAATGTGGTTTTCAAAAGCTTACAAAGTATCTTGAAAAAAAACACAAGAAAGCTACTCTAACTAAAGATTCTTTGGAATTGCTTAGTTGAACTTCATAAGAATCTTGAATTGCAATCATTAATGAAATTATTTTTCCTAATATTTGTAGTATGCCAAAAAGTCCAAATTTTTAGCTCATCTAAATCTATTCAAAGCAGCTAGCTGTCAGTTAAAACGAAGTAGCCAAATCAGCTCAGAGGTTTGCTTTCGTCATTATAGGAGTCAGTCACAATAGAAAAATTGGTATCTCTGTGTACACGTAGATTTTTAATTACACAATACATCTGAATCTATAAGCAGAAAACAAACTAAAAGAATATTTCAAGGTGCATATCATGTGGCTCAATAGTGAGGTAATCAAACTACATCTTAGGCACCCCATGCAGCAAATTAAGGACCATTTACCCAAGAGGAGTTTTTATAACGCTTCAGTGTGTTTATATGTTCCCGACAAATTGGGCAGGTGGTTAGCTAGTTATTTAGAGAAAATTACTATCGAATGTGCCTGGACACTGGAGAAAAAAGTGGATAGAAATTATGGTCAGTACACCTGGTACAATCCACCAGCCAGGTCTTCTAAACTCACTTCGATATATAGGCCCCTGAAGCAAAGCTTCATCAAACAAGATATATTTTGTGTATTTTGAAATATGGAGATCTCCAACTGCTCTACGAGGGGAAGCTCCTCACACGGTGATGAAAAGGCACCTGGGCTCAGCATGTCCAACGTGCCAAGGCAGAGATGCCTCCGAAAGCAATAAAAAATAGAATCCCTTCTTGGTTCTTTTTATCTCCCCTTTGTGTTAAGTCTATTTGATTTTGCTATCAGTGTGGCTTATAATGTTCTGAGCGCAATGAAAAGTAATTCTGTGAATCTGTGCTCAATATCTAAAGGAGGTTTCAAACCAACAAGGATATTCCCCCCCACTCCTGTTTTAATTGTCTGAAAGATATGCATAGACTGTTTAGAATGACTCTAAGAAGTGATATGTGCAAAGGAAAATCCCTGTCAAGTGCTCTGCACTTTGCCATTTGCCCATGGCGATGGACAGTCCAGAGATAAAGGGGGAAAAAAGCCTAAAATGCATCAATCCCAACAATCTCTTGGTAAGCAGTAACCAAGGGCAAAATAACATGCTGCTGACTGATAGAAAGTGAGGCTACCTTGCAAATTTAGGGTCCAATTCTCTTCACCCATCTCTAGTTAAAAACCAAACAATTTTTTTCACGTAGCTTCCAATTGCAGAGCCTGTTGAAAACTCATTATTTTCAAATAGGATTACATTCCGTTAATATGAGAACATGCATATTACAATATCTGGTAAAAATCAAAAGTTCCAATTTGCTCACTACATGTAAATCCAATTCAAAATATTTCCATAACATATATCTGCTGGATGTTACACTATTTGTGTGTCACTCCGGAATGGATTAACTCCATGACAGGCTAGGCTCAGTTTTTCTGCATTTGCTGTTTTTAAACAGTTTATATTTGTTATCATATCAAAGACAGGCTTGCAGTTTTCAAAAGGAAGAAGAGAACACAGCGCCCAAGGCTCCTCCAGCATTACATTTCTTATTCCATTTTATCTGTCTTGGTTTTGACTAATGTCGGTAACAGCTACTGGTAATAAACCGCTTGTTATAGCCTGCTGTTGCCTTGAAGCCTGGCTTTGATACATTGTCAGCCAATCGGAAGCATTTCCTGATTACATTTCCAAATTGCTTGTTTATTGATCGAGAGTTAATAAAGCAAAAGACAACTTTACGGCTTAAATTAAATGAAAGTTTTCTTTGATGTTCGAATTATCCAATCAAGCAATATGCAGTGAAATGTAAGCATTTGAAAGTTTTATCTGACGAGAAAAAAAATTGTATGAGATAAATGGATCTTAGTATAGACACGGTAGCTAAGTGCTAATGAAAAATATGTGCAACTTAGCATACTGCGATTTCATTTATTTCTCAGGCAAAGGAAATGATGATGTTATTCAATTCACCCTCCTTCCCCAAACTTGAACAAGGAAAAGTTCTAAGATGTCTGTCATTTGATTGACAATAATTTGCTAAGACTGGAACCTTTTTAGTAAATAAAATAAAGTATGTATAACTTTATGGATCTATTAAAGTTCTAACATTTGGAAATGGTAACACAACTTAGATGCTATCTTTGGAATATCACAGTGTAGCTATTTGGATGACATATATCGTCAGCTCAACTAGGTAAAAGGAATTGGCCTCTGAAATTATTAGTGGCTTTTGCCATCTTCTTGCCAATGAGACAGCAGTCCCTTAGGAATGTAAGGGGATCAGACATTTCTGTCAATGATGAAAATAAATAAATATTTGAAAGGTTTGCCAATGCCAGGACTCACAGGAGACCAGGACTTCATCGCATGTGAACTATAAGCTACATATTTGGTTAGAGAGGAAAACTAGGGTTACTTGAGATCTTGGAAAAAGTCATAAAGAGACAGTTTTTATTTCTCATGATTGTGTTATAATGTTAAGTGAAAAAAGAAGTAAATAAAATTGTATGCACAGTGCGATAACAAATCTGAAAAAAAAAAAAAAAGAAGAAGAAAGCTTAGTAAAAAGTATGCCAAGAAATACAATAAAATTATTAACCGAAGCTCTTTTGGGGAGTTACTAAAGGTATTTTTTCCTACATACTTTCTTTATTTCCTAAAATTTTTATAATGAACATGCATTGCACTTAAAATGGGGGAAAAGCCATTAGTTTAAAATTAAAGTTAGCAAAAAATAATGGCAATTTCTTAGCTATTTCTTTGATGGTGAAATTGCAGTAAGCTTATCCTGGGGTTTGATATCTTGGAAGCCTCGAATAGGTTACCTCGATTTCTGAAATTATGTGCCAAATACTTGAGCTTCTTGCCTGTATTGCTGCTGCTTCTTTTGTTTTCATCCAAAGCTCTATGAAGACATTATTCAGACTATTTTATATTTCTAGATTGAGTAAGGAATGTTAACTAGCTGCAAAGAGAATGTGACCAGGTGTCACCCTTTGGCTGGCCTCCTTTAATCTAGTCATTTGCCACCAACTGCCAGGTTGATCTTTCAAGCTGCAATCTGATTGTGTCTTGCCTGCTGTAAACCCTTCAGTGGTCTCTGAATACAAGGTCCTTTGGGCCCATCTCTCAGCTGCATCTCGTCGTTGGCCGCCCCATCCCGCTGCTCCAGGCACAGGGTTTCTTTTGGGTCCTCTCATTAAATAAACTTGACTCCTGCCAGGTTCATGCCTTCAGCACTTGGCTCAAAAATTTCTTCCACAGGGAAGCCCTGTCTGACTTTCAGTTCACATTAGGGTCTTTTGTCATTTGCTGTCCTCAAACTTTCTTCGGCCCCAGTACTGGCACTGTGTAACTCACATATCTGTTTAGCACGATATTTGGCACAAAATAAGCACTGAATAAATACGTAGTAAAGGAGTAAATGAATAGTCAATGAGAGAACAGATGAACTGGTCACCTAACAGTGAAAGTTATCCTGTATTCCTCCAGACATTTTCCTGAAATATCTAGAATAATTCACATAAAAAGCTTTCATTTATTCATTCATTATTATTTTATTGAGCATTTACTGTGCAGTGGCACCTTTAAGCACTGTAGGAGATGAAAAGAGGAATCTGACATGGCTTTGTTCTAAGTGTTGATGGTATTAATCAGCATTTCTCTTTGTCAAGGTTAGTTGCTCTTTGATCGAAGAGTGAATGGACACAACGTGGAACGGTGCTTACATTTCAATAACTGTATTTCCATTACTATGCACCCAATTTTAGGCAAAATCCAGGAATTACTCTTCATTTCTCTCTACCACTCATTCCTCACCCTCTCACTCTCAGAAAACCTTTAGTAAACTCGGGCGACTTACTTCAAAAACATATTTTGAATCCATCTAATTACCTCTGCTTCCCCTGCAATCACCTGATCTAAGCAACTCCCTCTCTTCTTCCCCACTGGTCTCCCTGCCATCTCTTTGCTCCCCTGCATTCTGTTTGCCACAGACAGCCAGAGCGATCTCTTTACAACATGATTCGGGTTAGGTCGCTTGCCTCTGTATTGTCTCAATGGGTTCCCTTTGCCCTTGAAGTCACATGCAGACTCTTTCCCTGAGCTGCAGTGCCCTCCCCGACCTGCCTCGCCTAAGCCTGTGACTGGATCATTACTGCCAGCCAGAGACCAAGCTTAGCCCTGTGCCAGGGCCTTTGCCTTCATCTTTCTGCAGCCCTAAGTGCTTCTTTAGACCATTTTATGGGTGGCTGCGGCTTTTCATTCAGGTCAGAACCCACAGTCCAGTCTTCAGAGAGCCATGTCTAGAGTAGTCAGCTGCCAGTTACTCACTAACCAATCACCCTTTTGGATCCTCAGAGCACTTACCACCATCTGAGAGTCTCCAGCTTATGTATTTGTTTTTTAAAATTCTGCTTCCCACGCACCCCCCACTAGAATGTAAGCTCGAGAGGATGGGATCTTGGCTAGTTTGTGCACTTGTGTGCCCCAATGGCTAAACGGTGCCTGTATGGAATATGTGCTCAGTAGGTATTTATTGAATGAGTAAGTGAATGAATGGATTGCCTTCACATTCAGGGGAATGGTGAGTATTCAGCAAGTATCTCTTGGCTGGTGTTGGATCTCTAGCTGTAACGTGGCTCCTTTTCTTACCAAATCCCGCCCTGCCATCAAGTCCTACTGCAAGTCTCACTGGTTCTGTGAAACCTTTCACAACAGCCTAGTCTGTAGACATCATCCCCTTTTCTGAACCATCGTATGTACTTTATTGTCCAACCCAGTTTCCTTCTGAGAGTGAAAGGAGGCATGATTACTAGTTATGCGGGGACAACAGACACACATTGGGACTGTCCCAAGAAAATTGGGATGTGTGCTGACTCTATCCATATGCCACTCACTTATCCCTTAATATATATAAACTGTGTAGTTTTTCATAGGTATGCTATCTTTTCCCTTGTTAGAGCATGAATGCTTAGTTACACTTAATTATGTTTACCACATAAATGGGGTGCTAGGAGGTGCTAACAAAACGTTTATTGTTACTGTGTTCAGTCAGTAATACCAGACCTCTCTTTTTCTCTGTTGCAATTATGCAATTCACTTATTTTGGGGAAATTGCTTTAAAGGGGAGAGATTCTTTTATGTGTCATACTGAGTCTGATGTCTCAGGGTATTTTCTAGTTCTTGTAAAACCATTAGGAAACTCTAGGCTGTACCATCCCTATAAGGTTTTGTACACAGCTCTTACTGCACGCCCAGCACTTTATGCTTCATTTGCCTGGAATGCGGTCTTCCTCGCCCCCTCCCTGTCCATCTTCCTCAGGCCTGACTCATTGCTGTACACTCCACAGACCTCAGCGTCTAGGTCTCTCCCTCCCCAAGATGTGTGGACGTGTCACTCTCCGGCTCTCCACAGTACGCTGCACTGCCCCATTGGGCCGTATCACACTCAACTGTATGGGAACTGTTTCCTTTCTGTCTCCCACGGGGCTGAGGTCAGCTCTGTAAGAGCAATTACCCTGTCTCTGTAATTCACCTTTCTGTCCCTTGGGCTTAGTACAATGCCTGTCTCCTAGGACAAAGTCCAGTCACTCTTGCTTCTCAATCATCCATAAAAAAATGCAGTGATAAAAATTTACTTGGAAGTATTTTGAAAAACAATCAATTTTTTAAAAATGAAAATACCTCGGAATATCCTCCTAAAACTTTCACAAAGCAAAATCTCATAGGAAATATGAGTTAATGTGTTAGAACTTACAGTTTTATATACTTCTTCTGGTGACTTTAAAACCCTTTAAAAGCATTACCTCATAGAAGAATAGTTCTAGTTATTAGATGGTAAATATGGAATAAATTTAACTCGCATTTCCTCTGTTTATGTAATGAATCAGACAAGCTGATGTAGAGTGACATTTGACATAGACTGTCTTGAAATTCTCTGAATGGAAGAGAATGAGGTGATGATGAATAGGAGGAAGAGGATGGCAGACGCTTTGAAACATTTTCAGTGCACGTGGCAGTGTTCTAAGCACTCACATGTCTTAACTGATTTCATTCCACCAGTAACAGTCCTCTGAGATAGGGTCTATGATTATCCCCATTTTTCATAAGAGGAAACTGAGGCTTGGAAACACTAAGGTACTTGTCCAAGGTCTTATGATTACTAAGTAGTAGAATTTGGATTCAAGTCCAGGTTTGTCAGGCTCCAAGATCTGTGCGCTTTCTATTATATCACCTTTATTCCCAAAGAAGTTGCATGACTCAAATTCCTTATTATAAGGCAGTGTCATCTAGAAGGTGATGTTACCACATGGATCCAAGGAAGGAAATATAGTGAGATCCTGTGAGACTAGCTGATTAGGCTTCACTCAGCCACTCAATTTGGAAAGACTTCATGTCACAGTATATCATCTGAGGTGACTCTGGCTGCATTTAATAGAATGCCTAACAGTAACTTGGACAATAGGGGCATTTCATTTTTTTTTTTCACGTAACTAGAATGCTGGAAGTGGGTGGTAACAAGGATGGTTCGGCAGCTCCATGAGGCCAGAGTGCTGGATGGGTAATTCTCTTAACTTTCTCCTAATGCTCACATGATGGCTGCAGTGGCACCAAGAAAATATCCTCACATGACAGCAATTAAAGGAAGAAGGAAGAATAAGGATTCCTTCTCAGGGGTTCTCTCTTTCTATAAGAGAGGAAAATATTCCCCAGAAACCCTAGCAGATTTCTCCTTGTAATTCACTGTCTAGAACAGTGTCCCATGGATACCTTGAGTTTCAAGGGAATCTGGGGATGTGAGCACCCAGCCAAAGGGAATCGAATTAGCTTGATAGCCTTCAACAAGGCCCTAGGGCCGGACATAAGGCTACCTGAAGGAAACCTGATATTCTCTGTGCAAGATAGGTGACCAGCAGAGCTGCCCTACATAAGCTCCTGAGACCAATACAGCTAGAATGCAGAGACACCATTTTATAAATGATTGAAAGGGAGGTTGTCACTTGCCCAAATTTGTATGGACTGGTTCAGAACAAGAGCTCAATGCATAATCCTTTGGCTACACCAGTGATTTTCAAACTGAGTGCCTCAGGGTTTCTACAAAAATTTCATTAGAATGTCATTTTTAAAACTCTTTTAAGTATGTTTTTAAAAATGTGATTAAAATACCATACATGTGTAATTTTCTCATGTATCAGAAGTTGACACGATGCAGTCTATGCTGTGCAAATCATGTTAGAATGTCTGTCAGTTAACTTGGCTTTTGTTGCCATTGTTTTTCAGACTTGAAGTAAAGCATCTCCTATGATCTCTATTTAATCATGAAGTCTCTTGGGGTTGCTAGGTAGGCGATTAAAAACTATTTGTAGCCATTTGTCCACGTTAATCTGGATTTTTTCAACACCAGACAACTACTATAAAATAATCAATTGCATGTTGACAGTGATATAAGACGGCAGCAGCTCCAAGCAAATTTGAAATAATCTCTAATTTGAAATTGTCATGTATGTCAGAACAGCTGCATTATTCTCACCAACTGATTTAAAATCTCTCTGGCCCTTCTTACCTCTCCAGCCATTTTCTCCTGGCTCTACTTGCTCCAGAAGCACCTGTTTCAATGCTGGGAACACTTTTCTTGCTTCAGGGTTTTTGCACATGCTGGTTCCTCTAGCAGTCATGCCTCAGCTTGTTAGATTCAGCTCCTTCTTGAGGTCCCAGTTAAATGGTACTTCCTTCGCTGACTTCCCAGGTTAGGCTGGTACCCTGGGTTTCACACTGCCTTTGGTACCCTCATCATTCTATAATTATTCATCCACAGCTATCTTTCCTACTCGGCAGAGAGCTGTCTGAGGGCAGCAACCATGGATGCCCCATTCACCACTGTGTCTTCAGCTCCCAGCACTGTGGGGGGTCCATGGAAGTAATCAGTTATTTTTGAAGGAATAAATGTAACATGAATAAATAAATTTGAATTAAGATGTAATATCGATAAAAACTAGATAGGAATTATGAAAATTTTTGATTATTAAAGAAAAGCTTATTAAATTGAGGATGACATACAAACCATGAAATATAGAAATGTACTAATTTTAAGTGTACAGCTAGGTGCATATTTCCATATGTATGCAGTCGGTTAGGCTCCAGCCAGACGAAATATAAAACACTGTTAGCACTCCATATCTTTTCCTCGTGATCATTCCTAGTCACACCCATTACCTGCCATCCCGCTCCCGGAGCTAATCACTGTTCTGACTTCTGTGACTATCAGTTGGTTTTTGCCTATGCTTAAATTTCATATAAACAAAAATTATTCACTGTGAACTCTTTCGTGTCTGTTTTCTTCCATTCTACATAATATCTATGAGATTCATCCATGTTGTATGTACCTTTTTATTGGTCTATTGTGTTCCATTGTATGAATATGTCATGATGTCATTATTCATTGTCTTATTGATGGATATTTATTTTTTTCCCAATTTGGAGCTTAAATGAAAAAAGTTACAGTGAACACTTCCGTACAGGTCTTTCTGTGGACATATGATTGTGAAAAGAGCTCTGTAGTTTTCCCCATTGTTAAAATTAAAAAAACTAATCAATATATGCTCTTATGATGTTCAGAAATATCTTTTCAGTTCTTAAAAGACAAAAGAAAGCAGAATAGCATTAGATGTTACTGAAGAAATGGATGAGAAACCTAATTGAAGACTGGGCCAGAAGTTAGCACTCTGCCAAAGACGGAAAATACATGAAAATCTAATAAAATGGAAAACTCTTTAAATATGGTAATATACCTAACAAAAATCTGTCCACAAAAAGACGTGTACAAAAGTGTTCATAGCTTCTTCATTCCTTTTAGCCCCAAACTGGAAAAAACTACTAACCATCTTTAACATATTTTGTACATTTCATTTATTTGGGGAAACATATACGGATCTTGCTATCCTGAAAGTGTACAATTCCTTGATTGTCCTAGATTCTAATAATGTCCTTCATCTATATAGAACTTTAAAATTACACATTTCACATACATCACATAGCTGATAAGTGGCAGAGCGGGAACTCAAATGCAGGACTTCTGATGCTAACTTTAGTGTGTTTCCCCATCACGTCCTGATTACGCCTCATCAGGAAAAGCAACACTCAACATGATTACTTATGACAAAGTGTATTTAATTTTTAACATTTTTAAAGCTGTGTCGTATACTTTGGAGGGTTTTTCTAATTAGAAATAATTAGTTGCATACGCATTCTGATCTACCCTTGTCACTGGGTCTCAACCTTTCCTATCCTACGCCTTGCAAATCACCCTATCAAAGGGCTTGCACCCAGTTCACACACACATTCCATTGCACCAAGAATGAAGTTTCTTCTTGTTCATCAATAAATATTCTGTTATTATAGTTTCCATTCATAGTAAATTCAGCAAAATAAAAACAGATTTTTTTCTTTTACTAGAAGACTTCTTAGAGCTTTTTAAAGGGCAATGTATCCGGTGACTTTATAAGGAGTAAGCTACAGTGTACTATATTTCCTAATGGAATCCCATTAACAGCATTTAGAAATTTCTAGAGAAAACAAATTTGGGGAAACTCCTTTGTAGACTTTAGTTTTCTTGGTTAATTTTTTTCTTTTTTTTTTTTAAGATTGGCATCTGAGCTAACATCTGTTGACAATCTTTTTTTTTCTCCTTCTTCCCACAGCCCCCTAGTACATAGTTGTATCTTCTAGTTGTAGGTGCTGTGTGGGATGCCACCTCAGCATGGCTTCACGAGCAGTGCCATGTTTGCATCCAGGATCTGAACCGGGAAACCCTGGGCCATCAAGGTGGAGCGCATGAACTTAACCGCTTGGGCACAGGGCCAGCCCCCTTGGTTATCTTTTGAAAGCTTAACTTTCAACTATGCCATTCCCTCAAAGCTTTGTTAAGTGACCACCTGGAAATCTTACCAATAAATGATATGAATGGATGGTAAGGGCCTCATGTGTTGTCCCCCTTCCAGATAGAAGATCTGCTCCTTCACAGGAATTATCAGGACTAAACTGAAAGTGGCACTGTGCTGGCAGACGAGAAATATGAGCTGTGGTGGGGTTGGGAGAAGAAGCTTAAGTCAGAGCCTAAGCTGCCAAAGAGTAGAGACCCTAGAGTCTGGCTTGAGTTCTTTCAAAGCCAAATGAGGGTGCTCAGTGCGGATGATGGTGGGAAACACAAAATTGACTCACTAAAAATATCAATGCTCTTCCATCATCCGAAGGGGCAGTGTACACCCTTTACCTTCTCATCTACCTTCACTTTAATAACCGACATTTTCCAGCTCTCCATCTTGATGGGCATACCCAGCAGGGAAAATTGTTTTTTACACCACATGTCTGTGTAGATGTCTTTTTTTTTTTCTAAGCTTCCAGTCAGGATTGTTTGGCTGACAGAATTTACATGCAAATAGTTTTTTTTATTTTTGCCATCCATGAAAAATGACTCTTTATTCTGCCTGTAGTTGGAAATTTTGAGTCATGTCCATTTCAGCAAAAACATATTACTCTTTTGTTTTTATTGACTTGTCCTCAAGTGTTCAATGGTTCATTCTATTGGATACATTATTGCCTCCCTAATTTAGTGTTAATATGCTTCCTTATTTCAAACACTTTAATACTAGATATAGTTAAAAAGGAAGGAAAACACTCAACCACTAAAAATGAAATAATTATTTCATTTTATAAGAGGTACTACAATTTAACAATCTGGGTGTTGGGATACAGAGTGATTTTTATACTTTTTAAATATTTTTTGTGTATTTTGATTGTTACTAAAAGAAGACTGCATTCATAAGCATAGAAATTAACCTTATATTTGTAATTATTTTTATATCTATTCTATGTGTTAATGTTTTTGTTTCATAAAACAAGAAAATACGCTGAGAATGATTAACCAATGTATGTAAATTATGTGAGCTTGGGGTTAATTCAGTCTTCCTGTTTTATGAGACTAATTATTTCAAGTAGTATGACTGGCAGTATTAAAGTAGGTTTAATAGTCTGGAACCAGACCATTTAAGATTAAATTCGGGTTCCCCCATGTACTGGCTCCCTAATTTGTGAGCAGTTGTTTAATCACTTTAGGCCTTAGTTTCCTCATCTGTAAAAGTAGGATAATTATAGAAACTGCCTTTTATGGATGCTCTGAGAATTCATTTAGGTTAATACGTATAATACACTAAGAACGGTTGTTCTACATAGTAAAAGTCAATAAATGTTACCATGTCATCACCATCATCATCATCATCATCATCATGTAAAGAATGCAATAGAAAACTGGTCCAGTTATATGACGAGACAATTTACAGACTGGGAAACTCAACGATAAATATTTGAAAAGATGTTAAACCCCACTTGTAATAATCAGGAACATAAATATATAACTAACAATACCCTTTGTCATGTATCCAATTGGTGATGACTTAAAAGTCTGACAATGTGAGAGGATTTCAGAAAACAGGAGTTCTAATATACTGCCGGTGGGAGTGTAAATTGGTGTAATGACTTTACAGTGTCCCACAAAATAGAAAATGCTCATAGTTTGCAATCCAGTATTTCCATTTCAAGGTTATATATCTGCTAGAGGAAACTTACACATAAGGACAAGGAGTTATGTGTAAGGATATTTATTTATTTATTTATTTTTAAAGATTGGCACCTGAGCTAACAACTGTTGCCAATCTTCTCTTTTTTTCTTTCTGCTTTTTCTCCCCAAATCCCCCCAGAACATAGTTGTATATTTTTTCAGTTGTGGGTCCTTCTAGGTGTGGTATGTGGGACGCTGCCTCAACATGGCCTAATGAGCCATGCCGTGTCCACCCCCAGGATTCGAACCAGTGAAACTGTGGGCCGCTGAAGCAGAGTGCGCGAACTTAACCACTCGGCCATGGGGCTGGCCCCTGTAAGGATATTTATTATAGCATTTTTTTTTAAGGAAAAGAGGGAACAATCTATATGTCCATTAATAGGGGAATAGATAAATAAATATTGATATATCTATATCATGGACTGCTATACTGCAGTTAAGAGAAATGAACTAGCTATTTATATTGCAACATGCATCTGTCTCAAAAACAGTGAATCACAACTAGAATGTACAACTGTGTATGGGGGGGGTGCTTTGGGGAAAAGAAGAAGGAAAAAAGGAAAAAAATCAGAGTGAAAAGGCAAATTGCAAAATGATATATGCTCTATAATATTATTCATGTAAATAAAAACCCCTACAAAACTATACTATATATTAATCACAAATCATTTAAATTTTAATTATTCAGTAAACTGGAAGGATACAAACCAAATTCATGATAGTAATTGTTTAGGAAAAGGGACAATTGGAAATGGGAAGAAAAGGCAAAAAAGAAGATTTTAAATTTATTTCCTTTATTAAAATAAAAAGCCTTGACAGACTATATCACTTTTTTATTGTGAGTATATGTCTTTATTGTACATGTCTCTGAATGTTTTTGTATTTAAAATACTTTTCAAAATGTATATATAGAGGCAATGTTTAAAAAAAGATACTCTTCCAAAAATGGTAGACACTATGCAAATGTCAATTGATTATCAAGAAGGGAAAGAAATATCTTTCCATTTTAAATTAATAAAGGACACGAAATATACCCTATTTAGTGAGGTTCTCAAGGTCAAAAATTTGCTTTATTTGTCCTTATACCTCTCAGCCCCCAGCACAGCACTGGGTAAGTGTTCAACAAACCTGTATTAAAATGGCCTGGCCTGGGGCCGGCCCAGTGGCACAGCGGGTAAGTGCGCATGCTCCGCTTCGGCGCCCGGGGTTCACCAGGTTGGATCCCTGGTGTGGACATGGCACCGCTTGGCAAGCTAGGCTGTGGCAGGCATCCCACATATAAAGTAGAGGAAGATGGGCACAGATGTTAGCTCAGGGCCAGTCTTCCTCAGCAAAAAGAGGAGGATTGGTGGCAGATGTTAGCTCAGGGCTAATCTTCCTCAAAAAAAATTTTTTTTTAAATAAAAACATAAAATGGCCTGGCCTACAATTTTTCCAAGGCAAAAAGAAATTTCACTCTCAATAATTATTAACTAAATAAGGTAACATAAAACAGAAAAGAGCAATGAGGTATCATTTTAAATATGTGAGCAAAAACTAAAAATGACAATACCAAATGTTAATAGAGATGTGGGGAAACCAGCGAACTCTCAAATTGCTGCTAACAATTTAAAATGGAAAGCATTTTGGCAATATGTTTTTTAGGGACAAAATGTTTCTTGGCTAAGTAATATCCTATTTTTGGAAGTTTATCCTAAGGAAACAATCCAAAGGTGAAATGGACTATTATGTATATTTGTTTACTGCAGGGTTACTTATGGTAGAAAATGGAAATCAGTGCAAATGTTCACTAATCAGAAAATGGCTAAATTATGGTATGAAATGTGATAGAATATTATGTAGCCATTAAGACAATAATTATGAGGGTATGAAGACAATCTGGCTGAAACATCTGATACTCAATTTTTGCTAGAATTGATTCATCTGTTAACTATGAATATGTGGACCAAAATTTATGAAATTACGCTAAGTGAAAAAACCGGGCAACAAAAAAGATCGTATGTGTTCCTGATTTAAACTATGTAAAAATCACTTACGCAGATACCCAAGATGAGAAGAGAAAATTGGAAGGAAAAAGTATTTTTTCCTAATAGTTAAAATCTGTTTTCATTGTGTTTTTTAAAATTCTATCTGTTGTTAGGATAAATATCAAAGCGTCCATTGCATACCTAATATCATGAAATCCAGTCATGACAAAATAAGAATGTTCTTAGCTGACAATTCAGCACTTCATATAGAAGATAAAAATGGGTAGACTAGCTCTTGGTTGAATATTTGCCTTGAAAAAAACATGCAAACAAATCTAAAGAAAGAAAACTGTATATGGCTCCTCTCAAATCGATTAGGGCTTCACTTTATGACAGATAATGATGTCAAGTTGGCAATTTTAGTTGTTATTTATAGTTTCAGTGTAAGTGTTTAGTCACATTGTTAGAAATTAGTACCCCCAATTCTTTGGAAGTTTTGTGAAACATTTTCTAGCTGGAACCTCTCTCCTCACGGTCATTTAATTTGTTTATTGACTTCCACAGAATAAAGATGGGTCTCACAAAGAGTTCCTGTAATGAAATACCAAAAATCTGAGGTACTTTGGCCAGTGGAACCAGAGAAAGACATGATTCTTTTCAGCATAAATGTGATAAAATTGAAAATATTAAATTACATATGGACAATGCTTTAGTTAATGCGTTGTGTGAGATTACTAGAGAAAGAATTGTGTTATCCAAACAGACATACTAACCAAAGTAGAGAAAGAACAGAAAAAATATATGCCTTATACTTTAAATCTGAGACATGGAGAGACCAATTGAGATTTTCAGAGGATGTCGTCCTGGATGCGCCTCTCATTTACACATTACCTGGGAGAGCATCGTGCGGCTGCATATTCTCAGCTGTTGAATGTGTTCTGCTCATTTTCCAGTGGGGAGGATGGGTTTAATGCTTCCTCGGCAGTGTGTACTTTTTCACTTCTGCTGTTTCTGTTTACCTGTTTTCTTGCTTATTTATTGTTTGCATTTAGCTTGCCCTGCAAGTGTTTCTGAGGATTGTAGTGCGAATGGACAATACCTGTGCAGGCCATAAGCTCTATAAATAAATCTCTCTCTCCAGTTTTTATTCTGAGTCTGTATGTGGATTCATTCCTCTTTATCCTTTTCCCTCAGTTTGATGAAATTTTCTAAAAGACCATGCATATTTAAACAAAATGTAAAGGATATATATTTTTTCAGATTTATGAAACCTGGCCTTAGACCCCCAAATTCTTCCCAAGGAAGTTAAATTCTAATGAGTAACATTTAAAACCAACACCTCCTTATACTTACGTAAAAGATAATGCTAGTTCCAAGGTCTTGGGTGAGTCACTAAACCTCTTTTCAGACTCATCTGTAAGATAAAAGAATTGGACAACATGAGCCCTGTGGTTCAATGAAAGTTCAATGATTTCCAAAAAGCTTTTCCTTCACGAGCTTTCCAAAGAATAGTTGCACAGTTAGATTAAACTCTGGGGATGGTGCTTGGTGAATAAATACTTAGCAAATAATTGGAAGACAGACATGGGAAACTATCACAGCCCTGGCTGTATCAATAGCCACGGATCATATTAATGCTTTTGGAGGGAAGCTCAGCAAAATGTTAATTTATTTAATAAATATTTAATAATGTATTATTTCAATAAATAAATTAGTGTTTACACAGTAAAGAATACAAATGTTTTGTGCACACATTCTTGACCCACTTCCATAGTCCTTCTTGGACATTTCCCAAAGAATTATTCAAGAAAGATGAACATCAAAATATTTCTGTTTATAGCAGTTTATAATGGGTGGCTAAAACTATAAAATAATCCAATGATTTATCTCTGTTATCTTGAGAATGTTTAATCATCTTTGATATTTGCTTTACATTAGCACTGTCAAATGTACATTTGTATAAAATCTCCCAAATCATGAAAGATTTATAATTTGAAATGTGTTGGATTATTCTCTAGTTAATCAGCTGGATAAAAATTAGGAGTACTGTAACTAGAACAATTAATTGAGTTGAGCTGAGCATTATAAAAAATGAAAAAAAAAATTTCCTGGTGTGCTTTGGCTACATAAATGAAACTAAAAGCCTGTTCACTATCACAGAATTGATGTGATAAGAGCTACATGTGTCCTTTTGAGGAGCCCAGGTTAATAATCAAAGCATAGATCAGAAGAAAAGGGGTCAGGAGTGATGCTTTCTTGCTATTAAGTCTATTGCTGGCCCTTCATGGGCTTGTGCAGGTTAATTAACCCTGAAAAGACTCAGTTACCACTCCTGAGAAGTGTAATGAAAGAGTCACTTGCCATTCAATTCAGCAACCAGGTATAAATGCTGAGTACAGTGATGTGTAGTTGCGGGGGTGGGGGGGGTGGGAGGAGGGGGAGGGGGTGTAGCAAGGCCCTGGCTGCCAGGGAGTGGTGACAGGCTGGGGAGGAGGTAGGAGTACCAAAGTAGCACAAAGAGAGATGTGCTCCATAATACTGACACACCCACAGCCTGGCTGGGAAGTATCGTAGACCAGGTTGATTGTGCTCAGTCATGCCCACCCCTCTTCCTTCCTAAGACAACTGTCATTTGTTCAACTATCCACACTCCTCCTTGTGGCCATGCATTTCAAGGGAGGCATAAAGGATCCCTAGCCCCTGGAGCCTGCTCTGTTCACTGAGGCATGGCAATAGAAATCAATTTGGGTCAATGAGGTACAAGGCCAAGTTGACTTAAGGGTGGGGTGGAATGGAGGTGGGACTGGTGTTTCTAGGAAAGGATTTCCCCAATCTTAAGAAACACAAAAAATAGAAAGTCCCTTTACTGCCTTTACTACCTCTGGATGTAATCCCTAGTTTAGGCATCTTGCATCCAGAAGGCCAAAAGCCTGAAGCTGGCAGAGCAGAGTGTAGCTTAAACTGGACCTGACAGGAAGGGTGGATTTGCACAAACAGCAAAACAGCAAAGAAGCAAGAGCATTTCAAGACATGGAGAAAGCATAAGTAAGAAGGAAAAAATGGTGTACTGGAGGTGGCTTGTTAATTGAAAAACGTTGAGACCACTAAGGCGAGAACCAAAGGTAGTCATAGAAGGAAAAGTTTTGATAAATGAGGAAAATTCACTGGTTCCTCATCTAGTCACTTCTCCACCCAGTGAAGTCGTGCCCTGCAGGATACTTGGGCTGCATACTTGCCCTAAGAATCTTCAGGCTTCTTTCTTCAAATGAAGAATAGGGAAAGCCTGGAGGCTTAAAGGAGTCTTGTGACTTCTACACCTTTTAAACTTAAGAGCGTTGTATAAAAGAATCATCCTGCTTAATTCTATCTCAACACGACCCTTTTTGAATGATTTTTGGTGAGATTATGGATTTTCTCTTCTTTTCGTCATGGTGGGACACATTCATCTGGTCTCTATGAAAAAGAAAAAAGTGACTTCTCATATAAGTGAAAAGAATATGGTATTTATATATTTTAAATTCCTTTGTTTTTGAATCTCAAAGTATATGATGTACATTATAGAAAAACCAGATCACATGGAAAAAATACAATTATATAAAATTAAAATCAAATCTCACCAAGATGGAACTAAGCTAACTATGCTTCAGAGTTTTGTGACTGTTCATTCAACAGCAACTCTCTGACTCCAGTGATCCAAGTGCTTATAAGATGTATGCAATATACACTTCTTTATTAAAGGGAATAAACTGTTAAGTGCATTAGGTACCACTGAAAATGTATGAATGCTAAGTTACTATTAAACACACAAAACATTACAAAGATCATTTTGTTGCTGACATATACAACATTTTTAATAAAATCTATAAAGCCATTGATATTAAAGGCAAAATTCTTAGTTTTAAACTAGCTATAATCATTTTCATTGCTGTACATTATTCATTGTATAAATATACCACAATTTATTTTTCCATTCTAATATTAATGTCAAATGAGATTGTTTTCAATTTTTGGCTATTATGAATAATATTACCCTGAGCATGATTTTACACATATTTGCACACAAATATACATTTCTGTTGGGTATTTGGAGTGAAACTGAATGTTCAAGTTAAAGTAGATTCTACTAAAGAATTTTCCAAAGTGGTTACACCAATTTACTCTCCTACCAGCAATGTATGAGAGTTCCACTTGTTCTTTATATGGTATTTTGTTGAATATTGTTATCACATACAACTTCTTCCACTTGTGGCTTGCATTTTTTTCTGAAAGTTTCTTTTGATAAATAGAAACCATTAGTTTTAATATTGTCTAGTTTATCAATTTTTTGCTTTATGGCTTGTGATTTTTTTGTATGCAATTTAAGAAATCTCTGCCTCTTTGAGTCCAGAAAGATAAGCTCTTATGTTGTCTTCTAGAAATTTCACTATTTTACTTTTTATATTTAGAGCTAAAAAATTCATCTGTAGTTTATTCTTGGCCATGATGTGAGCTGGGGTGGAATCAAGATTCGTTTCTTTCTCCATGTAGATATCCAAATGATTCAGTATAATTTATTGGAAAGATTTTTCTTTCACTGCACTGCAGCCAATGAATCAGTGACTGTATTTGGACAGATCTGTTCTTGGAGTCTGTAAATTGTTCAATGGTCAATTTGTCCAAGTTCATGCCTTTGTCTTACTCTTCTTATTATTGAGTCTTAATAAACCTTGATTTTTGGTATTATGAAGTCTCTAACTTAATTATTTTGTTGTTCTTGTTCATAATTGTGTTGGTTTTCCTAGGCTTTCTTTGTTTCCATATACATTTTTTGTTTTTGTTTTTGAGGAAGATTAGCCCTGAGCTAACATCTGCTACCAATCCTCCTCATTTTGCTGAGGAAGACTGGCCCTGAGCTAACATCCGTGCCCATCTTCCTCTACTTTATATGTGGGATGCCTGCCACAGCATGGCTTGACACGCGGTGTGTAGGTCTGCCCCAGGGATCCAAACTGGCGAACCCCAGGCTGCGAAAGTATAACATGCGAACTTAACCACTGCGTCGCTGGGCCTGCCTGCCATATAAATTTTAAAATCACTTTGTTGACACAATAAAAATTGCTGGGATTTTTACTGGGACTCAGTTGAATATATATATCAGCATGGGAAAAATTAAATTTCTTTAAATAGTGAGTCTTCTAACATGAAAATTCATATGATTCCATTAATTTAGATTTTCCTTTAATTTCACTCAGCAATGTTCTGTGGTTTTCTTTGTAGTTGTCTTGATATTTTTGTTAGATTTATTCCTAGAAGTTTGGTACTTTTAGTTTTTTAAATGGCATTATTTTTAAACTTTATAATTTGTTGCTGGCAGATAGAAATAGAATTTGTATATTGACAGTTTTAGTTCTTCCTTAGGAAAAAATTTTTTATATATGAACTGGCTAGGACTGCCAGGATGGCGTTAATAGTATACATCCTTGTCTCCTTCCCAACCTCAGAAGGAAAGCTTTAAACAATAACTTATGATGTTTGCAATAGGTTTTTTTTATAGCTACCTTTTATCACTTGAAGGAGGTTTCTTCCTGTTCCCAGTTTTAAAAATTTAGTTCTGCTTTTAATCATGAATTGATATTTAATTTTGTTAAAAGCTTATTTTCCATAATTTGGGGATTTTTCTAGTTATTTTTTGGTATAGATTTCTAGCGTGCTTCCACTGTGGTCACAGAAGATAATCTGAATGATTTCAATCAATCTGAAAATTTTTGAAATTTTTTTTGTATACAGTATATTGTCAATTTTGGTACAAGCTACATTAACACTTGAAAAGGATGTCAATTCTGTCATTGTTGAGTCCAGTGCCCTGTTTATACCAATTATATCAACATACCAATTAGTTTGTTAATTGTGTTATTCCAATCTTCTGTACACTTACATTGAATTTTTTTTTCTTACTTGTTTTATCAGTTGGTAAGTGGACTCAAAATCTACTGAAGGTTTTCTGGCAAATGTAGGTTAGGAGTAGAAAAACTAATTAGGAAGTTTGAATTAGGTCTCCTAATTGAATCCTAGGCCATAGACTGTCAGAGCCTTGCACTGGGTCCTTATTTATTAGACTGGTAATTTGTGTCCCATTTGGTTAATGTTTCCTCTGTACAAGCTCCCTTGGTATGAAGCCCTGAAAGGGAAAGGGATTAGAGGGAAGATTCAGGATTTTAAAAACTGTGAGCCCCTAACATTATGTTTATAAGACACATTTCTTAGTTGTCCAAAATATGTTACTCTTGGTTGTATATTTCCTAGTAGAGTTCTCATTAAAAGAAACTTTTTTGTAAGAGAGACTTTTTGTTTGAGGAAGATTAGCCCTGAGTTAACATCTGCTGCCAATCTTCTTCTTTTTGCTGAGGAAGACTGGCCCTGAGCTAACATCCATGCCCATCTTCCTCCACTTTATATGTGAGACGCCTACCACAGCATGGCTTCCCAAGCAATGCCATGTCCACACCCGGATCCTAACCAGCGAACCCTGGGCCGCCGAAGCGGAATGTGTGAACTTAACTGCTGCGCCACCGGGCCGGCCACAAGACAAACATTTTTTCAAACCGTTCATAATTGTTTTTGAAAGTGTGAATTATCAATACCTTATAAAGTTCTTATTACAATATTAGCTACATTTTTGTACATATATCTTCCATATTTTCAACATAGTTAACAAAATGAGCTTTTGAAAATCCTATGTACTAACACAAGTTAATGTGAAGATCAATAGGTTAATAGGGATGTCAGTCCGAGCTCATACATTCATCGGAATATTTGTATTGTGTTCTCAGAGGTTTAATGCAGAGGAAGATGTTCTATTAGCCTCAAATGGTATTTCCTCAAAGTAGTGGCATTTTTGGTTATTTCAGTTTGTATCCCACTTCTCTCTCAAAGAGTTAAATGAACTTGGGGGGACCAGCTCTCAGAGGGCTCTATTGGTTTGGTGCCATGATGGTATTTGCAAATAAATCTATATGAAGCATTATGCTGACAATGTTCAATACTCCAGATGGCAGCTCTTCGGAATGTCTTTGGGGATTTTAAGCACACAAGAAGTTTCCAGAAGAAAGCACACCAAGAGGTGGTGGGGCAGACTGGGATAGGTGTGACAATTGATGATGTATGGTGTATGCGGCAGTGAGTGTGTGTCACAACTGAAATCTGCCAGCATTTCTCAAAAGATGCTGTCAGCACAATAAGATGCTAGATGCTGAATATCAGAAAAGTGCAGTGGGAAGATTCAAGTCCAACAAAGGGGCACATATGGATTAAAAAAAATTTTAAGAACTGGCTAAAAATCTAAAGAAAGGAGAGCTAGAGTGGCTGTTACTGAGAGAACACAGAAAGATGTACCGAATTCAGAAGTTCACATTATGGTTAGATACCTTAATTATAGAAATGTTATCAGATGGCAAAGGAAGCTGGCTTTATTTTTATTTCTTTTCTTTGTAAACAATGTTTTTGAGGGTTTTTTCCCCTCTCTTGATTAAAGTAGGTTATGTTGATTGTGGAAAATCTGGAAAATGGAGAAAAGTTCAGCGAAAATAAGTTCACCATAATCCCCAGAGATGAGCACAGTTAATAGTTTGTAATACATACTATCGGTCTTTTCCACATAAATATATATGAATTTAAGAAGCCAATTTAATCACACATACACAGATGTACCAAATATAAGAGAATTTATTCCTCCTAAAGATTCTGATCCATGTTTCAAGCCCGCCTCTCCACCTTGCCCCCACCTTGGGTAGCAAGAGAAGAAAAAAGAACTGAATCGTTCTGTCTCTAAGATTCCCTGTTCCCTTGCCCAGCTCCTTCCCCAATCATCATATTTAAAATTACATATCTCCCCACCATCCTCCTCCAATTATCCTCCTCCCATCCTGCTTTATTTTTTTTTATCTTTTCCCATAATTCTTACCATTATCTAACTTCCTATATATTGCTTTTTTTTTTTTCATTTTTTTTCTTCTTTAACTAGAATGTAATTTTCATAAGGGAAGGAATTAAAATTTTTTTCACCCTTGTATCCCCAGTACCAAGATCAGTGGCTTTTACAAAGGAGGCCCTCTATCCATATTTGTTGAATAAATGAATGAATGAAGTGCTATGGTGGGGGTTTCGCTTACATGAGAGAATAGAGGCTTCAACTCTCTGTCCTCTGGACCCTATGTGATCATTTCTGCTGAAATGGGGCTGCTCTTCTCAGCCCATGACCTTAACCATTTGTCCTAATCTTGAAACCACAACCCTCAATGCCCTCTTGTTCCTGGCCCACGCTCTTCGAGTCCTCTTCAAATATCAGTAAATCTATTTTTGGTAAGTGGAGCAGGGAAACTTCGAGATCCCCTAGAAGCCACTGGCAAGCCTTAGTAGAGATGGCAGGAGAGGCCACAGCATTGTTCAAGGCTCATTTTATTCCCCTCCCTCTGCCAGCTTCATGCTCCCAATGCTGTTCCATTTAGGTCGTGGAATCAAACTGAGGATTGGCACTTTTCTGTACTTTGCATATGTATCTTATGATATTCTAAAGATGAGCCATCTGATATGGTAACCACTGGCCACATGTGTCTACTGAAGACTTGAAATGTGACTGGTCTGACTTGAGATGTGCTGTATGTGAAAAATACACCTTGGATTTCAAGACAACATAAAAAATGTAAAATATTTCATTAATAATTTTCTATTGATTATGTTGAAATAATATTTTGGTTTTATTGAGTTAAATAAAATATATTATTAATATTAATTTCATCTGCTTCTTTTTTACTTTTTTATGTGGCTGCTGGAGAGTTTGAAAGTACAGATGTAGCTCGTATTTGTGGCTCACGTGATATTTCTAAAGCTCCCAGCACCCACCACTGCACTCTCTCCCTCGCTCTCCTTCCTCAAGTGACACCTCAGGACAGGACAGGGTCAACTTTGGGCTCTTCTTCCTCTGATAGCCTCTTCCTTCCTTAGAGTAATGTGGCCAGAGGCTTTTCTGTGCAAAAGAATTATCTTCTCTAAATTTATGGGAAAAAACTATAATGTAAGTTTTTAGGCTTGGTCCTTAATATGTCAAAAGAACATAGAAAATTATTTTTCTCTTTCCTTCCCACAAAGCCTGGCTTTAAGGCTTTATTGTCTTTGACAGTCAAAGCTTTGCTGTAGCTTGGGTCTTCTAGCTGCTATCTTCCCTACCTCTGAAGCTCCAAAATTCTATCCTTTGCTTTTATGTGTGGGAAGCCCCCCCTCCCCATGTTTATATATATGATAAGAATATATATCCTACAATATTGCAAGAAAAATACTGGCTTTATTACATAGGTATTGTTGCATTTTTTTTTTACCTAAAGAGATTCTTTTGTAATTGCACTTTTCTTTTTAAGATGTGGTGTGACTGGAGGACAGAAGCCTGACTCCCTGCCAGGATGGAGATGTAAGTCAATGTCACAACTGTCAACAAAGAAGTTTCAAACTATACCTATGAACCTCTCCTTCACTCCACCCACAATGGGAACTCTGATTTTTCACTGTCTTACACCCTCAATCTCCCCCCTCTACCAGCATTGCTAGTAGAAACAGCACTCCAAAGGTACCGACCCAGAATGACTTATTTTTCCTGGATTTGAATGGCTCCAAACACTTCTCTCTGTGCTCATAAACACAAAACACACTGGATGGTTCAAGTACTTCATGCAGGCTCTCACCTGCTCATGTGGCAAGCTCTCCACGCTGTGAATGACTTATTTCCTTCTTATCATCTGTCAAGAGGAAGGGAACTTTGGAAGGCAATGGAGAGGGGCCCAGAGTGGAGGGAGCTGGCCTAGGAAATGCAAGCACGAGGAGAACATTCTAGTCCTGGTCCAGGGCAGCACCAGGGGCCCAGCTTTCTGAGCTAAGGGCCATGGAGAGAGGAGCACGAGGAGGAAGACAGGGTCTGAGGACAAGTGACCCTGCATTGTGTCCTTTCTCAGGCCTGGCACCTGGTCCTGGTTGCCAATTCACCCATGGGTAAGGAGCAATTTCCCTTTCGTTCTATAAAGTAAATACACAAAAACTGGTTTGAACAGAAAGTAAAATAGAAGTTTCCAGGGGCAGAAGGAAGAGGGGAATGGGGAGCTGTTATTCAATGGATGTGGAGTTTCTGTTTGTAATGATGAAAAAGTTCTGGAAATGGGTAGTGGTGATAGTTGCACAGCATTGTGAATGTACTTAAAGCTGCTAAACTCTACACTTAGAAACTGTTAAAATGGTAAATTTCATTATGTATAGTTTACCACAATAAAAGTTATATATATACACTGTATATAATAAGTTCTATGAAAATGAAAGTTTAAAAAGGCGGTTGAGAACTGTGGCTAGCAGGTGCTAAGTGGTCAAAAATTTGGCAGCTGCTCATATGAAAGGAATGGGAATTGCAAAGGAGAAAGGTCACAGGAGGAAATGATGCAGCAAATGCTTACAACAAGTGAATACAGAGGAGCTAACAGAGAGCACGTGACCCCTGTTTGTACCGCTGGGAGAGTCCAAGCTGAGATGACTAGAGGAAACTCCTCCCATCAGAAATATTTAAGGAAATAATTTACCGTTGATTAAATATGGCCTGGGAAAAATGCATACACTTTAGCAATAGGTGGTACCTATAACACTCCAATGTATGAACCTTACTTTTAAAAGAATACACTGACATTGTATAATAGCAATACCAGCTGTCTCTGCAACAAGAGTAATTTCTATTACAGTTTGGTTGGCTTCAGGCATAGGAGGCCTGAACCCATGAGTTCCTTTGGTGTTTGGTCCAGATCTCACACTTTATGTAGTGTTAGCACTTACAGCTCCTGTCACGTGTTGGAGCGTTACTGAATTAAGTAAGTATGGTCTGACAACAGTTCAGAAGGTAGTGCTTCTACACAATTGTCAAATCGTTAGATTTCTGTCCAAAATCTAATTGGCAATTTATGCATCCAATGTGCCTCAATCAGTAAAAAATAATGATAACACAATGAGAACACAAAATGAGGAGAAATAGTAAGATTGCCTGGCAAAAAACCTTGACTGAGGTGATCAAAACATATGGCAGAGAAAAAATATCCTTTTACTCAAATAGAATTTTCATTCTGATGGTCCCTACACTAGCCAGTAGCTCCTAACAGCTTTAGGAGACATGTCTTCAAGGCAGATGAGAAGTTTCCCCTCTGTGCCTTTATCATGGAGTCAATACTACTCAGCCAGAGGCTGCCCTGGGCTCACAAATACGAACACTTGCGAGGACAACAGTGCCTCCCAAGGTGAGCTTTAGAAGGCTGTCAAGGACAGGATTGCTTGACAGAAAAATTCCATACTACAGGTGCCACCTTGCCCAAGTACTTAAGGATGCCAGTGTAAAATTTGTTGATATAAAACTGACAATGCCTGTGAAAGGGTTCAAAGCAATAAGTCGGACATGATAATATTGGACACGGGGCATTCAAAGACTGACATGATGAATTTGACCCAATTGGGAACACATTTCACAGCTTGCCCCCTTTCAGTGGTACAATCCTGAAGGCACCCAAAGTGAATCTTGACTGCCTGCAATCCTGGACAAAGGGTCCTGAAATTCTCGGGTCGGGTCTGGGAAAGCTGCGTTTGTATATCTTCTGGGTGCTTATCATTAGCATCTCCTCTTCCTCCTCCTCACCACCATCCTCATATGATGCAGGGGTCTCAGATTGAGTTCAGGCTGTTCCTACTCCTTCTTCACCTCTTCCCAACTCCCTTTCCCTCCATCCAGGGCATCTGGCCTCACTAAGTGATGGCAGCTATGGTGGCAACCTGGTTCCTCCTACTTCTATTACTCTTACCCCATAATATGATTGCCACTTAGGTTTCATATCTCCTGGAATACTCTTGAGACATAAAGACAAAAGTTAAATTTGGAAATATTAGCCCCACAAAATCCAGTTACACAATTCTCACTAGTCTCATGTTCTCAGTTAAACCATGTGCCACAATGACACATCGTGTATTGCTGTAATAAAACAAATTTTAAGGCATGCACTTTAGGCCAACTCACTGCACTCTCTCTTATAATGGGGCATAATGTTGAAGGCTCTTTGGAAAAGTCCTTTTTCATTCTTTCCCTTCTTTGTTTAGTTGAGTAGCTATTTCTAGCTTTACCAGCCATCCTCATAATCATTGCCTCCTCTGTCAGTAAAGAGCAAGAATCTGATATTCTCTTGTCAGCTCTTCTTGAATGGCTTTCCACCCCTCCTTCTTTGTTACCATCCAAAATGTTAAACTCGTAAAACATAGGTCTTCTGACTCACAGCTGGATGTGCTTAACCCGTCCTAGAAGCCTGTGCTTTGTGCTTTTAAATTATTTAGACCTGCCAGACAAGTCTGAATCTGTTTCATCTTCACCTTGTCTTTTATAATATATTTTTTTTATCTTACAGTGTTCCCATTAGTCCTCATGGGCATGCTTATGGGCTAATATAGCCCTCGAAATCACCTTCTGGCATTGAAAATTCTGCCTTGGGGCTTCTAAAGCACTGGAAAGTCTGCAGGGACCCCTCTCCTCCAGGCCAGTTGAATCGATTCCCTGGATCTTTAGAGGAATAAGAAACGCACCCTGACAGTAATTCCCTGCATTGGGTACACCAGCGCTGCACTCGGCAATTGAATGTTACGTGTGGATTTTAGTTTATATTATTTAAAACATACACATCCGTACCTATCAGAATGTCCTTCTTTTCACTGTTAGCTGCAAAGGTGATACGTGTTAAAGGTGACCTGTGTTATGGCAATGAAACCACAAATACAGTTCAGCATGATGGCGTTGTGGTGTGGTGCCAGCGCACTGATACGAGTGCCAGAAGCCTTGCTCCTTAGCTTTGTGACCTCGTGCCTGGCTGGATTGTACAAAAACTTAAATCCAAGTATCAAATTCCTCTTATTCTTAGCATATTCTCTTAAGATATTCTTCTCTGTGGAAGCAGAAATTTTCTCGGAGTTTTCTGGTAACATTTTTTTTTTTTTTTTGCAACTTCCAATTTGACTTGAGACAAAAATTTATGATCTTATAGAAACAAAGAAACCATCTTTAGGAAGAATACACTTGCCCGTGGCTTCACCAAAACTTCGAAGAAAGATACTGCCCAAGTACAAAACATGGCCGGAGTGCCTCCTCCCTTTCCCACTGCTGGAGCTGCACATTGGCCTCGGGGGCTGATGTGGCTGCGGAGGCAAGAGCTCATGTCGTCCCTCACACTCGTGAGTCCTTGGAGAGCTGGGGCTCAGCCACACACGATGACCTACAGACGCTGGAATACTGGCCCCATTGTTTGTGTACACGAGTGACTCTGCACAGTCCTCTGCTAGAACTTTCTACAGTATATCAGAGTAAAACAAAATAAGTAAACTGGGCATTTCATATTAAAATGGTTAGTAAGCATTTGAGAAGTTGTGTTCATATACTGCTAAGTGGGAATGAAAGGTTACAAAACAGTGTGTGCCATACAATTCTGTTTTTATTTAAAAATACACAAAGAAGAAAAGACTAGCAGGAGATAAAGCAAAATGTTCATAACAGCTTTGTCTTGCGTCATTACAATGATATAAAAATGACACAAAAATTCTCATTCGTTTCCTTTATATCCTTCCAGTGTTTCTTTATGAAAATAAATGGAAATACAATATATATTGTCATTAATTCCCTTTCTTACACAAAAGGTAGCTTATTACACTTTTACTAGATTATTGTATGTAAGTACAAACAAGTCCTAAACCTCAGGGACTCTCTAAGCACACTTTTCTTTCTCCCTCACTTTGTGCAAGGGCTGCTCTGCTCCAGCCGCAGCTCTGCTCTGGCCTGCAGCTGGGCTTCCTTGGTCTTCTTTATCTGGAACCCAGGCCAAAGGAGTGGCTGCTGTCTAGGATGCACTCTTCTCATGGTAGACAGCAGGAGCAAGGGAACTGGCAGAAATTCATGATGCCTCAGGAAGCTCAGACATGACATGCATCACATTTTCCACTGGCTGCAGCAGGTCACATGGCCAAGCCCAACATCAAGGATGTATAATCTTATTGGAGAGCAATACTTTGCACAGTGTGTTTTTCACTCAGCAGTATGGCCTGGAAATCTCATTTGAATATAGAGAGTGGCTTTTCAGTTTTTAAATACCTACGTGGTACTTCATCTTGTGGATATACTGCAGCTTATATAACCAGCCCCTATTGATGGAAATGGGCCATTTCTATTCTTTTAACAACATCTAACGATGTTGAAATGAATAACTTTGTCCATTCATATGTGGGCATGTGTATAGTATGATGAAGCCTAAGGTACCCTAAGAAAAAGATCCAGATGTACAATGGCTTAAGGTTATTTCCTTCATGCAACAATCCTAAGGGGGAAGTGGGGAAGTCCAGTTTGGTGGTGGTTTGTTCCTGGTGATCATTCAAGGATATTTTAGCCCATGCAGGCTCCTATATCAAACTGCCATAGACTGGGTGGCTTAAACAACAAACATTTGTTTCTCAAAGTTTTGGAGGCTGGGAAACAGAAGATCAAGGCACAGGCAGATTCCGTGTCTTGTGAGAGACTGCTTCTTGGCTCATAGTTTTTGTGTTGTGTCCTCACGTGGTGGAGGGGATGCAAGAGGCACCTTTTTAAGAGCACTAATCTCATTCTTGAGGGCTTCACTCTCCTGACCTAATCATTTCCCAAAGGTCGCATCTCCCCATTCCGTCACATTTGGGGTTAGGATTTCAACATATGAATTTTGAGGGGATGCAAACATTCAGTCTATAACAAGGGGCTAGGTTCTTTCCATTTTATTCCTCTCACTTTTATCAAGGTCTTAGTCTGCATGATTGAAACTGGTTCATGGGTACATCCGTAGTTCATGTCACAGGAAAGACAAGAGAGACCAAGGAGAAGTGCATGCTCAACATCTGAAGACCCAGACCTGGTTGTGGCAAACATCTCATCCAGTTACGTTCCCCTGGCAAAGACTTAGAGACATAGCTACCACCAGCTGCGAAGGAAATGACGTGCCTAGCAGGGCAGCCACGTGCCCGCTATAGTTCTATCAACATGGTAGAAGGTGAGAACAGGCCTATCTGTAAGAAAAATTCCTAGAAACAGAATGGCTGGGTCAAAGGATAACTACATTTGTAATTTTGGAAGAAAATACTAAATTGCACTCCATAGGCATTGAACCATTTCCTACTCCCACCAGTGATGTATGAGAGTATGTCCTCTGTATTCCCCACCGTGACATTGGGGATTTTTACCAATTTGAAAGTAAAACATGTGTCTCAGTTTAGTTTTTATTTGAATTTCTCTTATTCTAAATAAGATTGAGCATCATTTCATATGTTTAAGTGCCATTTGTACTTCTTTTTCTAAGAATTGTCTGTCCTAGTCTTTTGCCTATTTTTCTCTTGGATTGTTAGTCATTTACCTGTGCTATAAGTTGCAAGTGTTTTTGCCTCTAGCTTGGCATTTGTCCTTTGATTTTGCATATGATGTGTGTATGTGCAGTCTTTTTATCATAATCAGAAAGCCCCTCCCCTTACCCCACTCTACTGTCTAAAGACATTTTTTTTAAGATTATTTTTAATTGCTTTTTCTCCCCAAATCCCCCCCAGCACATAGTTGTATATTTTAGTTTCGGGTCCTTCCAGTTGTGGCATGTGGGATGCCATCTCGACATGGCCCAATGAGCAGTGCCATGTCCATGCCCAGGATCCGAACCGGTGAAACCCTGGACCGCCAAAACAGATCACGTGAACTTAACCACTGAGCCACAGGGCCGGCCCCTAAAGACAATTTTGATTGTCATAATTGGACAGGCAGAGCTTCCAGGTATCTAGTGGGTGGAGGCCAGGATGATACTAAACATCCTACAATGTACTGGAAAGAATCCTACAATAAGGAATTATCCAGCCTGAAATGACAATGGTGCTGAGGTGGAGAAACCTTGGTTTAAATGAATCAGCTCGTGCTTTTCCTAATAATTTAGAACATTTCATATTTTACATTTAAATCTTTGATCCATGTAGAATTTATCCTAGTCAACAGCATAAAGTACGGATTTTTTTGCAGATGAGCTCCCAGTTATACCAACATTAATTATGACTCCATGTATTAGTTATCTATTGCGGTGTAACAAAATGCCCCAAATAAGCATCCTGAACACAAATATTTATTATGTCATATAGTTTCTCATATTCTCATCAGGAATATGAGAATGACTTATCTGGGTGGTTCTGGCTCAGGGTTGCTCACAAAGTTACAGTTAAGCTGTTGGCCAGGAATTCAGTCATTTGGAGGCTCAAAGATCTGCTTCCAACGTCATTCCCATGGTTGTTGGCAGGTGTTAGTTTCTCATTGGCTGTTGGCTGGAGGCCTCTGTTCCTTACCATGTGAGCCTCTCCATAGGGCACTCATAGTGTCCTCATGATATGATGTCTGGCTTCCCCCAGAGCGAGTGATTCAAAACAGGAAGAGACAGATGTTTGGGTTTTTTTTAAATAGCATGATCTTGGAAGTGACGTGATCACTTCTGCAATATTCTGTTCATTAGAAGTGAGTCACTAAGTCCAGCCCTCACTCAAGGGCAGGAGATTTAAGCTCCATCTCTTGAAAGGAGGAATATCAAAGAATTTGTGGACATATTTGTAAAACTACCATACTCTGCTTACTTGAGATGCCTCCTTTATCATATACTTAATTCTCATGTGGATTGGGCTAATTTTTATAATTTATGTGCATTGCTTCTGACGACTTTTTACAAAGTAATTTAAAAGATCAGTCTTGTCCATGATTTGTATTAAGGGACTTGTTCACGTTCACAAACTATTTTATGCGCTTCCACTAACCTGGCGGATCAAGTGAGATTATGAATATGAAAGTGCTTTACAAACTTCAAAGAAATACACTACTACAAGGTTTTATTATTATTATTTTTGTGAGAAGATAGAGCCCAAAAATTCCGTATTATATTTCCTATTTGATTTGCTGAAATTGGTTCTTGGATCTAAGTTGGAATGTAAGTTGTGGGCCAGTTTTGGAATTTTCCATCATAACATTTCCTGTGGATACAAACTGAACTGAAACCCAACCCAGGAAACAAACATAAAATATGTCAACTAGTTTATATTCGCTGAGTCTTATCTGCCACTTCTGGGGGTGTCACTTTATCCTTTATGTTGCTATTTGGATAATCACAGTTATTGCAGGTGTGTATAAATATGTGTGGCTGTGTTTGGATAGGAGAGAGGACTGTGGTGACCTTCACGTGACAAAACACCAACAGGAGTTGCTAGAGATCTGTTGTGTGATATGAGACGTCATAAACTGAGCGACACTGTTCAAATCTCTCTTCTAAAATTCTGCCTGTAGAGTCCTTTGATCTTTGCAGGACTTTTTTTTTTTTTAATTGCAGTGGTCTCTTTAGATATAAATAATCTGGGGGCAGGTAATACTTCAAGCTTACTGATAATTGAAGCCCAGTTGAGGGGGAGGGAAAGGGCAAAAGAAAGACAGAAGAAGATAGAAAGACAAAAGAAGATAGACATGGGCGAGGAACCAGCAAAAGAGGAAACTCAATCAAAAGATTGAGAAGTAAAGGCAGACTTTGTCTGGAATAGACCTTCATCACAATTAGTGATGTGTTTGGATTTTTAAAATATGAAATCTCCAATTGGCAGTCCATGTGCTGGATCCAACCCACAGACATGCTTTGTCTGACCAAAAATATGTTCAAAAATTTGGAGATTGCTTAAAAATTGCTGGCTTTTCTTGAAAGAATTGGATATCTCACAGTACTGGGCCTGCATAGTAGTAGACCAGAGCTGTGTGGTGCCTGTTGCCTTTAGATGGGGTAAGAACTCTCTGGTTCACCACAGACGCCACCAGTCCTTTATGCCTCCCCATCACTGAGGTCCTATATTAGTAACCATTTATCATCTTACTTTCCCTGTTGTTATTCATATAGTGGGAAAATATATATATATTTTTGTACCTAAGAGCCTAATAAAAGTGAGACAGAAAAGACATATTGAAAGGACCACATATATTAGGAAAATGACTAGCAGGCTTCAGGGTGGGTATCTCCCCTGTGGGCACTTGAGTGTCCAGTCCTTGGCTTAGACAGTGCTGCAGTCTGGAGCATCGTTAGAGCCCTCTGTCAGGCTGCGTGCCTCTGTGTTCCTACTTTATCACATGCTGCTGAATATTGCAGCAGCCTCTTCAGCATCCGATAGCATGGCCTGTTCAGGCTTTCCTTAAAATGTTGACTGTGTTGCACCTTGCTGCTATCAGGAAGATGTGTGCAAAGTTGTGTTTACACGCAGCGACAGTTTGCCCTGAATGATCCACGCTCCCCATCACATTCTCCCTCGGTCCATTGCAGCTGCCCTATTAGAGAATGCTGCCTTTGCATTACAGATAGGGGTTTTCCAGGTGCTGTTCTTGGCAGCAGATAGCTACAGGGCCTTGTCCATTTTGGATGCCATTATTGATGCCTTTATGTCCACCTCTTTACAGGTTTCCTAGCCCAGTTCAAATTTCTTATTAAGGATGCTTTGGGTGACGTGAGTCAGGGAACTGTTTTTGTAAGAACTTCTTCAGCAGAACAAGTCGAGGAGGGCACTTACAGGACCCTCCCTCACTCCTCCTCTCCCCAGAAGACTCAGAAGAGAGACTGCCCTCACTCTAGTCCTGCTCGGCTGACAGGGAGGAACACAACCTTGCTCGCGTTATGGGGTAACTACCTGCTGAGGGAGAGCAAAGGAGTCTGAGTCTCCTTATGTGTGAAGAAGTATGTTCACTTCTTCAGGCTTCTCTCCCCATCTGCCCAGAATTTGACCCACCACTCCTAGGTTTTGGCAGGTCAAGATCTCCATGTAGGCTCAGTTTCTCAACTAAAACACATTGTGCTATTTATGTGGTTACATGTGAGTTCTATATCCTGAGTAGAAGACGGAGATCAGAACAACAATGACCAAAAAAAAACCTTCAGTGAGCACAGTTAAAATATTACTAAAAGTTATTTGCACCACATATAACAGAGATGCTGGAGGCAGTTTCTCTGTGATCACATAGATGTGATTTTTTTGTTTGTTTGTTTTCTTTTCTATCCTCTGCATCATCTAGGATTCAGCTATACATAATAGAAACTCAGTTACATTGGCTTAACCAAATAGGGATTTATTTTTTTCCCTTAGCAAGAAGTCAGATGTCATCAATACCCAATGCCCTATCTTTCTCCTCCCCTGTCTTTAGCATACAGCTTTCTTTCTTATAGTTGTTGCCTCATGGTCACAAGAAGGCTGCTATATCTTCAGCCTCATCTCTACATTCCATAGAGGAAGAAAAAGCAAGAAGCAAGAAGAAAGGGGCAGCACTTGCATTGGTTAAGCAAAAACTCTCCGAGAAATCTCTAACAGATGTTTGCTTACATACCACTGGCCATGACTCTGTCATTGTAACCATCCCTAGGAGCAAGGGAATCTGATAAAGTATTTTAACTGATGCTTTTCTGCCTTTCTTCTCCCCGGCCCTACCTACCTATGTTCTGTGAGTAGAGAAGGAATAAGGGGAAATTAATAATGAGCATGCAACTAGCAATGTCTGCCAATTGTTATTAATTTCAGAAAAACACATAAACATATTTTGGAAATTATTTATTTTCCAATTTTCTATCCTACTCTCAAGTGCTTCCTTTGAAAGAGAAGTCAGTGCTCTGTGGAGTTGGTGAAAGGAGAGGATTTCGGGCACCTACGACAATGTGGTAGGTCTGATAGCCGAATCTGAAACTCTGGGGATCTGTCATCCTCTGAGCCACACGGCCGTCTCCGCTGGTGGAAGCAGAGTGAAGCTGTGTAAATGCGGTGGTGTATCGGGCACGTTTATCAGCCTAAGAACAATTTTGATTTTCTCTGTGCTAATTGCCCATCTCCTATTCTCCCAGACATTTCCCTCACCTTATCTGCGGATCAGTCAAAGGCTGAGTTGTATTTTTTTTTTATTATTAGTATTGGATTTGGGGAGTATAGCCTGCCGCAGTGTGCAAACACAAGCAAAGCAAATACATGACAACATGAATAAATTCATTTAAAGTAAACTACACTCATAATTACTTTCTTGGATATTCAGCGTAGTTTCTTCTCCTCAGGCAGCATGGACAGTCATGACTATTTGTCATTATTGCTCATTCCATTAATATTAACAATAATAGCATTTGTTGAAGACCTTCAATATGTCAGAGCTCTGCAAAGAAGGTAGCTGGGACACTGATGATGGGCTTCTACTCCAAATAAATGTAAATAGGGGGTTTCAAAATCCCAAGGGAGAAATAATAATTCCTTTGTAGAAATTCCGTGCACTGGCTGCATGCAACCACTGGACCTGGGCTCTTCTGGAGCTGCCTTTGGGCTCTTGGATGTTTTTCTAAGGGTCAGATGTGTTCAGTTAAGTCAAATATCTAACCAAGTCCCTTGGGTTCCGGCCCCTAACTGAATATTAAGCCATCAATGTGACCAGATTAACTAGATATTTTGACAAAGGCAGATGAGGAGTGAAAAGGGAAGATAGAGGCTTGAGAAGACAAAGGAAGGGGATCCAGAGGTGTCGATTATCCAGTTCTGTTCAAGCCCTTGTAAAGATGTCTCCCCACTTACTGCTGAGGTTTGGAAACTGTAGTTCATTATGCTTGTGGGGCCATCTTCATTCACAATGAGGAAACTGGGAGCTCCTGTACATTCATCTTTGCATTCTAGAGCCTAGCACAAAGGAGCAAGTGCACATTAAAAGTTTGTTGGATAAATGAATGAGTGAAAAGGGAACCAAACGTTTCAGTTATATGTGACCTAACTAATGACTATGTAAATACAACCAAAATCTGTATGCGATGGTAGAAGAAATGAATATGTAGGATTAGAGGTTTTCTCAATAAAGAATAAAGAGGATAATTATAGGAGATGCAGAAGACTATAAAGTAAGTCATCCTGCATCCTGCAAGTTAGATAACTTGCCCAAGGTCTCAGACAGTACGTACCTCACGGAAGTATTATGAGGGCTAAATAAAACATTTAAAGCATTCAGCATAATACCTGGCACCTTGTAACTTGTCACTAGATCTCAGATATCCTAAGTTTGTTTTGATTCCTCTGGGGACTCTTGAAAACGTTGTGGATCAAGGATCAAGTTGAGCAGTGTTGTGCTATCAGTAAGTCTTGTGATTTGAAGCGGCTGTGATTTCTCAAGTATGGTTCAAGTGGCGCAGGGAGCAGAACTTCAGCCCTGAAGCCAGGCTGACCCTAATTAGTAGCTCCAGGACAGCTCTCGAGGGATGAAGATGCTTAACTGGGAAATTCCAATGACACTGGGGAGTTTGGAGAGGAGAATTGTCCAGAGCAACAAATCTTTTATAAAGGAGCAGCCCAGGGGAAAGGAGGGGGGTGTGAGGAAATTATCTCAGACGATGAGATTTGGATTTATTCTGGGGAGAAACAGGGACGTTTTCAAAATGGAGATGTGTTCAGGAAGGCCTTGGCTTACTGGATGAAAGGAGAAAGCTCCAGTGCCAAGATTCTGGGAGAGATTTTAAAAAGAAACTGAATGTGGTCCAAACAACAGGGCACCTGTGAGCGAATGAAGTGGGATATTCAAGGAGTTTGAATTCAGGAAGATTATCCTTCCAGTAGCCTAGCGAAGATGGGATCATCATCAAGGATTTCTAAGGACCCTCATCAAACCAGTCATTAGTTCCCTGACCATCCCTTCTACCTCTTTAACATCTCAGCCCCTTAGCTCCTCAGCTCAGTACTGCATTGGCTCTGGAACACGTGCCTTCCATTCCATTCATAGAGATTCTGGTTTCTCTGCTTTCCAATTCAGCCTCCCCACAGCAGGCAGGGTGTTCTTTAAAACAAAATTCTGAAGGTCTTATTTCCTTGTTAAAATGCCAATTCTTCACTTTCCAATGTTTTCAGGAAACGGTTTTCACTGGCCACTAACATATCACATCCCAGCAACACTGAAATATTTGCTTATTCCTTCCTTCTCCTCTCCCCACCTTCCCCAAATACACACATCAACAGGTTTTTCCTCTGTTCTTCTCCTACCTGGTTAATTCTGCTCAGCTGTCAGTAATTCCTCCGGAAGTCTTCCTAACTTCTTTCCTGCTCGTCCATAAGCTGGGTTAGATGCTCCTCCTCTGCTTACTTAAGTCCCCCCCCCCCCCCCCTTATAGCCGACTTCCTCCCCTTGTCTCATCTTTTTATCTGTCCTTATCACTCCTGAGGCAGCATGTGCCTCAAGGGCCTTGTTTATTTTATAGAGACAGTATCTAGTACTTGGTAAATGGTGGAAACATTTTTCTAGAATAAAAGGATAAGTGAAGGGATGCCTCATGACTTTAACCAGGACACATACTGAGCAATCAGCCTTCTGTTTAAGACGGTTCCCTATGATATCGGAGGTGTTTCTCGGGTCTGACCTTCACAGCTTCACTTTTTTGGCTTCCCCGTGTGTCTCTTTTTCTAATTATTAACGGCAGCAAGTCTTTTCAGTCATTCTAGATTTGATTTCCTTAATTTATCCTTACTTCCATCCTTAGGATATTTATTGGGTAGCCAAAAGGGCAAAGGGAAATTTTTATGCAGGTCATGCCTTCACCTGAGTAAGAATTCTTCATGGCAATGAGGCCAGGCTCCTTCTAAAGAGATTAAAAGCTTTACGTCGGGAGAGTCATTTAATAAGATGAACATTCTTATGTTGTCTTGCTGACTTTTAAAGGTAATTAAAGCTGTAAGTGAGCTAACAGTGAAGGTTCTTCGTTGATAGGAATGGCGGGAATGGTGGTTGTTCAGAGACACTGGAAGCTAACTAGTTAGAAAAGAAACTGTCCCCAACCTTCCAAGAAAGTTTCTCTGACATAACCAGGCAGCAAGCTCATAAATCAAACTTATCTCACACAGCCATCATGCTCAGTGAAGTTTTGAAGGTTAAACATTTTAGTCCTTAATTTTCTTTTATTATTTTAAATCATATTATGTATAGATTTTGGTTTAAGGACTAGATATATTACTAAATCAACAGAGCATTTTCAACTATGGGATGCAAGTAAAAACTATTCAGTGTATAAAAATGCTTAGAGGAGGTATTTATTTTTTTATCACCGTTATTGGTGAACTAACAAGCAGAAACTATAGGGTTTCAACATTTATTGTTCTTAAGAGATAATGATAGAAGACCATTTGTTTCTTTGCTATTATCTTTAGAATAGTGTGTGTTATACTGCTGTCCCCATTCACAGCTCAAGTATTAAATCATCATAATTGATCTACTGTTTCTAAATTCTAATATTCCTTTTTTTGAAAAAGTAATGTTGATTTCCTCGCTTTCACGTTCCTTCCAGTCCATTCCCCTCATGGTCTCCTCTCTTAAATTCTCTGTCTAGAACTATATCCTAAAAGGGAGAAGCGCAGCAAACGTTCTGGAATAATCAAGCAATTTTTTTCTATTAATTGTGCCAATTTATTTCTATTAGAATTTTCCTGGTATTTCCCCTCAATTGTGTACTTCCCACTGTTAATATTAGTAAAAGCTAAGGATATTGAAAGAAGCTTAACATATCTGGCTGCCACTTTCTGGGAATGTGAAACTCTACCATGCCTTTTCAAGTATTCTGCTTTGGGTATTACTCATTTACTTTTTAATTATTAGCATTTATATCATTTTTCTATCTTTACATGTTACTTAAATGTTCAAAGGAAATATTCCCTCACTGCCAATCTGAAGAGCTTCTTTTTGAAGACATGAGAAGCGTGGGGAGTCCCAGCATATGCTGAATTGAGCCAATCTAAATAGTTGGCAGTTGGCTGCTGTCAGAAGTAATTTTGAAACATACTATATTTGCTTTTCAAAAACAAGTGAAGCAAGTGTCAGTAGCTCTTCTCCAAACAATGCTCGTTGGAGTCTCTTAATTTATCACAGTTTCAAATTTTTCATTTATCTTTAAATATTTCCTTACAGTAAACCTTCAGACTTGAGTAATGTGACGTAACTGGAGACTGAAGGGTCCTGCACAAGGTGGGCAGTACGTGGACTAGGTGCCGAATGCTTTGGAGAAGAAATCCTGTGGATCCATCACCTCAGATCACGCTCATTCCTAGTGGACTTGTGTCTTCAAACCCAAAATCTTTTTATTTACCAGCAACCAACTAGAAAACCCTTGTGGCTTTCTTGTTGGTTTTGAATTTTGCTAAATTATCATAGTTGCCCGGTATTTTCTTCTTTTCAAATTACATATCGGAATAAAAGAGATATACACTTTTACAGACACATATGCACCTTAAAGTAGCGCAGAATGCGATGAAACACCTAAATCTTCATTGTTAAAATCTCTTTTTATCTTAGTAATTTTTCTTTAGGCCCAGAGCTTAGCTTTCTGATAATCCTGTTGGGGCCCAATTTTATTTTAACTTCTAAATTAACATTTCTAATTTATCTATCTGGTTGAAGAGTAATATTAAGCCCCAGAAGGTTTTATTAGACATGGATAGAGGTACAAGTGGTACTTTCCAAGTTAATTTTGCTTTACATTGGGTTCATCGGCTCAGGAAATGGATCATGGACATCCATTGCAATTAGAGCTGGCTTTGTTTTAGAGTGACCAAAAGTTGCAACCTTCTGGTAACTAACTAGCAGGTCATATTAAAGGAGTAGATCACCCCACTGATTTTTCTGAGAGAGAATTCAACTGCCAAAAGGCCAGTTTTTTCATTTACACCTAAGTGATTCCGGATTAAATACAGGTTTTTTACTGTTGTGAAGGACACCAGGTCGACAGCTCTAAGGTAAAATGTGTTTATTTTAAAAATACAATATGTGTCAGTAAAAATGAGCCCAGCAGATTTGATAAGTACAGGGTAATTCCTTTCCTGGTGATATGTGACAATCACTAACATTTTTCCTGAGATCTTTATGTGTTGATGAATTAGCCAATTTGCACTGGTAAGCCGTGTCTGATCCGGTTATTTCATTCACCTTAATAATCAATGCAGATCACTGCATGATCGATTCAGCAGCAGAGATGGAAATTAATCATAAAGACAGTTCCTAGACTATGGTCAGATGTGTTGCCCACAAATACATGTGGTCTTATGTCAAGGATTCTTTTCACAGGACTATTTCTCAAGTTTCCCTTTTTTTTTCGGTCTTCCTTTTGCTGGTACAGCTGCAGTTCCGGTCCAAATCTTAAAACATCGTAAACAGCGCTGTGTTTATGACATCACGCTTAGATGGCAACTGATTTGAACTTTAGGATAAATAATTCAGTTTTTTGAAAAAGCTATCCAAAATGATGCTTAAAAATTAAATCTTTAAATCTTTAAATCTTTAAAATGACAACAGATTTTTTGTTCCTCTTCTGGTTCTGTTAAAATAGCTGAGAGTATATACACTTGCTAAGTGTGAAGACATACTTATGCAAACATACTTGATCTGTCTGATCATTTCTAAGTTCTACATATTTTTGACAAACTGTGTATTTTAAATAAGGGATTGGTGGTTTTCTAAAGATATTTTTTCTTGAGTTTGTAGACTTTCTGATGTTAATACATTTTGTACAGCTCTTCCCGAGATGCCTGCTCAATACTGATTCTGGTGAAATGACAAACATTTATTTTCATTTATGAGAAGTTCTCAAATATCTTCCCTCCCCTGCTGCTAGTTCTTGCCTGAATCTTTGCATGGCAATGTGTACTCTGTCAGGTGACCTTCACGCCCCCTGACGCAATAATCATTAAAAACAGCTGAGGGGCCAGCCCAGTGGTGCAGCATTTAAGTGTGCACATTCTGCTTCAGCAGCCTGGGGTTTGCCAGTTCGGATCCCGAGTACAGAAATGGCACTGCTTGGTACGCTATGCTGTGGTAGGCGTCCCACATAGAAAGTAGAGGAAGATGGGCACAGATGCTAGCTCAGGGCCAGTCTTCCTCAGCAAAAAGAGGAGGATTGGCAGCAGATGTTAGCTCAGGGCTAATCTTCCTCAAAAAAAAAAAAAGTTAAAAAAAAAACCGCTCAACTGTACTCCTGTAAAGTTTGAGGCTGGATGGAGGACTATGAGGTACAAAGACATCTATGGCTATGATGACATCTGTGACTTAAAAATACTCGTTCCTCAATGAACTTGAAGTAAATGACTAAATTAAGTGAAACTGAGAGACTATTTGACAAGTTTCCTAACTTGAGTAAAATATTGTGAGAAGAAAGTACTTTATGGAAAACATGAAATCACAGGATGTTTTTCAAAGTTGAAGTTCCGTTGAACACCACATGAAAAGGTGAAATTTTCCTGAAGAAAGCGGAAATGCACTCTGAAGTCTATCTAACCTGAAGCTGTGTTTTACACAGTTCTTTCCCCAAACCTGAACGTCGTAATAGGGCATGCATTGACTTTTTGGTATGATGTCTGGTTGACTGTATTCTGTGGCAAGGACAGTTTCATATTCTGGAAAAGACCCTTTAAATTTCACAAAGCTTTATGGAGTGTCTAGTTCATGCTGGTCCCAGCAGGACAAGACCCAGTTGGGGCATTGGTACTGGCAGTCCCTCAGTTCTCTTGCCTGATCTTGCTTTGAGTACTTTCTTCTTATGGGTCAATATATTAAGGGGCCTGACTCCTCTTTAGGCTTTGAGAGATAGTAGCGTACAACAACAGCTAATTGCTGTAATACGTGGTAAGTGTTTCGTCTGTGCAGAGCACTAAGCCTAGGTGTTGTCATTTTTTTTTCCTCTCACGTTTTCACAGGAACAGTAAGAGCAATCTGAAGGGCAAGAACACATTTAATGATCCCAAGCTCTGGCCTGAGGAAGTTGGGTAGTTAAGGGCAAAAATCTGAAGATACTTAAGCTTGAGAGCTGTAGCCTCAGGAAGGTGGATTTACCTGGCTCTTAATCCCTTTACAAAGGATTATGCTGTCATTTGTCTGCCTTCTGGTCCAACCAACCGCTAACTCAGTTAAGCAACAAGACAAGGAAGTAAGAAAAATATTCAAGCCATGTGGGCTATTTTAAATGTAGCCAGAGGAAAATAATTTTATCAAAAAAATGTTTGGATTTTTTTATCCACTTTCTAGATCATCAGTAATTGCTTTAATATGAACATTTCAATTGGTTAAGTGAACTAAGGCCATTTTTAGACACGCCCATTGGTCTGAGTCTTTTTTCACTGACTTGACGGAGAAACTGCTTTTAAAATGCAAAGCCTTCCACAAACTAAACAAAAGGGCAGCCTGCTGTATCTTTTGCTCCCTGCTGGGCTTGCTCTTCTCACAATTTTGGACTAGGACCACATGATCTTCCCATTCTGAGATTCATTCGTGGTTTTCTACCTCCTCGTCATTTTTCCTGCTAAATAAATCTTCTATGGCTCAAATTTCCTACAATATCCAAAGAGCTTTATTGCCCCATGTCTAATTTTCCACTGTGAGCCAAATCCAGCAGAATCTCATCTGTGGGGATCTTTCAGGACCTGGATTACAGGTAAGTCAGTCTCTCACAAGACAATTTGCACTGCTTCAGCTGAGTGTCCTGGAATGCTATCAACCTGGAGCAATTTATGGTATTTCTCGGCTTGGGATTTCCCAAACTTGGAAGTATAAATTTGATCCCCAAATCCAAATAAGGGTAGTCCAAAATTTACAAATTCTCAGGAGAGGCTTTACCTAGGACTCAGCCGGTAGAAGGATCTTTTCTTTTCTTTCTTTCTTTCTTTCTTTTTTTTTTTTTTTTGCTGAGGAAGATTCACCCTGAGCTAACATCTGCTGCCAATCTTCCTCTTTTTGTATGTGAGCTGCCACCCCAGCATGGCCACTGACAGACAAATGGTGTTGGTCTGCACCTGGGAAGTGAACTGGAATCACTGAGGCAGAGTGCACCAAACTTAACCAGGCCACCAGGGCTGGCCTGGAAGGATTTTTTCTTAGTCCACAATTTCACTAAGTGTCCAGCTCTTTGAAGGTCCTAACTTTATGTGGTGATCTCGGTTCCAACTCCTTGCTCTGTGTGAAGACCCAAGGCATTGTTCTGTCCTGCCAGGCTATTGGTGATCAGAACTGGCAAGTCCTCAGAGTAGCCACCGAGTCAGCTTCCATTTACCCCTCTGGTTAGAAATTCTCCTTCACCTTGGGACCCTGGGAATTTCCTTTAACTTATTGCAAGCTCAGCTCTGCATTAAAAAAAAAAATTACTATACTTTATGTAACATTTCTAGATGTTCTCTATCAAGGAGATTTTCAGGCTATGTAGCCTGCCATGTTGCCAGAAATAGAGGTTCATAGATGCTTAGAAGATTTGCTGACTGAAACTACTCAAATTGATTTCCCAGCCTAAAAAGCTATAGGATGTAGAATGTTATCGCACAGTTTTGTTAAGGCTGTTATTAATTCTCCCATGTAGCTTGATATTAGTTTGTGTGTATTAGCTGAGTCTCTTCACTTAGATTATAATCTCTTCAAGTGTGTGGACTGCGTCTTCTTTTTCTTTTGTGTGTCCCATATGCCTTGGACAGTGTCAAGTACGTGATAGTTGTTCAATAAACATTTCTTCCTTGATTTAAGCAATCACCAGCTGCTTCTCTCACACGGGTTGAGAAAACCATTGTAGCCATCACTTTTGCTATCCTTTCATTTCATTTAAGCATTTGATTTTTTTTTTTCCTTCTGGTGGAAGATATTGAATACTTACAATTTAATAATCCTTCATCCTACTGAGGCAGTCCTTTGCAAGCAATTAGTATGGATACTGAAGACTCAATCTACTCTTTTTACTACTCTCTCATTATTGACTGATATACCCTGGACTTTTCAATGTTCTAAATTTTGGTTGTCTTTAGTCCGATGCAGTTATTTTAACAGCTGTGATCTGATTTTTTTAAAAGGGTATTTGAAGAGAAAGGTAAAGATAGTCATTTGTGGAGAATAGAAAAATGCTTTTTGAAGATAACCGGTGCAAAGGCCTTATTTTATGTGCTAGTTAACTTACGAGAGCTTAGAAATTCTGAAACACGTGTGATGCACACCATCAAATAGGGGATTTCTGAAATTATAGTTGTATGCTAATTACTCATTTTAGGCTGTGGTTTTTTGAAGCAGTAAATGATCCTAAACCCACTGTCTCAGTGAGGGGGAAAAAAAAACTTTGAGGTCGGGGACTGTTAGTCACCGATGTAGGAATTGCCACTTTTCTAAACGTGAATAGAAATGAATTCAATAAAAAGAGACATAATGACGGATTTATAAAAGTAACGTTCCTTCACATAATGGGTTTCCTATTCTAATGTTTCTTTACTGTAATCCTTTAAAATTATGCAAAAAATTTATTATTTAAGTGATAGTAAAGAATTCATTAAAAGATTAATAGTTCTGGTTTACCAATTCACTTACTAGGTCACTTAATTATTTAGTTCATTAATTCTGTAAATGTCAGACTTACCATGAACTCTGGTGATTTGCATAAGTAAGGTTATGGTTCTACTGGTAATCACAGTCTAACAACTTCAAATAGGAATTTGGCATCATTTATACATTTCACATGAAATAAAGTGGTTTTTTTCTTTCAAACCAACAAGGGAAATCCAACAGCTGAGAAATCCTAACAGTGTAATCTAGGTATTCAGTCTCCAACTTTGTCCATTAAAAGGACCATAATGGGCATCTGTAATGAAAAAAAATCTCCAAAGAACAGGACAGAAATAGCTTCTAGATTAAGCAATATGAAGGACTCTACTTTTGAGATACATGCTTTACTTTTAAAAAATATTCCTCTCAATGAAAGAACTATGAAGTCTTCTAGGGATCCATATTTTATTTTATTTATTAAAAATGGTTACTCACAGGGAAATCTTCAGGAAAAGCAACATCTCATTATCATAAGGGTCCTAGAGCAGAGCTGGCAGTTCATATATAATGAATATCATTTACACCATGCTAATGCATTCACGTCACTCACAGGCACTGTTTACATTTAATACAAGTGGATCTATACAATATAAAACTGGCACATTATTAGATTTAACAATGGATTTAGTATAAATAGCCATCAGCTATTATTTAAGCATCACCAAAAGCCACTTGGACAATGCATAGTGTAAGTTTTTCTTTCTATTTTTTTCCTGTATGCAGTTTAACATTATCTTAGCAAGTCTGAGTGGAGATAATCTGCTATTTATTAAATAAAATGAAGTGTTTCAAACCTTTGGGTCTGCAAGGCCAACAATATACTTTCTTGGGTGAAATTCTTTTCCTAAGCTCCCCTGGGAGAAGTGCAACCATTTATTTGAGGCATGTTTCTCGACAATTCATAGCCCTTTGGTTCCCCCATGACAGTATTTATCTATACCGATAGTTGTAGATTCGTTAACATTTGCTAAAAGGTTGTTGATAAACCAAAGAAAGAGACAAAGAGTTAGGGATGAAGAAAGAAAGAAAAATCAGGTTCTCCTGGGAAAAAAATTTTACTGAGGAAAATTGATCACAGTCGTTCACAGAGAAGGTTATAAAATTCTACTGTTTCTACAAATCCATGAGAATGGATCAGAGACTATGTATATCCATTCTTTGCTTGGCATGTATGTTCGTGAAGGTAATGAAATCAGGAGAAATGACACAAGATGGAAACCTGTCTTCAGAGTTGTACTTTGCTTAATAAAAGAGGTCGTAACCCAGTTACATCCACATTTGTGTGGTCATTTATTGATAAAAATATCTACATTTGATTTTATTGAAGGGGCAATTGAAATAATAGGTCCTAGTGAAAGTTTGTAAGGAAAGCTCTTCATTTAGGTCATTTAATTTATCAAAGTTCTGGGAATTAATTTGTAAAAATAGAGGCTCAAGCCGCTGTTATCAATTAGGAAGCTTTCATCTACAAAAAGCAGAAAACCCCAACTCAAATGATCTTAAATAATGAAATGTATCATTTCACCAAATTCCAGAGGTAGGAAAGGTTTCAAGATTTTCAAGGCAGAAGTTTCAAAATGTCATCAAGTCCTCAAGCTTTTTCCATCTCTCCTTTGTTCTGACATGTTTATTGTGATGGCTTTATACTTATGGACAAAAGATAATTGAAGTAGTTCTGGCAGCGCATTCAGACATGACATCTCTCACAGAAAGGGGAGCATCCTTTCCTTATCTCCTTTTTAGAATCGAGAAACCCCATTCTGCAGACTCCACATGTGCCTCCTAGGACATTGGTCACACCCTCAGTGCCTCCCTCCCAAATCCAAATTTCAATCACAGATAAAGGGAATGGGACCCCTCAACTGGTCTAGAACAATCAGAATTTAGTTAGGGTCACCCTTTCCAGAGTGAAGTCTTGCTCTGCCAGCAAGAAGAGGGGAATCAACGCTGGGGAGAAACCCCAGTGATTCTAATACTCAGTGTTCCAGTGGACATTGGGGGAATTCTGGACTTGCAGCCAAGGCTTTGGTCATTTGCCATGTGATGTTCATCTGGGAAAAAGTTGTACTTGAAAGATTGTTGTCAGGTGAATATGGTTCCACAAAGCTTGGGCCATTCCATCTCCAAAGGGAACAATAGCAAAGGAGCTTTCCCAGCTGTGCCAGCATGGGACTGTAGAAGACATGTTGACCTTGGCCATAAAGACACCTTAGCTTGAATCACAATTCCAGCACTTACCAATGAGTTCACTGGCCAAAGCAAGTGTCTTTTGGACCTTCAGTCCCCTTATCTGTAAAAAGCGACGAATAACACCCACCTTACAGGGTTGTTGCGAGGTTCCCGAAAATGTATATGAAAGTATTTTGTAAACTGTAAAGCTCAATTCTGTGTAATTGAAAGGTATGATTATCGAATGAAGCAGTCACTTTTACCTCTGCGTGTCGTGCTTCTCCAACCGTTTAGTCTTGTTTTCCTGCTGGCTCACCAAAGTAGCTTCCTGCTGTCTCATTACCACCTCGTGTTTAACATGGCAAAGATCAAGATTTTAATTTTTTACTGGAACACACTCTTCTCTTTTCAACTCTGTGGTCCCTGTGGGGAATATTACTCCAATGCCAATCACACAGGCCCGAGTCCGAGCCTGTTTTAGAATCTGCTCTTTCAATCTCTCCCTTCACAATCATGAGTTCATTAAATCTTACCACTTCCCATGCAGCTTCTCTAATTTCCAGCCTTACCCCCCTCTTGAAAAACATGTCTCTAGTTCAGATTCCTGTCATTTAGCACATAAACCTTCTGCAACCTTTTCATCAGCTTTGCTCCTTCAACTTTATGTGAAATCCCCTCAGACAAGATTGAAAAAGTGAGAATTCCTGCAACAGGACATCTCTTCCTACATGCTCTACAAACCTAACCCGGCTATTTTGCGACAATATAGAATGCTACTAAATGTGGAAGCCTGGTGTCCCCATTGGACACTCGGGGAGCAGGGCCATTCTGCAAATCTGGGCCAGGGAGTTCTTTGAGAACTTCCTCCTCTTTGTTTTGCGTTGAGGAGGGTGGGCAGGAGAAGACCTGATACGTCTGTGGAGAAGTATAGGACTTCTAGAGCAAATCAGAACATTAGTCCTCATTCCTTTTACCCCAAGCCTCTGACTACTGGTCTACGAACTCGAGGATGAGGCAGGGGTATATCCTAGTCTCATGGTCAAATTGGAAAAAAGAAGAGACAGAGATAACGTTGCTTTGAGGAAAGGGAGGCCACGAATTACGATAGTAGAGACACATTGACCTGCGATTTGGATGAGGGGAGTGCTGTGGCCATGGGGAGGATTCATAGTGCAATGCTTTGGTGGGTATATTGGTGATGAAAGAGCGTGACTGGGGAAGGGAAGTTTGACCTGGGCACTGAGGCGTGTGATTGAGCGAGAGGCAGGGCACCTGGAAATAGATATAATGTGTCAAGTTATGTGGTTAGGAAATGGGAAAGTGCGAGATGAGGAAGGGACCATAGAGACACAATGATGGTTCAGACTGTTATATGCGGAGTGAAGGGCAGTGATAAGATGAACTGAGATTTCAGAAGTTGAGGGAAAGGCCAGGGACAAATATATGCTGAGTACATACTATACGTTCGGTGCTCTTCTATGTTCAAGTCCATCATCTGATTAAATCTTCGTAGCAATTCTCATGCTGGCTCAACACAAGGTTGACATAAGGGAACTCATGTTGTAGAAAAGAAACCATATTGTAACTTTAAGTGACCTTCTGACTAACTAGCCTAGACAAGCTGTGTAGATTTTGTGGCCCCTCCCAGATGCTGTAAGATGATAACTTTGTTCTTTTGAGTTCCTTGGGAATGTGATGACCCCGGGCAGAGAGCCTATGCTCATAGCCATCATCAATGACAACTGAAAGCTCAGGGTATAGGGCATTGCTCCATTCTCTGATGCATATCCAGTAAAACAAGGGACTATCAGGAACTGGGACCAGATGTCTGCCCCACCCAGGGACCAGCCACCTCCCCCACCTGGAGAATAGCCCCATATATAACTGGCCTGTAGGCTTTGTTCTGCGAGATGGTTCTTTTGGACATGAGTCAGCCATCTTCCCTCTTACTAGCAAGTTGTAATAAGTCCTTTCTCTCCACCACCTTGCCTCCTGACTACTGGCATGTCTTGCAGCAAGCAGATGAGCCCACTTGGGTGGTAGCAATTCTATCAGACAGCTATTACTATTGCAGTTGTTACAGATGAGAAGAGTAAAGAAGCTTGCTCAGTCACAGAGCTGGCAATTGGCCTGACTCCAAGCACTTGCAAATTGCTGCCAAGTCTCTCAATGATATCCTATGATCACTTTTACAATCACTGTGTGGGACAAGCAACAGCAGGTGATTTTACATTTAAAAGGACTGAAGCTCAGAGAGGTTAAGTGCCTTGCCCAAAGCCACACAGCTTGTTTTCTTTGAAGCTGGAGTTTAAATTCAGATTAATTTGGCTTCGAAGCTCACTAAATTATACCAATGGATATAACAAGAAAAAATGTAGTCTAACTTTGGCCCTTATATAGGTCCTCAAATATTAACTGTAATTTCATAGATGTTAGTGAAGAGGTTTCTAAAAACCTAGAAGTGAATCAAGAGTGTATTTTTTGTCTTGGGTAAGAAATGGGGATGCTATGGCATCCTTATGCTACTCATCTGGGCCTGCATTGACCCAGTATTCACAGCGGTGCTTCTAGCAGCCAGAGGACTCTCCCAGACAAGACCAAAGACATAGCTCCTTTAAGGCTTTAAGGAGTTAAGAGGGAAAACTTGTTCCTTCTCAGGTGCTTTCTTTGCTTCAAGTGGCCTTAGCTATAGCCACTCTCCCTTCCCTATTGTCTTTACTGCTTTCAGTCAAAAATATCCTCTCAGGGGCTGGCCCTGTGCCCCAGTGGTTAAGTTCGCGCGCTCCGCTGCAGGCGGCCCAGTGTTTCCTTCATTCGAATCCTGGGCGCGGACATGGCACTGCTCATCAAACCACGCTGGGGCGGCGTCCCACATGCCACAACTAGAAGGACGCACAACGAACAATATACAACTATGTACTGGGGGGCTTTGGGGAGAAAAAGGAAAAAAATAAAATCTTTAAAAAAAAAAAACCTCTTAACCTCTGGAGTGTAGAGGCTTTCTGAACTCCAGATGGGGAAGGTCTGGGGAGGAACAGGGCAGAAATCTGCAAAACCGTGTGGCACATACAGTCATCCAACAAATGTTTGTTGAGTACCTACTATGTGCTAGGGATGTGATGGTGAAAAGTACAGACCAGTTCTGTTGCGGAAACCAAAGTGGGTTTGCTTCCTGGTGAGTTAAATCAGACTTTTCACCAGAAGTAGTCGTCTCACAAAGTAAAGTATATTTGTGGGAAATAGGAGACCACGAGGAATCATTTCCAGAGTTGTGGTGTCCCTGAACAAAGGGAAGCAAGGACCTTTTATTTTGGATGGGGGAGGAATATTCAAAAGGGAGGGGAGGGTATTTGCTTGCACAGGCTCAGTTGGAAATCATGCTTCCGCATACACTGCAGGTTACGGTAATAAGGCCTAAACAACTCCTGGAGAGATCTTAGCATCAAAAATAAGGCGAAGGTCCTAGGCGGAGCTGTTGTGGTGAGGTTTGGTCTGGCTCAGGGTGGTCAGTGATTGCATCTCCTTAATGTAACAAAAGGGAAAAAAACAATTTGGAAAAACAGCTAAAAGCTTCCAAACCCACCCTTTATTTAGTTCCTCGGGGCAACTGGTGGATGACAGTTCCTTGCCATCCGTTAGAGCTGGAGTCAATCCTCACCCACCACTTGTCTGTGTGATCTTGGGAAGATGCTTCACTTCCGGGGTTTCCATTTTGTCTTCTGTAAAGTGGAAATCATTATGACACCTGCCTTACAAGGCTGTTGTGAGGAATAAATAAGATAATCCATTTAAATGGCTTGTTGCATAATAAGTGATTAATAAATACAAACACACACACACATACACACAGAGTCCTCAGTGCCCAGAACCATAGGTGCTTAACAAATACATAGTGCAGCAAGCTGAAAGGAGGGGAGGGGTGCAGAGAGAACATGTGAATGCAAATGTTTCTCAATGGTCAAATAGACTTTAATTATGTTGAGTAAGGATTTCCAGAAAGCAATGCCTGGTTAACACAGAAACATGCATCATATTGAACGGGTTTATCAAACTAGTGATTAGTCAACTTTGAAAATATGAAGTTGCGGAGCCTCCCCTCAAGAATACTCCTACTCCATTTAACACTTCCACCTCCTATTTATCATCATTATGCAAAGCCGCTAGCAGAGGGCCACCTACTGAACCACAGGGGTAACGTCTCTATTTCCGTTGAGTTCAGCTAAAAGACATCTAAAAAGACTGTGCTCCCCTCAGGGCCGAAAGGATATTATTAATGCTACTGGGCAAAGATTTCCTCAGCATTTGTTGACCCATCGATTAAATTGTTATGAACGTAATGCTTGTTTATTAAAGGTGTCTCTCAATAGCATTCTTTTTCTTTTTTTGCTCTACAGACCAAAAGTGAAGTGGAGTGCTTACAGCGTAAACCTCTCCTTGTTAGGGTTTTTTTCCTCTGCTCTTCCAAACTTCCTGCATCCTACAGCATCTCCCCAGTGCGTGCTGAATCTTTTATGTTCCAGTAGAGCATTAACAAAAGAAGTTCACAAGGATTTTATAGAAAAGTTTCTCTTCTATAAAAAGTGTATTTCTTAGATATTTATTCTCACTCGCCACTTACCAGATGCAAACGCAAGGCATCAAAAAGAGCAAGAAGGTTTGACTTCCGCCTGTATTTTTTTTCTCACTTAATAGCTAGGCTACCCTGGGCAAGTTCCTTAACTTTTTCTGGGCCTCATTTATTAGAGTGTTTGGCCGTTGAAACCAGCCAAATCAAAGACTGGTAAAGATGCTAAATATAAATCTCCCACGGGCAGACTTAATTTATTTAACCATCCGCTAATGCAGAGGCAATCTTTTCTAATTCATTTACTAATTTGTTGGCTTACTCATTCATTTAACAAACAAACAATCAGCCTCAACTCTGTACCAGACCACTGGTTTCTTCCTCAGATTATACAGACGGACTAATTCACGTTAAATTCTGTCTTCAAGGAGCTTGACTCTGGGAGGACGGGGAGGAGCAGATTGACAAGAAGGGAACAAGAATGCAATGTGGTGAAGACTTTGTAATTATTTATTCATTTTGGAAGTGACAAGACATTCTTTTTTAGACCAAATGGTAACTAAAAACAAGCCCTTGTGAGAAAGGGGCCCTTTGAGGGCGGGGGCCATCTAATTCATCTTTGCATCTCTAGCATTTGGTCCTGTGTTCAGTTCACATATGAGAAATAGAGTTAGGGGCCCAGTCAAGATATTTGGATCAGCTTCTAATTAACCACTCCTCCTGATATCAAAGTCATCAACTCGGGACCAGAAAACCTCATACTAGGAAATACTACCACCTCCCAGAGTGGAAAACAATGTTTAATTTAATACGGTCATGTAGGTGGTCGTTTAGGAAATACCAAGGTCCTTTTAAAAAATGCAGAGGCTCTGAAGGAAAGAAGCACAATAGCAAAAATTTGGGCTTTTCCTTGCAACCCAGCCCAAAACTGAACCCCCCTAGAGTAGCACTTCTCAAATTTAATGTACATCTAAGTCATCTAGAGACCATGTTAAAATGCAGGTTCTGGTTTGGAGTCTAGGTGCAGCCTGAGATTCTGTGTTTTAATAAGCTCCCAGGAATGCCAATGCTGCTGGTCCCCAGACCGCACTCTGAGTAGCAAAGGCCTTAGAGTATTTCAAATCTAGCATTGGTATTCACTTCCTGCTTTTAATTGTTTACTTTTCCTCACTAGGCCAAGCACTCCTCTGAGGCCTTAAAGTATTTCATTCATCTTTCTGTCCCCAGGCCTTAGCTCCGCACCTGGCGTGGCTCTGTGCCTAGCATATGGTAGCAGCTCAATACGATTATGCTGATTGAATGGTAGAAGGGACTTCAACCTTCAACTTACTGAACCTCCAGCCAGTATATCACTCCTGTTGTCCTCTAGGAGGACCTAATAGATGATACTGCCTTGTCTTTGTATATAAGACACCCATTCTTTAGCATGTTCTTGTCCCTTTCAAAGCCAATTTCTAATCTGATTTTACTTTTAGGAGACTTCTGCTGAGTCAGACGGCCTGTCTCCCAACTCCAACTAGTAAGCCCAGCCCAGCTTTAGCCCTTGACTGGAACGCTGCCTAGACCCAAACTGAAATATCAACTCAGGAAACCGCTCTCCATGGATTTTTCTATTCTGGATATTTCATGTCAAGGGAATTGTGTAATACGTGACTTTTGGGTCTGATTTCTTTCAGCGAGCCTAATGCTAACTGCATTTCTTGTTGATCATGTGAATTTCTGAAATTATGACCAATTCTTGGTAAATATTTGGACAAACCTAAATCAATTTTCCCTTGAATTATGCAGTAGTTGTATTCTTGGAGAATCTGTACATATTAAAGTCTTTCAGAGGCACTTGGTGCTTATTCTACAGCAGAGTTTTCATCACAGGTGATTCACCTACGTGAATGTCCCTTGGGACATTTGATGGTTGTGGGACATGGGACAATTCTTTGTTGTGTCTTATGAATTGCAAGGTTTCTATTCTCCCTGGTCCCACTTACTCAGTGTCAGTTGAACCTCTGATCATTTTGCTGGGCAAAACCACTGCCCCTACAAATTTATGGTGTGTTCTTCACTCCCACTGAGAACCACTGCTTACTTAGCCTCAGAGATGAAGCACCTGTTTTCCTCTTTAATGATCATCCCTTTATTTGTGCTCTCGGTCCTATCCCTTCTTGTTCCCTTTAGGTACTTACCCATCAGTTATTTTTTATCAGATAACTTCAACCTCTGCATTTGTTGAGTCTGCCTTGACATCTGGCTACTTTCACTCTCTCTCTTTCTTGATTAACCATCAAGTTCATGAATAGAATGAGTTATATTCTAATTTAGTTTCCTATTCACCTCCCACCCTGTGCCCTTCAGAACTGCTGCCTCCACATCAACACAACTGCTCTATCAAAGGCTCCAGCGCGTTGACCCTCCAACCTCCCACTCCCAAACCTAATCTGACTTCTCTGTGGCACCTGACACTGTGCTCTCCTGGTTCCTCAGGCCTCTCTACTCCAGTGCAGTCTCCTTTGCCTCCTTCATCCTCTGGGCATACGTTAAATGTTTGGTGGAATTTTCTGTCTTTGTCTACATGTTGATGATTCCTGAAGCTCTATTTCTAGCTCAGATTTCTCTCCTGAGTTCCAGACCTGCATATTCAGCTGCCTGTAGTGATTGCCATCTCAGATCTCCCAAAATGACATTAAAAAATACAGTTACAAGGGACCAGCCTGGTAGCGCAGGGGTTAAGTTTGCACGATCTGCTTTGGCAGCCTGGGGTTCACTGGGTCGGATCCCGGGTGTGGACGTGTCACCACTTGGCAGGCCATGATGTGGTAGGCATCCCACATATAGAGTAGAGGAAGATGGGCACGGATGTTACCTCAGGGCCAGTCTTCCTCAGCAAAAAGAGGAGGATTGGCAGCAGTTAGCTCAGGGCTAATCTTCCTCAAAAAAAAAAAAAATACAATTACAAATTAAAAATCAACACAGCCAAATTTGTGCTCACTACCTTCCTTCTGGTTCTCTCTTACACTCATTATCTTGTTTTTATAACACACCATCCAATTGGCATTCATAACAAAAACCAAAGCCAATCTGGACTTTTCCCTTTGCCATTCGCCCTCCCCGCAACTTCCTTCCATTATTAAATATCATGTATCTTCTTTCTTTCTTCACCAGCCATCTCACTATTATTGCTTTTCTTCAGGATTTTGCCATCTCTCGCTGGAGCTATTGCAGTACACTCCTGAGAAGAGGAATAGTCTAGGAGCAAGAAAAATTCAGAAAAAAAATAATTTAAGATAGGATATAATAAGTTGAATTTAATTTTTTGTTGTTAGCCTCACTCCCTCCAAAATGTGCCAGTTTTGATTTAAAAGCTCTCTCCTTGTTCTTCCCACACACTTGCTCTTATCTGCTTTATGAAACTCCTGGCTCGACACATTGCACTTAAAGCTTCTGCTACAGGTAGGGGCCCAGTCCACTGTTTCTTTCCTTGAATTGCAGAAAAAAAGTCTTAGATGGCCTTTCTGGACCTCTGATTAGCTTTCTGAATTGTTTTTAATTTAATCTTTTTGGTAATCACAAATAGATATTAAAATGAGAAAGGTTATGGGAACTATCATTTTCCAGTGGGATTCTTTAATGACTGTCTTTCTCGTGGTCAGGAATTTCTTTTTCTTTTCCTGACCCCTTTGTGGCTCAGCTTTATGTTCTTTGAACATTTTCCCTAATGAATGCAATGCAAACTTTTCTCATTTAATGCAAAATTCTAAAGTACCTGAGCAACTTTTAAAATATGGTATCTGAGTTGGATTGCTCTCCTGTCAAAGAACAGGACCGTTTTCAGGGAGCAGTGTGATGTGGTAGGTGGGCAAACAGATTTAGGTATGATGCTGCTGCATTCAAATCCTGCCTCTGCTGCTTACCTATATTCACTTGGTAACTGTGTGCAATTAAATTAATTTCTCTGAGCCTCCATTTTCTTATCTGTAAAGTCAGATAATGGTAGGTCCCATTCTGTAGGATTCTTGTTAGGAATAAATGAGTTAATTTGGTTAAATACGATGTCTGGCATGAAATAAAATATGCTAAAAAATTGTGTATATAATAAAACTAATAGAATCAAAGTTTTCAAATAGGGCTATAAAGCAAGGTATATGCTAATCTTAATATAAATTCATAATTCTAGCAGGAAGTTCATGTTTTATCTTCCTACATAGTAATCCTGGCTTGTATTTCAACTTACTACCTGCTAATTTATTGTGACCAGATGAAAGGTGATACTAAAAACTTTATTATTTGCAGACAACTTTTCCCAGGTGTCCCCATGGCTCCCTGTTGCTCATTTCATTTGCTCCAGTGGCACCCTTAGCACAGTGGCTTCTCCTCTCTGTCTCCTGTCCACCATACTTTGGTTTATTTTCCTTATCATTTTCCTGTACCATCCACTGACATTACACATATTTAATATACGTAATCTGTTAGAAATATATTTAAGGTCTATCATCCACAACTAAAAGTTTTCTTCCACTAAACGCTGTCTCTTTTGTTCGCTGATGTATCCCCAGTCCCTAAAACAGGGCCTGGCACATAGTAATTGCCCACTAAATATCTGTTGAATTAACTTTATCTGGTTTATTCCCAGAAAAGCTCAGTGAGTTCTGGAGGGCAAGTATTGTTTCCCCTTTTTACATAAAAGAGTAAGGAGCAATTGTTCTTAACCTGGAGTCAATGGATAAAATTCAGGGAGTTTTTTAACTTGAATGGGGGAAAAAATTACATCTCAGTTTCATTAATCCCTAACTGAAATTTAGCATTTCCTTCTTTATTGAAAGTGAGCAAAGAACAGCATGGTGTCATAGGTTCCTACCATTTTGCTGTTGATAGAGAAGACAGATATTTTCATATTACATTATGGTTGTTGCAGATATCTGACAATATCGTTTACATGCATCATGACTTCAAAATTATGATATTTATCAGATCTGTCTCTTGATACTGATATTTAGCATGATAATAAACACATTTATCACTACATCAGAAAAAAATTAACAATTGAATTCTTTAAAATCTTCTGTATTATTTTTTGAAGTTAAAAACCTCATTCTGAGAAAGCATCCATAACTTTCACCAGATTATCAAAGGGATCCATAGCACACAGAATACACTAAGAAACCTGGTGTAGAAGCTCGGGCAGGCGTGTTGATTTGTGCAGTTCATGTAACTGGTAAGTGGCAGCTGTAGACCTGAACCCAAGTCAGGCCTTTTTGGTGTCGCCTTGCTCCTCTCCATGGCCTGCTGTATGAGGGGAGGGGATACACGTGCATGGCGGTAGAAATGGCAGTCCTGGAGTTTCGCAGCATGGTGGCCCTGATCAAGATATTTGATCTCACGTCTGCTATTCTTTCCCCACACCTCTGCATAAATCTTGAAATACTCATTCACGTGGAAGAAGAGTTGATACTTCCACATTCCCTTCCATTTAACTAGTATGGGGGTCAGTCAGCATTGCCCATTCCAGCCACCTGGGTTAAGTCATGCCGGGATGTGAAGATTAAAAAATTATCAAGCTTGGGGTATTGGGGTAAGCATCTCTCACTGGATGAAAGTTACAGTTCTTGGTTGCAATTTCTTAACTGTTTGGGTCACTAGAGATTTCATGGTCTGTGCTCTTGTTGATGTCCTGTCTAAATTCTCCTGAGTGTAATTATTTTCTGTTGACCTCTGTTCCTGTAGTTGTTTCACTTGGATGTAACATTCTTCATTTAGGGTTCTAAATTGTTTTGTGGCATTTATATGTAGAGTTACACAGTTGGCATGCTCCAGTGTAGATTTCTATTTCAGCATATACCATTTTCGAAGATATGAACTCTTCTGTATATTTCATATAACAGTTGAGTATATAATAATCCTAAAAGTACACATAGAATTGCAAATTAATAACTAGGAGACATAGATACAAAATATGGAGTAAACATATATATGCACACATACACATATATATTTATTTCTGAACGGTAAATGATGGAACTGAAACTTATACCTGCATTATCCAATTCTAAGATATAATACCTGCATTAGCCTCCAGCACACATATATGATCATGTAAGCACCAAGCCACAGTCATATATGAACAGGTGTGTATGGTAGGTAGGGGTATGGGATGGTGGAGAGAGGTACACTTGAAAATCAGGATAAATTTTTAAAAGATTATCTTAAGTATAATTATTAATGCACACTGTAATAATGCATTATTACTTGAAGAATGTTTCAGTGCAGGAGAACTTCACTTTTGTTGGAGAAATGAGTAGTGCAGTTGCCTGCAACTTCTGCCTACAACCATAATTGTTTGATTTTAAAGGGGAAAATTCTTTCAATATATAGCTAACAAGAAAGAGACAAGATGGACATGTGACCAGACAAGGACAGGTACTATTCCTGGCACATAGTATAATGGGTGCCTTGTGGGGATGATGACGTGACATAAATGAAGTTCCCTGGCCTAGTTGCAACTTCCTTCGTGCACAACCTGTTTGTGGATTCCTGGTCTCAGAGTCAGCCTTTCCTTCTCAGATACACCCATTTCCTACCTTACAGACCAACATAGCTCAATAAAGGGCACTGAAACAGTTGGTTCGGCTGAGGCTTTACCTGTTACACGGTAGTTATTTCTCCCTCAGCATCTTCCAACATCCATTTCTTTCAGTATGTCATTTCTTCAGCTGGAAATAATTATTGTAGGTCATGGCCTAGTTTCTCTTCCCCTTTAGAACCAACCTCCTGTCCTGGGGTTGCTTTTGGCCAAAGAAACCATTAACTAGGTTGGGAAACCATTCTCTAGGTGTTTTGATTTCATTCTCACCCATTCCAGCTATACCCACCTTCAAATCAAAAGATTGACTCAACCACTTGCCATCCATCCATCACTGGCACATCCTCATGGGGTATCCCCCATGTGAAAGGCATGGTTATGTGTCAAATCGCTGTGAAATCTCTGTCTTCAGGGCAATTAAAATCTATCTAATTAGGTAGATAGAACCTATGCCCATAAAAAGTTAGCTGGTAACCTCATGAGATCATGTAAGATAAATATGAAAAGAATAATAGCAACAATAGAAGCCACATGAGTTCAAAGGGTCACTGTAAGTTGGAGTTAATTGGGAAATGTTCATGCGAGAACTGAAAATATTTGCAACTGGAAATTCCACGTCTGTGAAGGATAGAAGAATCTTCTCAGTAGTAAAAGACGCTTAACCGTATCTGGTAATGACGACAAATATGGAGACAGTGTTTATAAGTGATTAAAAGATGTTCCTAAAAATAAAAAATACGTGAATACAATCCACTCTGAAAGAACCCATTTAATTTGGGAAAAGGAAAGCGATGTTTACAATCAGACTAACTCTCTCTGAGAAGTCTTTCCTTGCCTGGGACCTGTCACTCCAGGATAAGCCCTCTGTGTTATTCCCACCCAGGAGCTTTCGCTCTATACACAGTGTCAGCTTAAAAGATGAGGAAAGTGTAGACTAAGACAGTGTTTAATGTTAAAAATAGAAGGGTTAGGAAAGTCTCCTCTGCCCAATGCCTCAGGTTAGCTCCATTTGCTTTTCTTTTCTTATAATAGAAGGAGATTCAAAGAAGTACAGAAACAGGGAAAAATGAGCTTTTAAGTAAGCGGTGGGAGAAAACCCATACCGATAAAAATTATAAACAATACTGCGTAAGCCCCTCACAAAGCAGGCTCTCTGAATACCCAGTGAGGAATGTTTACCAGAAGAAGAAAGACAGAGTTGGCTGGCGCCTCCTAAATGTGCATACTCAGGAGTAAGGGACACACATATGCTTTTGTGTGTGTTTTCTCAGAGGGCATTTTCAGACGCCAGTCTTTTTCTAATCTCAGCCATGTTTTCAAATTGAGGAAGGTATGGGATTTCTGTAGAGGACATAGATACATAAAGGTCCATTAGGAAGTTATCTGATATTTAAATACAAAAAATGCAATTAAAATCCCACTACCCTTTTCATAGTTTGTTTTCTTTATTTGAAGCAGTCAGGAATTAAAAACAACTGAAATTATTATTATTTTTTTCGTAAACCTTTCAAGAAGTTCATTTTTGGCCAAAGCCCAAACATACAGTCAGTAAGCCAGAAACGGGCTATTTTCACAAAGAGTTGAGTGATGGAAAGCAGAGGCTGTCATGGAAAGTGTTACGTGAGTACTCTCATTAAAAAAAATGGCTGTGGATTGGAAGTAGGAATTTCTTTACCTCTTAAAAACTCTGGCAAATTATTTCCCTTTGGAGGATGATCATTGGAGCTAATTTGCCTGCATTCCTAATATTATGGGTCTTGTGACAGTATGTGGTTTTTTGTGCTTGTTTTTGACAAGTCTCCCCTATGGTTTGTGGGCAGACTCTGGACATGTCTCAACTAAAACTCAAGGCTGTTCAAACTTGAAGTGGCATGACTGTCTCATTGATTTTGATTGACAGGATTTTGTACTGTGTAATTCACTTGCTAATGTAAATTGTGAATTTAGTTTATATACTTCCTTTAGCTCCCACTAAAACATTGTACTAAGGTATATTTTAAGATGGACTAGTCACAAATTGTTTCAACAGTTGTTGAAAACTATAGAGCAGTGGTTCTCAAAATGTGGTTGCCTCAACCAGCAGCTTCAGAATCACCTGGAAACTTCTTAGAAGTGTGAATCCTCAGTCCCTAGCCCAAGTTTATCAAATCAGAAACTTTGGGGCTAGAGACCACCAATTTGTGATTTAACAAGCTGTCTAGGTGATTTGGATGAGCCAACTGTCAGGAACTAATGCTACAGAACATAAGAGTTGCAAGTATAATGGGAGTAAAAGTAGAATTGTTTATTACTCTACAAAGAAGCCCAAACATCTTTTTGTAAAAAATTTTTATCGTGGGGCAAATTTGATGGAACAAGATTTCATAACATGCCATCCCATGACATGATGGACTTATTCTTCATTCATTCATTCAACATCATGTAAGTATTTGAGGATTTCTTAAATGCTCATTATATGGAATATTTAACACCAGATGACTCTGATCTATTATCTATTAATAATTTTCCAGATGATAGTTTTGGATGCCATGAGATTCAGAGAACATTTTAGTCCTGCTAAACAAAGCTCTGAGAAGATCCCTGTTAACTTCAACATTTGAGAAATATTCCAAAAGTGAGGATTAATGGTAATATTACAATGACTGAAAATTACAGGATTGCTCCGCTTGAAAACAATCTTCATTCTGTCACTTGTAATTCTCTTCACATAACTTAGACAAAAGGATCTGAGAAATACTGTCAGATAATATCTATAGTCTGACTGTAATAAATATATATAAGGCCCTTACAATTATTTTTAACAAATGCCATTTTACTACGCTGGAACTCCAGTTCTCTTGGCAAGCTTTCATTGATCTCTGTTGCCAAAAAGAAGAAAAAGAAAAGCAGTATTGTGGGATAGAGAGCTTCGAGATGGGGAATGCAATCTATAAGCCTGGTTCTGCTACTGACGATGTCTAGATGTGAACAAGGCGCTTAACCTCTCTGGACCTCAGTTGTTGCATCTGTAAAATGGAGAGGTTTAATTAGATCTCCAAATCCTGCTTCAATTAGCTCTTGTGTTGTAACAAGCTGTCTATCCATCACTGTGGTGTAAACACAGTGTCTTAAAACAGCAACCATTTATTATCTCTCATGAGTCTGCAAGTAATCTAGCCCGTTCTGCTGACTTTGGTTGGGCTTGGCCAATCTCAGCTGGACTCAGTGTGGTCCAGACAGCAGGGAGACTGGGAGCTGATCAGTGTAGGATGGCCTCCGTGTGGTTTCTCAGCCTCCCGGAGGCAGCCTGGGCTTGTTCTCATGCCCATGGCAGGGATCCAAGAAAACAAGTAGAAGCATGCAGTCTCTTGAGGCAGAGATTCTGAACTGGCACAATACAGCTGCTGCATTGTATTGGCCAAAGCTGGTCATAAGTCAGGCAGATTCAAAAGGTGGGGAAATAGACTCCACTTTTGTTGGAAGGCGCTGCAAAGTCACACTGCAAAAAGTGTGCTACAAGAAGGAGAATTGGGGCTGCTTTTGCAATCAGTCTACCTTCCTAGTCTTAAACTACTGTGAAATATCAGGAAATATGATCAATATAATGCAATAAAATGCTCACTGTGGAGTGTTTCAGGTATACAGAAATATTTAGGAAAATGGAAGATGCTGAAAGGATATAATGTATTTGTGAAAACTGGAGTAAGCATGTTTTAAGCAAGCCTTCTCTTTAATTATTGTCTGAGTTTCACATAAAGTCTGCTTCATCAACTGGATAAATATTTGACTGCTGTTCAGTAAATTGCATTAGTTTACTTTAACTGTATGCTCAGCCTTATTCAGGCATCCTACATTAGGCAATGTAGTGTGTAATGCATCTCTGCAGGTGACCAGAGCTATTCTCTGTATGAGGTAAATTAAAACTCATATTTTAAAAATTAAACATTCTTGCACTTCATGATTTCAATATTTAATTATAACCTGTGTCAAGGCCTAATCTCTGACTGAGTCAGGCATGAAATTAATCAAAAAAGAGGCAAAAGCTTAGCAATTCTTCTACACTGTAAAAAAAAAATGTGGTTTCTTCAGCTGCGCAGTGACGTTTATATCCATTTTATGAAGAAGACTCTGGTATCCAGTAAGTTGAGAGGCGAACTTACTATATGTGGGGACAGTGACCTGTCCAGAAAAATCAGTAACCTGAACTGATGTTTATTAATTTTAACAAGGAGCCAAACCTCTCTTTAAAAAAAAAAAGGAAAATTATGGACCTTATTGAAAGAGATTATAGAAAATAAAGTTAACTTGTTGACATCCTGGATGGAACAAAAATAAAATATATCCAATAGTACATTTGTTATAAATGTCATGTTTGTTCCCCTTTTGTATTTTCTATTAGTTTTTCAAAAACTTATTGTATGAAAAAAATTCACACAAGTTTTCCTAGGAATATGTACTTACAGAAATAATAGGGAAGATTTGCTGCAAGTTTTTTTTCCTACAAAAATTTGCATATAATTATAGGATTGCAGGGATTAGAAGAATCTATCAGGCCAGCCCCAGTGGGCTAGTTGGTTAAGTTCAGCACCCTTTGCTTCAGCAGCCTGGGTTCAGTTCCCAGGTGCAGACCCACACCATTTGTCTTTAAGTGGTCATGCTGTGACAGTGGCTCACATACAAAATAGAGGAAGATTGGCAACAGCTTTTAGCTCAGTGCAAATCTCCCTCAGCAAAAAGAGGAAAGTTGTCAACAGATGTTAGCTCAGGGTGAATCTTCCTCAGCAGAGAAACAACAAAAAAGACAGCAAAAAAAAAAAAAAAAAAAGAAAAGGAATGTGTTACATTAGAACAGGAAAATGTATTGAGGTTAGTTAGGAGAATTAGATAGCATTAAGTCAGTGATTTCACAGCAACATGTACAGCTTACCAAGTCATGGCAATGAAACACACAAGTGAAGGAGGATGATTACATTGTTTTCTTCTCCACAAGAGCAAGATGAACTAAAATGCCTTTAACGTTTGACAGTGTGGAATGGAAGGTTTAATTGAGCTTTTTGATATAATTATTGCCTTGGATGAATGACTCCCCTTCCTCATGTGGTCGTATTATATGATAAAGTTACAGGTGGATTAAATAAATAGTAGGCAGACGTGGAGGCTTGTGTCTCATTAGGTCTACCTTGGGGGAGTCTGAGATGCATTTGTGGAGTAAGCAAAGGAAGTGAACAAGAAGGGGTGAGCTTGTATTGCACGTAAGCAGGTTGTTCTGAGTCTGGACACTCTAGAACATCTTGGATTCTGTAGTCTTGATGCTTCTCCCACTAATTTTGGTGGCAATCAGTGCAACCACTGATTTTATATATACAAAAACACTGAGTATCCACCATATTTAAGACATTTAAGTAACATATAACAAAAGACTACCTGATAAAAGTAAGTAAAACTTAGCAGTTCTCAAAGAAAGAAATCTAAATGTCATCATGAAAATACAAATTTAAATAATAGTGAAATATAATTTCATAACCAACAGGTAGGCAATAATATCAAATCTGACAATATTGAAAGTTATGCAAGACGTAGAAAAATAAGAACTCTCAAACCATTTTGGAGAGGAATTGGCAATTTCCAGTAAATGTGAAGATTTACATATCCTCAGACCCTGAATTTCTGTATCTTTATACTAGATTGTTTATTGTAACATTCATTTTAACAGTTAAAATTTGGATATAACCCAAAATTCTTCAGTAGCATTACTACATTGTGATAACTCTTATATGAAATAATATACAGTGGTTAAATAAGTTAATTAGAGCTATATATATGAACATAGGTAAAATATTGGAAAATATTCAGCAAATATAAAAACACATTGTAGAATGATGCAAATGGTAGGGTACTATTAAAAGAAGTTTAAAAATATGCAACACTATGGACTGCTCATGGATACATATCCTTGAAGGAAATATATTAAAATGTTCATGTAATTGTAAATGCAAAACTGAGGTGTCTTTCTCTCTTTCTTTCACCTCTTGAAAGGGAGAAAAGGTTACAGGATTGAAGAGAAACCCATAGAAAGACTCAAGAGCAACCGTAATGTTTTCGAAAATGTCTGAAGAAAATATGGCTAAATGTTAAATTTTGTTAAAGGTGTATGTAAAGTATTTATTGCATTCTCCTTATATTTCATAATTTAAGAAAGAAAGAGTGTATTTCAAAATTTTTTTCAGATTTATTGATTAGCCTATATTGATAAATCTTCTTTAATGTTTGTAGGTTTTTTTGTGTTCTCTCCCAAATTAGGTATGTGCCGTGTATCTAAACCCAACGTGGGATTCAAACAAGCACACGTGGTAAACTCCAGTTTCAATGTGCTAGTACACAGTTTAGCTCTAGAGTGGGTGATAATTCTGACCCTAGAGCAAGTGTTATAAAGTATCCTACCGTATTCTGAATTGGGAATTGACAAGTTGACTTACTCTGGATGAATGAAAGAGTGAATCATTGTATAATATTTTCATGCCATCAGTGGATAAATGAATGATTTATTTTCTCAATATTTATACTATGCATCAAAGATATTTGAATTAAAAGCTGAAATCTACTCTCTGCTCTATGAAAATTGTTACCTATGTCCATTAAAGGCTTAATCCAATAATCAAATTGGTTTGGTGAATATTCTTACTACATGATTTGCCACTGATTAGTGACATCTTCATTGGTGTTCTTCTTTACGGAATACAAGTGCGCATTGGTGCTTTTGTCTATAGCAACTACGCTGATTAAACTAACAGAGAACAACCTTATCTTAGATTTAACAGTGCAAAAATTCTGGCTATAAAATCCAGGTGACCCGTTGGGAGGTGAGACAAGGAACCTGAGTCAATGAGAACTACTCAATCAGGTAATAGATGATGGTTAATTTGCTACCCTCCAAATAAATCTTTTATCATCAGGTATATGGAAAAACTGATTTGTCACAAATTTTTATCCAATAATTATGATGTGGTGTATAATTTATTAGGGAGTATTACTGTGATAAGTGCTATAGCAATACATTATCTCAAGGAATTTGTGAAACCCTCTGAGTGTGCATTATCCTTATTTTGCAGATGAGGAAAATTGAGGATCAAAACTGGTTTAAAAAAAATTGCCTATGTTTACATAACCAGTAAGTGGGGAGGTGAATTCAGACCGTGGTATGTTTGATTTGAAAGTCTATACGCTTAACCTGTTCCCAATGCTCTCTCCCAGTATTATTGCATTAGCAACCCTAAAACCCTCTACTTTGGCAACTTACAGCATTACTACCCATCACAGAATGTTGGAAAATGTTAGTGCCAAATCCTAGGACAAACGGTTTATGAAAGGAAAAGGAAATAAGTGAAAAAGATAAAATAATAGAACAAAGGAGCCAGCTCGTTATCAATGCAGTAATAAGGGCCCAGCCTTTTCCACACCTTTCCACACATTTCCTCTCAAAGAATGCGTTGCTCAGATCTTGTTTTCATAAGCTGTGTCTGATATTCAAATTTACGCTCAAGAACACCTACACACATGGGCAAGCTTTTGCAGTTGTTTTATTTGTAATTAATAATAAACTTAAACTCCGCAAGTATTCGTAACATACCTTCCTGCATAGAGTTCCAGGTTGTGTCTACTTAAGGGCCTCTGGAAGAAGTCAGAAGACCCAGATGAGAATGTTAAGCTCTGTTAGTGTCCAAACTGCTGATTCATCTCTTCCATGTGGTGACTTGTAAACCGGGATTATCAATCTTTGGCTTATTCCTGATCCAAACCAGTTATCATTTTATTCACAATTTGGAAGACAGTGAAAATACTAACTTCTGGTGCACATGTTAGATTAGTACTTCTCAAATTTTAGGTTGCTACCCATTAGTGGTTTTGGACAAACTAGTAGCTGTCAAAGCAATTAGTGGATTCCAGTCAGCATTAAAAGAGAAAATAGGGGCCAGCCCAGTGGTGTAGAGGTTAAGTTGGTGTGCTCTGCTTTGGCAGCCTGGGGTTCAACAGTTCAGATCCCAGGTGTGGATCTATGTACCGCTTATGAAGCCATGCTGTGGCAGGTGTCCCACATATAAAATAGAGGAAGATGGGCACAGATGTTAGCTCAGGGCCAATCTTCTTCAGCAAAAAGAGGATTGGCAGTGGATGTTAGCTCAGGGTGAATCTGCCTCATAAAAAAATAAAAGGAAAATAGAATAGAATAAATATCCAAATGCATGATGTCATAAGGGTACATAAGGGTAAGTATTATTTCAGATATATATGTATCTGAAACAACGTGAAATACATTCCTTACTGTGTACCACAGTCAAAAGTTGAAGCCCCAATGTAGTAGGATTAACTGGATCCAGTATGAGTATTTGGCTCTCTGTCAATCAGGTAAAATCATAAGCACACCCTCAGACCGATGGATTACTGTTCTTTGATGACAGTTATCATTGACTCATGACAAATCTAATTAAGAAGCTGGTAGAGATTCTTCATCTGTTATAATTTCTATCTCCTCCCCTATTGACAGATAGAAACAGTCTTCAAATGTCTGTCCAATTGTTGACAGTACAGTGATCTTTGTCAGAAGCTTACATTGTTGTTAATTTTCCCCCATTCAATTTTAGTCTATTGAATGGGGAAAAAACGGGCAAGTCGATTGTTTGGTATAATATGGAAAACAGCATTTGGATGGACTTCGTCATTTTTTGGTTATTTTGAATTCAGGGAGGCATAATTCGAATGTTAACCTTAACTAGTAAAATAATCCTCTAAAATACTCGTAATGACTAACACTTTTGAGTACTTACAAGCAGGGAGCTGTGCTATTTCCCACTGTAACTAGGTTCTAAGAATCTTTGAGGAAGGTTTCAAAATACAGTTCCCACTCTCCTCCCCTAAACCCTAAGATTCACATCCGTTATGGGGCCCAGGAACTTGTCATTTATAAACACTCGCTATTTATAAAACTGCATTGCCTCATTTTATCCTCACGAGAAATCTTTTGGAAGCCAATTTTATCATCCTTTCCATTTTACGGCTGAGGAAACTGAACCTTACATAGATTAAGCAACCTGCCTCAAGTTACCTAGATAGTGAGTGGAGAGGTAGGGACGCATGTGCAGGAGTCTTAGCTGAGATGCCAACTGCCACCACAGGCTGCATCCAGTAACTAAACCAACTGATCATGCAAATCCTCTTTCCCAGTCTTCCTTTCTTCAACTCCTAACCTGTGTCCCCTGGAGAAGTGTTCCGTGCCACTCCCGCAGTTTCACCCCCTTCCCGTTCCGTCAGCTCTTCTTGTGACCCAAAAGCTGGTTTTGGAGGAGAGAATGCCATTTCCCCTTGAAAGGTAGCACAGCTCCCTTCAAATCCTCAAGATGGTTTGGGAGCAGGTATATGACTGCAGTGGAAAGAGCTAGTTAAAACTGTGATCCCTGAAGTACCGTCATCTTTGATCCTCCCTCCAGTGTGGCGTCAAGGCTGTAGACAGCAACTGTGCTTAGGCTGCTGACACTCAGAGGATGCTGATGATACCTGGCGTTTTTCAGGGTGGGAGAAGTTTGGCTTTGCTGCTATAAACCTGGAGACGGGAGGGAAACATTGGAGGCAATGTCATCGTAATTGAAGAATTGTTGCCATGAAACATACAACACAGGAAATGCAGTGTTTCCAGTCTGTATAGTGTTCAATACATTCACAATGTTGTGCAGCCTTCACTTCTTTCTAGTTCTAAAACATTTTCATCACCCCAAAGGAGACCCCTATACCCGTTAAGCAGTCATACTCCATTCACCCTCCCCAAGTCGCTGGAAGCCACTAATCTGCTTTCTATCTCTATGGGTTCACCTATTCTGGATAGTTCATGTAAAGGGAATCATATAATATGTGACTTTTTGTGTCTGATTTCTTTTACTTAGCATAATGTTTTCCAGTTTCATCCGTGACGTAGGACTTATCAGTATTTCATTCCTTCTTATGGCTGAATAATATTCCACTGTGTGCGTATATCACAATTTGTTTATTCATTCATCAGCTGATGGACATTTGGGTTGTTTCCACCTTTAGGCTGCTGTGAGTAGTGCTGCTCTAAACATTTGTGTATAAGTGTTTGTTTGAGTACCTGTTTTCAATTCTTTTGGGTATATACCTAAGAGTGGAATTATGGGATCATATGGTAATTCTATGTTTAAATTTTTGAGGAGCCACCAAATTGTTTTCCAAGGTGGTTGCTCCATTTTACATTCCCATCAGCAGTCTATGAGGGGTTCCAATTTCTCCACATCTTTGCCAATGCTCATTCTTTGCTTCCTTCTTTTAAAACAATTTTTTTTTTAAGTTCTAGCCATTCTAGTTGGTATGAAGTAGTATCTTGTGGTTTTGATTTGCATTTTCCTAATGGTGAATGATATTGAGCATCTGTTCATGTTCTTATTAGCTATTTTTATATCATATCTTCTTCAGAGAAATCTTGATTCCAATCCTACCTTTAACTTTTGAATCCTCCTCATCTCTTTTTGCACTGAGGCCTCTCTTTCCATCTCCTCATATACAGTAATAATGGTGATAATGTTGGTAGCTGCCTAATACCAGGTACAGTACTAAGAACTTTAAATACATTATGTCCTTTAATTCTATCAGATTTTATCTCAGTTTTAAAGATAAAGAAAACTGAGTCGCAGAGAAGGTTAAGTTGAACGTGGTTCATTAAAAACCAGGAGGCAGTGGGGCCAGCCCCAGTGGCCTAGCAGTTAAGTTCAGTGCACTCTGCTTCAGTGACCAGTGTTCGGTTCCTGGGCGTGGATATACACCACTCTGTTAGCAGCCATGCTGTGCTGGCAGCCCGAATACTAAAAACTAAAGGAAGATTGGCATGGATGTTAGCTCAGGGCAAATCTTCCTCAGCAAAGAAATCCAGAAACTTGCCCCCGCTACCCTTCCCCCAAACCCCAAGAGGCAAAGACTGATTTCAAAGCCAGTTCTCTCTGTTTTGAAAGTCCATACTCTTAACCTCTGCACCAGGGGTCTGCAAACTAGCTTGCATCACTTACATATACTGGGAAATTATTTTTTAGCTATGCACCATCTTATAAATTTTTAATAATAAGTTTAAGTGACTGAAAAGGATGTAATTTCCCACATATTGTAAATATTATCTTTTAAAAATGTAGTGTTAGATCACTCTTTTAAATGTTTCCAAGGGACTCTAAATGCCACAGTGAATGTTACCCAGAACCATTGATTTTAAAAATTCATGAACAATTCTTTCCTATTTTTTGCTTGAAATTGTACTTTTGTTATATTACTTCCCCAGAATGTTACCATAATATAACGTTTTTCACACTTTAAAGTCTTTTATTGATTACCCTGTCATATTTTCTATATCAAAAATATGAATATAAATTAAAATTCAATTTTAAATAGTTTTTTATAACTATAAGCTCTGTGTTAAAGATTCCTTCTGATTGAATTGTCATTATAATTATTAGTAGTAGTCAACTGATAAACTCAACAAAAATTTTGAAAAATTATCATTAACTATAACAAGTAAATTTGTATCAGAAATACACCTTTTGAGTAGGATAGATGGGGCTGTTGTGGTACTTAGACTGAGGGAGAATCTGTGCACAACAACACAGCAATTTTTCAACTTGTGCCTTGACATCCCAGAGCATTTTAACTATCAAATAATGCAACATGACAAATTTGTGATGGGTGAAAGGATTGCTTTTTTTTTTTTTTGGTTAATTGGGAGGAGTTAATTTGAAAGCAGTTATAGGAGAGGGACCCTTGCTGGTGTGCTGTTTTCATCACCCATAGGAGCATTCTGAAACAGGCCAAGTTTAGAAAAGAGTACATAATGGATCTGGACATCAATTATTTTAAAACGATTCACGCATCCTACTCCTTGGAGAGGCTTTGTGTACTCCTGGGGGTTTGAAGACCACTATGCTGCCCCAAACGAATAAGTGAGTGGCCCCCAAAGACTCCAGCCCAAGCCTACTAGTGGGTCCCAGCAAAAATAGCCACTTGGAGCATGATTAGGGTCTGCTAAAAGTTTTGCACATGTGATCTCATTTAATTGTTGGAACAACTCTGCAAGGTCAGATTATGCTCAGTATACAGAGAGAATAATTTTTCTGAACTACAGAAATTATAAGTGGCTGAGCAAAATTTTGAACTCATCCTGTTTCCTCCTTTTCTTTTAATTCTTAATTAGGCTGGTGTCAACTAGAAGCAATGTAATTCAATTCAAATAATTCTTGTCTGATTTTTTCTTTCTTTCCCAAACGTTTACAATATTATTACTTTGCTTTTTTTTTCTTAAACTCACAGGGACAAAAAAGAGCTCAACTCAGGTGTGCTTGTAATTAGAGGAATATGAGGGGCTGAATTTTTGGAACAGAGAAGACATCTTGTATCTACCATCCACCTCTCGCCATAGATCACTCTCTGAACAATAGCAGTACAATTGTGGGCAAAGTTGCACCCTGATTTTGAAAGGGTGCAGATCTGGGGGCCCCTAATTTTCTAAATTATGTTTGTGACTCAGATTTTACACAGGAGAAATAATTGTCTATGGTTAGGGAGGGATCACTGTGAAAAAACATTTTCTTTTTTTAAAGTGAGATAATTGTAAAACCAAATCACTAAACTGTAGAATAATTTCATTTCTCACTTGGTCAAGAATTCAGATTTTAAAAAATATAAGACTGACTGTATAATTTATTCATGAGTTATAAGGTAATGTTAGGTTTAGCCATCATTCTATAAATAGAGCAATAAAAGCACAGACCAACACCTTTCAGTTACCCTGTAAGTAACTTCATGGTTAGATTTATCTGGTATACTGAGCAGAAAGCCATTTTCTATCACATAATGAAAATATTTGGAAAACCACCAGAGCAATGAGTGTTATAAAACTCTTAAAACTGTAATTGTCTTATTCCATTATTAGAGTGGAAAGTATTTGGAAATGTTTTAGTTTCCAAGTAAATGGCAGTCTATCATTTTGAGATTACTAATTGATTGCCCCACCTGCTTTCTTTGAAGACTACAATATGATGAGGAAAAATAATGGAGAAAAAGGAAAGTCAAAAGAAAAAAGAAAAACTTTCAAAGGAGGTCTTTGCTTTTGATAATGCTATTCCTTTAGGTAACATGTTAGTAAATAAAAAATGTTAAAGTACATAGAATGGCAAGGTTTTTACAGAAAAACAATACTTGAATGGTTCCTTCTGCAAAATCCTATGTGAACTTTACAAAGGAAAGAAACACCTAAACAGAAAATGACCCCCTGCCTGGTAGGAAACACTTTAATGAGAGAAACTTTCTAATTTTCTGAAGGTTCTTTTTTAAGGCATTTCTGGCATTTCTTCCTCCTTTCTTCTGCTTTTTGCCTCTTAGATAATCTCACTGCTTGTTAGGGGCTTTGCTACAAAGCAGACAGGCTTCAAACAATGAAGAAATGAACCTGACTTTACTACTTTTTAGCACATTCTAGGAACAGGATCAGGAAAAGGTAGACTGTGAGGGTTATGGCTTATGAGTAAATTCCAGTTACCTGAATTATCTGATGCCCCTTATGCAGACAATGCAAATTTAATTACGGCTTACTTCAGCATTCATCAGTAAGTTTGTGGAAAAGCCCAAGAAAAAAGTGAAGCATATTCGTGAGTCAAGAACTCGGTTGAACACACAAAAAGAGAAAACAATAACAGCTCAGCATCAGCGTTTATTCACAAAAATCCACTTAGTGAAGTTACCTTGAAAGAAGGATAAACACTGGCAGACAAACTGGTCCATCTCGGGACTGGTTTTACCAGATAAGTGAACACTTCTTTCTTTGAATCCAAGAACTATGTTGCTGCCTTCCAGATCCTAGGCACTGTGTATCAAACAGCCACGACAGCTTCCTTAGAGATCTCACAAATGACATTTCTTTATGAGCAACTTGATAAGTATAATTCCCCATCTTCAACTTTTCCTGTATTGCTTCATATCTAATCTAATTCTTTTTTCAAGAATTGTTTTATTCCTCTTAATGTATTGTTGGGAATTTACTTTTAGGCTCTTGGGTAACAGGGGGAAAATGAATTGCAGTCTAGTGGAATCTTGACAATACAACCATTACATCGTGAATGCTACAGCCAACAAGGAAAGTTAAAGATGAAGAGAGCAGTGTTTGATTCTGGTAAATTGTTTCCTTCACAATTTTGCTTTTGTAGAGTAAATGCGGTACATGAAAGAGCTGTCTAAGGGTAATCTGTTAGTTGCTTTACTCAGTGAGAAACAGAAGTAAATCATTCAATGTTTGAAGAACTTGACGTCTTTGTGAGCATCATTTTCAAGAAGAGACGATTATTATTTTGCAAACAATTATTTGGTACATTTAATAAATTATACTTACCAGGCAACACTTATGAAATGGATCCCTGTCATTAGGAAAAACACACAACTCTTATGGTGGGAAAATGACTGCTTTCTCATTTCTAGGATTAGAGCAATTACTGACAAAAAAATTAATTTCATCTTTGGAAACAATGACTTTTTATGGTTGTTAAGCCTCAGTTATGTGCATAATATCTAGAAGAATGTGTATGTGCAGTTCAATGAAAAGAAAATAATCTTACCATGAATACACAGTCCAATGGATATTATAAAACATTTCATTATTTGCCCCATCAAGTCACTTGGTGGTTCTTATAGAGTGAACCCTGGATGGCATCTTGAAGCCTGTTTGCTTTCTGGTCTACCTCCTTTTCCTTAACTTCCCCAACTTTGCACTTCTGGTCTTCTGCCCTCACCCTTACGTCCTAACTCTATCCAGTAGAAGATTTTGGACATTATTCACAGATCCATAATGGAAGTGCTGCAGTAGATTCTAATTATTCTTTGCAGGAGAAAGTTTACCTTTCCAATTATGAAGGGGAAATAATTATAAAGCATTTACAGTTTTCTTGCTAATATTGACCACTTCTCAGAGCGTCATGTCTGGGTTAACACATAAGGCTGTCTCTTTACTGTATCTTTATTAATCTCTTTACTGATTAATCAAAGGTGAGAAGGTCAAAGAAGGAAAATGGGGAGAAGAAAGAAAATCTCATCTTGCAATGTAACAAAGTAACATTTTGAGCATTTATTTAGTATTGTATTTGTAAACTTGACTGCTATTTTAAAATACCTTTAAAAATTTCAAGTACATTTAAGGAAAGAACCTACAAATAGTGTATAAAGTAATAAAAGTTCAAGCTGAATATGGAGCTAAAAATAGTTTCATTTGAGTTAAATTTTATTAAAAATTTGTTTTTAAAATATGACTAACTTAAATATCACATATCTATTCCAATATATTACTGTTCCATTAATAATAATGATGATAACTAATATTATTGACTAGTTACTATATGCCTGGTACTGTTTTATATACTTTACAGGTATTATTTCAAAATGTCAAATTAAATAAATGGTCATTATCCTAAGATACTGGATCTGGAGGCATTGCAATAATGTGGCATGTGTTTTTCTCATGGTTTCTGGGATTAGAACCTGATTACTGGAGCTCAAGGGGCAAAAGGTCAGTTTGTGAAACTCCTGGGTCTATCATTCTTATTAACAAATTTCTTTAGAGACTGAAGTCAAGGCAAAGAAATCCTGGTGCTAGTCTTCAATTGCTCACACTCATCTTTTAAATTCTTGAAAACATTGTTTTCCCAGAGATGAGGCAAATTTTTTTATGTGACTATTTCAGCTGGCTAAGCATCTGTAAGTAAATAATTAACGCGCTTGTAATTCAGTAATTCCACAGCCTGTAGAGGAATGTGGCAGGATCCACCCTGGAATGCATGTTGTTTATGCTGGTTTTGCTAGATCTTTGGATCTGTGGTTGTGGACTGCATCTCCTTTTCCATAACCAATTATCAAGACACATGTGTCCCTTGAAATTAAACTAAGCACACTGTCCTGGTATCTACGATTTGCCTAATGCTTCTAATATCATGGAAACTGCTTCTGAGCTATCTAAAGATCTTTTCAATAGAAAGAATTTAACTTGAAAATTCCAATATGTAAAAAGAAATTTTGTCAAGATATTCCTTTAGAATATAAAAAAACAAAGAATATTCATATGTTAAATTCCAACAATGTGTCCATTGCCTTAGATGCAAGGGATTATCTAGAAGTAGGGTTAAACTGCCAGAGTGCATAAACTAACTATTTTGATGTGCAAACGTTTTTTTCTCTTGTGAGACATAGCTCATCAGTTTCCAAAACCACTTGTTTGAAATATACACTCATAATTATTATTTGCTTTAATCATTTCAGAAAGAAAAAAATGCAAATACAAAAACAGGCAAAGAAATTAAAAATTACTTTTTCTTTCACTCTCAGATGCTTTCAGTTGCATCTTAAATTTAAACTTGCTCAAAACATAAAAAGAGGTGTATTAGGTCTTCCTACCCCTCCAGCTAAATCCCTATGTCCAGGAGAAGGCCATACACTGATTAACTTATGTGTAGGTTATTAAAACCGATCACAATGCAAGGTAAATGGATTTTGCTGACTGGTGTATCCCAGTCTTAGACCACTCAGGAGCTGAGGGTAGCAACACTTGTACCCAAAAACATCCCGTTCCACAATGAGGGTGAAGTAGACTGGATGACGGAGTAGAACCACAATGTCCAGAAAGTCTGCATTTTTAGTGTTGGAAATTGATTACTGAGGGATTTTTCTCGTCTGCTGCCTCATTTTTTTGAATGAAAGAAAAGTATGTATAAATATTACTAAAAGATTTGGAAGTCTAAATAGAAGATGGTAAGCTCTCTCCTATTGTTAGACAATTCTTTTTGGATCTCTTGTGTTTCTGCATGTCTCATGAACAGAGGCACTGTCTGCCTTTTTTCCAGATTACCTTTTCAAGGAGGTTTATTTGGCAAACAGACTTGAAAGGTAGAGATGGTGTCTCCCTTTGTAGCAAAGGTCAGGCAGGCTTACTGCCCTTTATAAACGATTTGGGTTCCCTAAGCTTGGGGTTCCTCTCCTGTAACAGCTCACTGTGTGTTCAGGCATCACCTGGCTCTCTTTGCATTGCTCTGTGGAATTGGAACTTGGGGAACTGGCACAAATGCTGATACTCCGGCTACTGCTATTGCTGTGAGTAATAAAGGGTTCTTTGTCTCTGACCCAGAGGCTCTTGTCTTCTACCAGAATCTATGAACCTGTGACAGGCTATCTTGTTGACTTGTAAGTAGGGTAAATTTCAGACCCTTCACAGTTCTTGACAGTCATATATGGTTAATATGTGAAACAGACAAATATTCCACCTTTAATATTTCTTGTAAGTAAACCTTATACCTTCTGCTAGGACTGCTATATGGTAGCCATGAAATGATCATATTTGCTGTATTTTTCTGGACTGCTAGCATTTCCAGGAGACTGTTACACCAGAAAACTCATTCTCTCTTCTTGCAGAATGAAGTCCCAATCCAAGGCTTCTATTAAGTCCACATTATGACTATTTTATGGTTTCATTCTTTACCTTACGAATTAAGCAAAAGACAAATCCTTGTAGATGATTTCACCCCACATCTAGACTCTCTTCCCAAGCAAAGCCTTAGCAGGACTCCAGGTTTGCTCTCGGTAGTACTTCGGAAGTAAATGGAAGCATTTTGGGGCCCACTTTCTGTTTCCACAGTACCTGCCTTGCTTTGCATGTTAACAGTGCTCAGCATAATTTGTTGAGTCTATTTTAGAAGCTACTGGCCTGGGGTTTGAGTTGTACCTGAATTCAACTAAGCTTATTTATAGTTTTGAATGACTATCTAGCATTTTTGCATTTAATACTCTAATACTATGCAGGTAGGTTTCTGTAGTCAAAATTACCGTGACTATTCTTTCTCAATTAATAAAGACTAATTCAATTTGGCTTGCTTTCACTCTAATTCTCTTTCACACAGAATAAAAGTGAGGCAGTTTCTCTTTGGGTCTTTAGGTGCTGCCTTCTGGGCTGTTTCTCAGTTTTGCCTCTGTTCCTCTTCTGAGCAAACTTTCTTTTTGGTTCCCAGTGACCCCCTGCTTACTTAATTCTCTCCCTGGAAAAATCAACTTCCAGGAGAATTTACACAAGTGTAAATTATTAACCATGCCACATCTCCCTTCACACCCTGCTCCCCACCTCCTAGCCACAAGCATGACTTTTTAGTGATAGAAACTAAGATTATAAATGCCAGAAAACTAAGAAAGGAGCTTCCAGGACTGGGGGAATATCCCCAGTACACAGAAACTGTACCATGTCACCTCTACTTTTAACTCCTAAGCATAATACTGGTGAAATAAAATAGCCTTCGGCTAAGTAGATACAAATATTCACAAATATAAATGGGAAAAAGTCTGGCTTTAGATGCTTGCAGAGTACTATGGGAACTAAGGGCAATTTTGCTTCTTATTTTAAGTGCTTTATAGGTCACTGAAAACCTCTCCTTCAGTAAGATCTCACTTTGTCTCAATTTTCCCTTCTATAAAATGAAAATACTACTACCTGCTCCCATTTATACAATAATCAAGATAAAAAAGCTTTGGGTAGGAGTTAAGTGTAATTTTTCAGCTTTGGTTCCCTTCCTGGGGAAATTAGCATTCCTTGTGTGAAAAAAAGAAGAGAGATGTGCTTTTAGTGTGTGCTGTGGTGCTTATGGTGCCTGTGTACTGGGCAGGCTTGATCCTTTCTAGTTCCTTTACAGGAAGCTGTATCCCTGTGTTCTCCTGCCAGGCAGGCTCTCTGGCCACCCAGCAGTGGGAACACTTGCTGTTGAAATTGGGAATTCAGCTTTTAATAACTTCATAGGCAACCTGTTCCATCGTGTATCTTGAGGGTTCAATAGGTATTGCAGTTATTGGCAAAGATCAACAACAAACATGAAATGAAACGATCAGTTCTCAGGTATGCAACTTAATTGAGGTCATCATTGGGAGGGGCAGTGCAGTATAAATGGTGAGGCCACAGGCTCTGGAGCCTGACTGCTGAGATTCACACCCCAGGTATGCCATTTGTTAGCTGTGTGACCTTGAGCAAGTCACCCAATCACTCTGTGCTCCAGTTTTACCTGCTATAAATTGAGAAGGAAAGCACTTACCTTACAGAATTGCCATGAGGATTAAACGAGTTAGCCTATATGAAATACCCAGTCCATGATGAACACGATATAAATGTTTGTTAAATAGTAATAATTGAAAAAATAACAATTAATCCCATGTTTCCAATTAACATGGGAAAAGAGAGGAAAGTTCTGAATATGAACCAAATTCCCAAAGAAGCATAGTTATAAAATCAGATTTTTTTAAAAAAGAAACATTAATATATCAACATCTATTGATGCTTGTAATGAAACATAGTCCTGCCTTCTTCGAGTTTAGAAGAAGAAAGACAATTTATATTGGAGACATTTACCCTATAGTTCTGCTGAAGAAAGAAAATTTATATCAGAGACATTTACTCTATAGTTATTCTGAAGGTAATAAAAATGAACATAAAATGTTTTAACTTGTTGATAATTCTCACGTTACTCTCATATCTTTTATCTGAATGAGATAATATTCAATTTTACATACCTATTATTGTGCCACATAGACTACAGATGCCCATTAAATCCATAGATGTTCACGGCCACTCATGCATAAACGAAATATTTAACTACAAAAATATCTTGTATTTGGGAAGCTATTTGCTGACATCTCTTCCTCTGCTATTTGGAGAGCACGCAAAGTGATTTATGCACGGGAACTTGAAGGAAATGCTCCCATGGTGACTTTCAGAATATTTTGAGAATACTGCTAATACATATTTTAAAAGTGCTTTCTTCTGTGAAGTTTTTCAATTTTTTTTTATCACATAAGAGCACATTGGGAAAACAAATCCTCTGGAGGAACTCCTTAGTTCATCTCATGAAAAGCAATAAGAAGATATGGGTGTCCATTTTTTATAATAAAGCAGACAAAATGTGATGTGTATTAATTATGGTTATTAATTTAACTTTTGTTAAAGGGAAGATTAATTATAATGCTTTTCTTGTAGAACACCCCCTCATAACTTTTAACTAACACTAAACGTTTGCCTAGTAGAAAATTATTTTCGTTTAATAAAAGCAGTTATTAAAGAAAATTAAGCATTTGTTTTGTATTTAAAACTAACTAGAGGTGTCCCTTTTTGTAAGGAAATCTAATATATGAAAGTTCAAACTTGCAAAAGAGATAAACCAAAAGATGACAACTTGTGTTCCAAATGATTTTTCATTTTCAAAAGGCTTTCTTTAAATTTTGCAGTTATTTTGGATTGCTTCATTACTGCAGCAAAACAAATTCTTAGACATCTATGTCTACACGCAGAATTTTCTTTTAAAAATTGTGGGAGCCAGTCTCCAAGATAGCCCCTACCAATAAGGATTCTTGTTTCCTGGTGTTTACTCTTTGTGCAGCCCTTTTCACATTTAATACGACTGATATGTGTAACCTAGAGAGTACTGCAGAAAGAGGGAGACTTCCAAGTCTCAGTCACAGAAGACATTGCCACTTTCCTTTCGCTCTTTCTTGATTCACTTATTATGGGGGAAGCCAGCTGCTGTGTCATGAGGACACTGGAGCAGCCCTATGTGAAAATGCACAGAGGCTTCCTCACAATAGCCAGCACATGCTTGCCAATCATGGAGATGAGCCATGTTGGAGGCATTCTCCCGCTCAGAACAACATTTTGACTGCAGCTTCACGAGAGACTTGAGCCAGAACCGCCCAGCTATACTGCTCCTAACCCACAGAATTTCTGCACAGAAACTGTGAGGGAATGAATGCTTATTAGTTTTTTTAAGTCACTAAGTTTTAATATAATTTGTTACACAACAGTAAATAACTAATAAAAATGATGTCTCAGGAGACTTTCACTTCTGGGTATGTAGTAGTACTTTCCAGAAGACTAGTACTTCAGCCAGGAACAAGCATAATCTAATACAGAAGACATCTGCATAAAGGCATTAGGGAGCTGCTAAGGCAACTGAAACTAGAACTGCCAAGATTCCAGAGAAGAGGGACAAGTAAGTTAACGCTGTTCAGCCAATTTTTCCCTAGACAAATTTGCTGATTCTGAGCATAAAGCAAATCATGAGACTCTGGTCTTCTTTAGGCAGAAGAGGTGAAGAAATCGGGAAAGCTTTTGGTGGTCTTGCAGAGGTAGAAAGACTGGAGAGGCCAAGATCCTAGGGAGCAGGGAAGAGAGAGCTAAGCCTGACACAGAGCCAATTTTCTCTCAAGTCATTTGTCAAATTCTGCGTGTGGGGCAGGAGGCTAAGTAGCTTTGCAGAAATTTTCTGCAAAACACAGTGGAGATTTTGGCAGTCTGTGATATGGAAGAGACAAAGATTAGAGGTCAGTACCTGTAAGGAGAGAGGCCCTAGTACACTACTAGGATCTCAGTTGGAATTCCAGGAGGACCGTGCCTTAAGAGTTGAAGCAAACCAGAGATACAGAGAACCTTGCCAAAACTTCAACACAGACTCAACTCAGTTCAGCTCCTAAATGGATTAAGGTGGTAAAGCCTTTATTCTATCTTCCTAGCTGAGAAGGACAAAACCATCAAGAGCCTCTGCCATTTTTTAATGAAAGTGTTTGGTATTCAGTTTAAAAAATTACCATGCATATTAATAAACCCAAGAGAAAAGGCACACGATGAAAGTAGACTCCAGATGATCCACATACTTGAGTTAAACAAGAGAGAGGCAGCAGGAGAGAGCTGCGGGGAGGGGCCTGGCCTAAGGACTCCGAGAGGATTTTTTTTCTCCTACTTTGTAAAACTGCTGTTGCCACCATATATAAAGTGCATCTGCTCCTCCAGAAAATTATCCCACTATTCAGTTCGATTTTCTTCAGAGCACTACCCAACATTAGAAATCCTCACATTCATACATTTGTTTACTTGCTTCTTATTTGTGTCTCCTGCTAATATGTAAATACCATGAAATCAGTAAACTTGCCTGTCTTCTTCAGGCACATATGAATCGGGAACAGATGGACATAAAACAAAAATAATAACAATGACAACAATAGCAAAAATGATTACACAGCCTAGAAATAAAATATCCCAGTATTACTTTCTAATTCACCAATTCTCTCTTTAACAAAGTCAAGTCTAAAGTTTATCCCGACTATTAAGGGATTTAAAAAATATTGTTATTTCCATGATTGTAATTTTATTCTTAGGATTTGTAATTGTTGTTACTTTATGTCCATCTTCTCTTGATTCATATTTGCCTGTAAAAGACAGGTAAGTATTCTGCTTTTATAGCATTTACATTTTATTTGGAGAAGCAAATAAGAATCAAGTAAACAAACATAAATATGAACATTTCAAATGATAATTAGTGCTTTGGAGAAAATCAAACGAGGTATCATGATGATTTGCCTGAAGAAGCGGATGCACTTCATGTAGGGAGACAACAGAAGAGTTTTACAGACCAGGAGAAGAAAACAAAATCCTCGCAGGGGCGTTAGGCCCGGTCCCTGGCAGGAGCTGTCTCTGGCTGTCTCTCTCCTCAGGCCTGACTTGCTGCTGTTAGAAGGGTCACTTTAGTTATGTCCAATGGCTGTGTGCTTCAGCAAGTCTATCTCGTCCATAATCAAAGTCCCCATTCTTCTTAGAGCTATAGAAAGGGAAATAAACCAACCATTTTCAAAAGGGGAAACAATTTTCAGAAGGTCTGCCCCCAAGACAGACCACTATTTATGCAAAAAAGTTCATCCACTGACTGATGGTCTCCAGGGCAGAATAGGACACACCTGCATAATTAAAAGTTCTATTGAAGAACTTTTACTCCCTTTTCCCCCAAATGAAAGATGAATTTAAGCCTAAACCACGAGGGCAGTATTTTACAGAGTATTCTCCTCATACCTCGGGATCAAGGTACATTATTAATTAAAAATGCAGATTCCTAGTCCTCAGTCCAGACCTAATGGCCCTGGAGTTGGAACCTAGAAATCTATATTTTTGACAGTCATCCAAAATGAAACTTATGCAAATATAAGTTCAATAACTACTATCAAATGGTGACTTATTTTAAGGCATCTATTTTTCAAATTTATTTCCTATGATCTAGACTTTACATGGACTAGATAAAAAGGTTTAATTAAGTAATAAAATGATTAAGGTAAATTAACAGAAAAATTCTGAAATTTAAGTTGAGATGAATTATAAAATAGTGGGCCATTCAGCTTTCTTTTTTAGAGCTTTAAAATACTATGAATTAGACAGGAAGGCCATCAGCAATAAAAATAACAAGATTGCTTATATACCTTTGCCTTCTGATGAACGAAAGATACTCATTAATCTTATGGGATATTTTTATAACATATTCCAGTTTCATTTAGAAGTACCTACTGGTAGATCTAATTCTCAAATAAGCCACTGATAATACAAAACAGAAGATTCAGATGTCTTTTCCCTTCATGGTGAGATTTTTTAATTTCTTGTGTTAAATTCAATTTTCTGAGAAATCACTATGTGCCAAGTGTTGGGTAAACTCTAGTAAAAAAAAGCCAAATTCATAGCCACTTTCAGAGAGTTTACGTTCTAACGGAGGGACACACAGTGATCAATAAAATCACTAATAAACCTACAGTTATAAACTGACTTCATCTACAGTGAATTCTAAATTTTTTATGAACTCCATCTGACAAAAATGAATCCAAAATAATCAAGGCCTTCCATTACAACAGAAATTACTACAGGGATTGTCAGCTCCATATTTTGTTTTGACTTAGTTTAATATTTATCTCCTAAAAGTGTCATGTTTCTCTCTCTATCACATAATTTATCTGTAAGAACATCTGTTGTGTGTGTGTGTAATGTCAATTAAAAGATTAATTTGACAAAAGGCTTTAGAAATAGCTAAAAACAGCAGAGAGCCTGTGATTTGGTTAGAAATGGTCTTATGTATTCTTCAAGGGTCCCGTGAATTGAGCATGCCATCCTGTTGGCGAGTGAAGCAGTGGTCTTCTTTTTGTTTCAGGTATTTCCAAGATTCTATTAGCTTTATCAAATGGCGACTTTCCCCAGTCAATGTAAACCAGGCCTTCTGAAAACAAGGTGACAGGATCCTCTTATCGGTGAAAGGAACATTGTTTATGTCTGATCAACTGAAAAAACGTATACAAGAGAAATTACAGCCTTCTATGAATTTCCGCAACCAGTCTATGGAATTTCAGCTTTAGCAGAGGGGTTAACTCACTTAAAATTTGGTGGAAGCAATGATTTGTATTTTTTTTAAATTGCATCCATTTGTTTATCAAATGTGAAAATTAGGGGACTTGGGCTTGTTTATGTCTTAATTTCTTTCCCTAATAAGAAACATACTACAGAGGAAGCAGAAGCACCATGAATGATCAAGAATCATAAGCATGCTACAGTGATGATCTGTCTCTGAACCAATTGCCTCCTGACCATCTTGACCCTGTTTCACAGCCACCCACGCTGTTTATACCACGAGACGTGCTCCTCACTTACCCTGCTCAGCACGCACATCCTAAATGTTAAGTTATGGATATTCTGGAAAAGCACTGGGAGGGGATGTGGTATTTCTGTGTCAGCTAAGACAAAAGCATTTGACACATCCCGTCAGACGGCATTGACTCAGGCGTTCTGGGCTGCCTTAAATAATGTGACGTGACGGCAATGGTAAAAGCCAGACGGGGGGAGAAGCCGAGTTTTACAAATCCACAATTAAAAAAGAATTTGAATCTGTCAAAACACCTTCCAAACTTTCTCATATCCTGCTTCCTAAGTTATGATCCCAGAGGAAAATCAGCTGGAGAGAAATGTTCTGCTGTCCGTTGTTTGTAGTGGGGTACAGGTAATCAGGGCCTGGCAATTTCTCTCTCTCCCTGTTATGTACAGTGCAGCATTTGTATAATTTATTTCTTCATCCATATTTCATTATTATTAATCATCATAAATAAGTAAGTTGCATCTTTTAATGACATGGGGTTGAAGAAATAGACTGTGTCAGTGTGTGACAGTGCTGCGCAGTCATCATTAGGGGGATTTATTATTTTGGAAAAAAGCGAGTTAAAAGACTCAGCTCAGTAGTCAAAAGTGCAATTTAGGGTTTATTGTGCAAAAACCTAAAGTGGAAACAGTTCTTCTGAAACTGTTTAACATACATGTAATTCAAACAGCCTTCTTTACAAGGCCTTCAGTGCACTCATGCTAGTACAACAAAGTTCTCTGCCCAAGTTATTCCTTTCAAGCTTCATAGTTTAAGCACAACATGAATACCTTGGCCATGGGAACTCACTGAAGCAGCAAACACGGCGCTCAGAATCTCTCCTTCAAATAGCAGGATTCTGGGAAGCCTTTTTGCTCCCTTCAGAGGCAATTAATGGTTTTGAATACACCTGGAGATTATTAATTCTGGGAGCGACCTCCAAGCTGCAGGTCACATTTCACTTTGGTAAGAAACCAAATAAAAGAGGGATTTAAATATGTAGGCAATTTTTATTTTAATATTTTTGCCTGCAAACTGTTCTAGCTTCCTTTGGCAAAGAAATAAAAATTTCCAGTCTAGGGAGCTTCAATGTATCACATGAATATTACATTTTTACCTCAATTTAACCATTTCAAACAGGAAAAAAAAAAAGGAGCTCAAAGAAGAGTCCGTGCCAGGCAGGGTGGTTTGTCTCCGGAGCTTACCTGGAGAGATGGCCACCGTGGAAAGAGGCCTGGTGCACATCAAGGGATGTGCTCCTTTCAAGGCTGCTGTGTGATCACTGACTCATAATCCCACAAACTCAGCATGGCCTCAGGTCCTTTTGATATCTGGTTTGGGTCATAATTGAAGAATGGACAGAATATATCATCAGTTTTGTAAGGTGACTTCAAACTCTTTAAAAAAATGGCCCTCTCACTTAAAATTTAAATACATCTTTCTAACTGCACTGTATAATAGGGTTTACTCGAAATCAATGCTCTCAACCCTGGCTGCACATTCGGATCCCTAAGGGAGCTTTTAAAACAGTAGGAATGTCCAGTCCCGCCCAGTATCTGATTTTAATTGATCTGAGGTGAGGCTCAGAAAATTTTTAAAAGCTTTCTGGATGATTCTAATGTGCAGCTGGGGTTGAGAACAACTGCTCTAAATACTTAGAATAAGTATGGAAATTATTTCAATTATTTTTCTAAGTATATATCATGTTTTCATTTATGAGACTGAGGAAGGGTGGTCGCTGATATATCGCAACATCTTGAATCTTACTTTGGAAAGTTGTGAGAGAATAATTTGTTTGCATTTTTTTCTTATTCTCTCTCTTTTTTTGGTGTTTTGTTTCTTTTCCCCTGTCTCTCCAACACGCACACACACGCACACACACACACACACACATACATGCACATACATGCTCAAAACACTTCTGGTGTCATAATTGCACCCTTATTATTTTTTTTTACTGGAAATATATTACCTGTAAAAGTGCCTTATACTGCTTTCAGGATAACCCAAAATTGTATTCTTTCTTTTACTCTTCCTTCCTTCACCAGGAAAACATTTATAGACCATCATGTAATTAACCAAGAGATGGGAAAAAAATTTCTTATCATATGGCAAAAGTAGATGGTGATAGACACTTTTTAAAAACAGTACCATACACATTATTGATATACCTGCCTAGAGTGAGGCAAGGAATTGAGGTAAATTGAAAAACAAAAGAAAATATTTATTCACCTAAATAATGCTACTGATTATAATGAACATGGGTATTTTTTCTTTTGCTTGAATTATTTTGGTAATTTAATATATTTTTGAGCAAATTAAATGACAAGAAGTAATATTAATAGCCAGAGAATAGTGAAGGGTGAAAATATGTTGTTCATGTTGGAGGAGAAAAATGAACTTTCTAGATTCATAGAGAGGGAGAGTCCCTTGGAAGTCATCAAGTTTATTTGCCTTCACATTACAAATAAGGAAATTGAGGCTAAGAGAATTACCAGTTTTTCTCTTATTGTTTCTTTGCTTATATTAAGAGCAAAAGCAACTGACTTCTCTAACAGTAGAATTTAAAAGTTAGAGAAGTTTGCAATTAACTGACTTATTTTATTGTGAGTCCAAATTAAAGAATATCCAAGCGGGTCTGTCACTAAATTTTGTACCTATGGTGGATCTAATACTGAACAAGGAAAAAGTGAACATAGATATTTGAGGATGTTAATGTCAACAAAATTAGAAGTATTTGAAAATCTTTTATAACGCATGATGTATGAATGTATTACCATGTAATTATCTGGAGCTCTGCACCTTGAAATAGAGAGAAGGTAAGTGCCTGTGATTAGGCCCCATTATACATACTGAACCCATTACAACACATCTGATCTCAAAATGGGTTTATGGTAATAAATAATTTTATCTAAAAATCTATACTAAAAGTAAATATTTGATTTAAAAACTATATGGTAACATACATTTTATCACAAATATGTTAAATAAATAGATTCTATCTTCGAACAAATGCTAACATACAAACAAGAGATGTTTGATATATGATCACAAGCTGATTTTTTTCCCTTCCATTAATACTAAATACTCAAGAGTATGGTACTGTATTTCACCCTCTAATTGAACATTTTAATGTCCAAATGACAGAAACTTCAAACATATTGTTACCATAGTGAACATTATTTAAAATATTTTAAACACCATGCGTGTCCAGACAGAGGCTTTTATCCAACACCATGGATGAAAGATATACTTGTATTTGCCAGTGAGATTTGGGCAAAGATGAATAAAATGCTGAAAGACATTGTTTCTTGGTGCTCTAGAATATAGTCAGAAGTACTTAAAAGATCCTAATGAAATGGTCTTCATGTTGGAGGGCTAAAGAAGACGTCAAAATAAGATTGAAAGTTTCCCCCGTCTCTGAGACGCAAGTATTGAAATACTCTGGGAAATTCTAGATTTAATCGGTGTCTGGCATCTACCCAAACATGAATTATTTACATGAATCTATGTGATAATTTGGGTGTAGGCACAGAAATAGAGCCTTTTGAGAGTCTTTCAGATTAAGGTAGAAATGGGGTCAGCATTCTTGGTTCATTTTGGTCTGGAAGAGCACCTTGGACCCGTTCTGGAATACTCCCAGTAGCCCAAGGTAAGGTTAGGATGAGACTGGCTTCTGGGAGGAACTACAGCGAAGTCATCAAGAGAAGGGCTTTGGGATCCTATAGATCTGAATTCTAGTTTGAACCCTACTTTTTTACTAATAAGCTTTAAGATATTGGCTAAATTATTTAATCTTTCTAATCCTTAGTTTTCTCATCTGTTAAATAGTAACAGTAGTATCTATTTTAATAGGTTATTGTGAGCATAAAATAAGACCATTTATGTAGAGGGCTTCACATAGCCCTAGCCACATAGTAAATGCATAACAATTCTACTCATTCAACAAGTACTTTTTTTTTAACTTCTTTTTTTTTTAGGAAGATTGGCCTTGAGCTAACATCTGTTGCCAATCTTCCTCTTTTTTTTTTTTTTTTTTTGTCTCCAAAGCCCCAGCACATAGTTGTATATCCTAGTTGTAAGTCATTCAAGTTCTTCTATGTGGGATGCCGCCACAGCATGGCTTGATGAGTAGTGTGTAGGTCCACGCCCGGGATGCAAACCAGCAAACCCTGGGCCACTGAAATGGTGTGCGCAAACTTAACCACTCAGCCACAGGGCCGGTCCCTCAATAAGTACTCCTATGGATCAGTAGGGTGGGCTACATAATTTTGGGAGCACAGTTGCAAATGAAAATATTGGCTTCCTTCTTCAAAAAGCAGGAAAAGGTGCCAATAAATGTACAAAAATATAAAGCTTTTTCTTTCTTCAGTGATCTCTCTTTTGATGCATCATGGTTTTTTGTTTTTGTTTTTGCAATTTATTGTTCTAAGTAAGAAAAAATTAAAATTTTAAATTATCATGAATTTTACCATTGATTTTTATGTTGTGCAATGTGTTTTAAGTGAAAATTGTAAGAGCATTTAATCCATATCCAGATTCACCAAAATTACGCAATTCGTATTTCACAGCTTGTACATGCATACATGTATTTAGTTCTTACAGTATAGTAGAAATACGGCACAAAACTAACTCAACTGTTTTTATTTCACTTCTTAATATCTGCACATTCTACCAACACTCTCTACTTTTGTCCTGAGTAAGGAAGGACCGAATGGAAAAGAAACTATGGGTTGCCTTATCTTCCTTTTCCTTGTACGTAATTTTCTGCAGAAGTGATGAATTACTCACTCCTCTGGAAGTGAGTAAGAAAGAACTTCATAGGGTTCCTTGGTCATTCGTCTTTCTTAGAACACCATTGTTCTTTGTGTTTTTGAAGCAAGTTCTGGCTTGAATAGAAAGGAAGGCCTCTTGGGGCTGTCAGCACCCCACTTACTTGTCATGGATGTAACACACTTATGCTGTAATCACTTTGGGTCTTGTTGAATGCATATATATTTCTCCCTTTTCTACTAGCCAAAAATTCTTCCACCACATAACCACATTTTGACCTTCTTTGCACCCAAAGGTCCTTGGGAGGGCAATATGTGTTTGTTGATTTGTGTTGATTGAGAAAGTATGAGTTAAAGAAACAGGAGATTTGGACATTCTTATAGGATGCTGGCCTACCCTAGACTCTCCATCATTTTTTCATGCTTTGAGCATATCAATTTAAATAATGCAGTAGTTGGCGAAAAATGCTGAAATGTTTGAATGTATGACTCCTAAGCTGAATAAGTATACATTTTTAATTGGTTAAAGATTTTTAAATGAGACGTTATAATTCTTTGATATTGTTTTGAACAAGCATTTGTTCTCCGAGATGTGTTATAAGAGCCCAGGAGGGCAGTGTTTCAGAATGGCCCATACACAAACAGTGCATATGGTAGACAGCCTCTTCCTTGTCATCCCCCTGTGCCTGGATCTGTTGTCAAAACTCTTTGCCATCTCTTTATGCTCTTGGCTTCTGAAGTCAGAATCCAATCTTGTCTAGAAAAACTCGAGAGGCGCTAATGCTGCTACTCCCACTTCTACCCATAGAAATCGACCTTCTCTGCCCAGGAGGAGGGGCAGGGTCTCCTCTGCTATTTTCAGTTGTTTCTGCTAATGGTTAAACGATGACTTGCAGTCAAAGTCGCAATCCAGTTTACAGGACCATGAGAGAACCTTTAAGAAGAATTAGTTACTGTTTTTTCTTTAGAAAATATGACAATCCTTATATTTCTTATTGCTTGATTGATGTGTTGAGCCTTTCTGGCAGCCCTGTTTACCTTATCTGAAATAGGATTACATTTTTTTGAATTAGAGAATCATGGTTCAGTTAGACGGTCTGCATCACATTGTACTGTAAGCTTTTATTAAGTCTAATTTGACTTCACCGCTGCCAGCTTAAAAAGAACAATGAAAAAAAGGCTATCGATTTATTTATTGAGTCTCAATGATGAAAGTTCCCTTGTTTTTATTAATATAAACTATGCTAACTTTAAAGCTAAATCTAAGTTTGAATCACTCTTTAAAATAACAGGCTCCCTTTTCGTTAGTGAAAGTTTGGTTTGTCGGCATGGATTCACTCTTGAGCACATAATCATTTTAGTAACCTATGAGTAAGTGCCAAACATTATGTGCTGGAACAAGGTGTCAACTATGACTAGTTTAATAGATGCTTCTCCCTGCTCCAGACATCCATCATCTCTATAGTTGTATCTTCGCCAAAGGACTAGGGTTTCTATTCCTTTCTATTAGTCACTAGGTACAATAAACACATTTCTAGTGGGGATTTTATCAATGTCAGATTATAAACACAAAATTCCTCAGGCAGAAGATAATCTTTCAGGTGGTTAAGGGTTTTATTTATTTATTTTGCACACATATAAATAGAAAGAAAATTGAGACTTCTTGCCATTCCAGCCATCTGAGTTGTTACCATTGCTTTTTGATGCTTATCTGGCTCCTCAAATTTTATATATCAGGTTTTAAAAATTAGAGAAATAGAAATTGAATCTATGAGTAGTAAACTACTAAAAAAAATAACAGGCATCAGAAAATTAACTAACCTCCCCTTGCTGTGTATACCATCTTTGTAAACCCTGAACGACTGAAAGCCTTTGTGTTCCATTTATTTATACAACAGCCACTCTCAGGGCTTTCAAATTTGTCTCTATATCTTGTGTGACTCATTAAGCTACTGGGCTTCCACTGAGAAATTTTACTGCTGAGGCCATTTAACCTTATGCTAGACTCCGGAGCATGTCTTTTTCTATGGAGGGAAAAGATAGACAGTTACAAGATGCGCTCTGAATCGAGGTTTGCTTAGGTCCTGTGACTTGCAAGCTGGAATCCTGCTTTTGTGCCTGAATCCCTGCAGGAACTGAAATTGCTTTCCCTGGACCTGGTTTGCTCTAGTGGGGCTTCCCTATGCTCACTGCCAGGTCAAGCCAATCCCGGTCCACCTCCCGCCCCACTCCCCAGCAGATGCTGCCACTTCACTTTGCGTGCTCCTGTGCCCAGGCCGATCGAAGGCGATCTAGTTCTTAGACTTAGTCCCATTGCGTTAGCCAGCAGTACTCACATCCTCCCTGTCTCTTGAAGTTCCAGGCTTATCTTTGGTCTATTCCCATTTCCTTACACTAAAAACACCACCTGCTGGCCTTTCTCCCATCATTAGCCCCCTAGCCTCTATCTAACTATATGGTTATGATTGGATCTTTTGTGGTTAGAATCTGTCCAGGCACATCCGATTTGCTGCTTATGCTTGAACTATGATGAGGGATTCTAAAAACTCTGGTTGTTGATATACTGTAATCCTTGGCAAAAGTTATTAGTCTTGGAAGACTTCATTTTTCTCTGATAGTGTATACCGGGATATAGACTTCCATAGAACATGTGATAAAATTGATATGGAATCTGAATAATAATTTCTACTTTCGTTACCTGCTATGGATTTTGCTAAGCACTTTACAAACATTATTGAATGTTTATAATGTCTTCAGCCTCAACAGAATCCTATGAGGGATATGTTATTTCTCACATTGTACAGATGAGACCCAGAGACATGGAAACACACACCAAGGCCACAATCAGTAAGTGCAGGAGACAGTATTTGGTCCTCAGAGTGTCTAAGCCCAAAGTGCATGTTTTTAACCACTGAGTTATATGTGTGTTTAAAGATAGTCCGTATTTCAGATTTATTAATGGTTTATATTGACTTCTATCCCAATAAGGTTACATTAATAAAGTTTTACTATAGATTATGTGCTTTGAAAAAAGCCCAAATATCTGATGGCAAAGTCACAGAGTGAGTTAATGCAATTTTATTTAATAACCTCTTTCCTATCTCATATCCAAGATACTGGAAATGAGGCCTAACTGGAATAGGACGATAGTAAGACTATTTTTCCACTTCAAATACCATGCACTTCTTTTAAATAGCAGAAACAAAAGTAACTGGAGTGAATGAATATTTTTTTATTTTAAAAAAACATTTATTCCCTGTCTAGATATTTAAAAAAAATCGAGACAGCTTGTGACATTAAAATAACAATAGAGACAATTAGAAATAAAGACACAACAAGAAAATAGAGGTTAATGGTAGAAACCAAGCACCATAGCTGGTACTAGAAGCAAGAGAAAAGAGAAGTCTGTCATGTTACATAATTTTCATGGTCTTAAAAAAGAAAGCGTACACTCCTTACGCATCTAATTAGGCCAAATGTTTTCTGATTTAGAAGTCATCGTGAAAATTCTCTTATATTGATTTGGTAAGTACCTATCTGTGCATAACTTTGTGTGAGGCACTTTACATTGCTTAAACACATCTTCCCAAGAAATCTCTATGTGGATACCTCCCTCCTAGGACTTACTGAAATTGTGCTTTTGTTTCTCTATCCCCTGCCAGACTATAAACTCCTTGAATACAGAATTTCTTGACCACCTTCTCTATCATTCATATCTCTCTCAAATGTCCACCTCCTGCATGGGATCTTTCCTGGCTACTGATCCTAAAGCAGCCACATTCCCACAAAGTCACCTGCTCATTCTGCTTTATTTTCTTCATAGCTCCTATCACTTACCTGAATTTATATTGAATTAGTTCTTGTTTTTCTCATTTATTTTCTATTCAGAAAATTTTACTTGTATTTTACTAAAATACAAGCTGTGAGGACAGAGAATTTTTCAGCTTTGTTCAAAGATTTCCTCAACCCTTAAGACAAGGCCTAACATACAGTGTATGTTCATAAGACATATGGGCCACTAAATGAATTTTTTTATGCCTAACTCCAGCACAAAATGTGACCCCTAATATATATGCTAAATATGTTTGCTGAACTGAACTGAATTTCTAAATTTATCTTACTGGTGCGGAAACTGGGCTCAGGGAGAATAAGTAATTTTCTCAAAATCATGTATTTCATCAGTGGAGAATCTAGAACAGGAACCCAAGTCTGTGCATACCTTGTGCACCACTCAACAGTGCTTCAGAGAGCTACAAGAATAAAGTCCAGGCATGTTGATTTCTGGTGATGCGGCCTATTAGAGGATGAAGCTCTGAGAATCTAGAGAGATGGATAGTCAATCTCAATGAGTTTTTAAATTTTCTTTTCTTTTCTTTTTCTTTCTTTCTTTTTTTTTTGCTGAGGAAGATTGGCACTGCTCTAATATCTGTGCCAATCTTCCTCTACTTTATATGTGGGTTGCCACCACATCATGGCTTAATGAGCAGTGTGTATGTCCACACCTGGGATCCGAACTCATGGAGCACACAAACTTAACCACTATGCCACTGGGCTGACCCCTCAATGAGTTTTATACAAGTATAGAATGGAAGTCAATTCATGAGTTATTTCTTTGTGTTACTAACTGAAAGAAGATTCACAGGTTTTACCAACTAGATATGGGTGATAGAGAACTAATACTCTGTTGTAAAAGTTGAAGAACTCAAAATATATTTTCTTTCAAAAGGCCAGCCCACTTGCACATAGCAGTGGGCCAAGGGGGTACCTTTTGGAAGGACTAAATTTTTCCTTTAAAGGAGACTTGAAACTGCTCCAGTTCTTGAAAAAAGTGTACTTGATATGAAATGTTTCATTGCTTCATTATACAACATGGAAAAGGCATTTAGTCTTGAAAAATATTTAATGGCACATATTAATAATGGAAGTGAGTGGACTAGAAATAAGATTGTGCCCTGTGAAATGTGTAGTTCTTTTGAAAAGTACTTTATGATGGCGGCCAACCAAGATGAGTGGGTGGCAAAATGCAGCCAAAGTAGCTGAATGAATTGACCTGTTGAATGAGGTTTTTAGTATTGTTTACCTGAATAATAACGTTTACCAAATATACATGGTAATAATTTCTACTAAGCTGCTGCTTCTGACAATAATTAATAACTACTGTCAGCTCTTATGAAAGTCTGCTCCTAGTTAGACATAATAAAAAACATACATCAGCAGAGCATGACTCATGACTTCCTGGTGTAGTGGAAATAACTTATACTATAGAATCGGTCCAGCCTAGTTTCACAGTTTGATTATGCCACTGAAAGAGGAGAGAAACAGAGGAAGTTGCTTCTCTCTGCTTCATAAAGCTGTTCTGAATAGGAAATACGTGAAGTATCTACCTAACCCAGTGCTTGTCCAAAGCAGATGGGACTCAATAAATCTTCTCTAACCTAGACAGAAGCTCCCAAATTGTGTATTACATTTGGCCCAAGCCAAAGCACTAGTGAGAAATTCAATCTTCATTTGTATCTCTTCAAGAATATGAAATGCACCCGAATTCAGAACTCACTGCAATGTTTCCTACACCCCCTCTTGTTTCCTCCATAATTTTCATGTCCCCACAGCTTCTCTTATGCCTCTCACTTAGCTCTCTTCATCCCTCACACAACTGGAACAACTAAAAATAGTATTTTTTCTACACCCAGTTCATGTCATTAATGGATGTATTTCACTCGTGGTTGGTGTCAGCTAAATGCTAGAGGGAAGTAGCCCGTTGCTTATAGAGAATTTCATTATGACACATTCCTGCAGAATAAAAGTAAATCAAGACATTCAGCCTTCAAACCAAAACTGACCTGGCTCCAGAGTTACAGGGAATTCTATTTGAAGATTGGAGAAAGAGCTTATTCGGAGCTACTAGAGACTAGAACATCCTTCTGGCGTGCCAAATTCTTCCCTGCATCTTGACCCTGAGCTCCATCATTCAGACTTGTTTTTGGTGTGTGGCCAAGGTAGCCACAAAGAATTGGAGAGATCCCTTTGGGTTACAAAGAAGTCCATGAGTGCTTAAAAAATCTTGGCTACAATTTGTTTCTTCTTTAACTTTGAAGTAGAACAAGACTTATGAATGTTGTGGTCTACTGGCCGCTGAAAAAGGCTTATAGTGAGCACAGAGATAGAGGACATTCACCCTCTTACTAATTTGCAGCTATAAATCTCAGCCCCTACCCACTCTTCTATAAACTTGTTCTAAATAAAGCCTTCCAAAGAAATCAATTCATGATCACTTTAGTTAAGAGAATCCTCCCAATAGAGCCTCACTTAATCTCTGCCATTTCTCAGCATTCAGGACCTAATGCTTTTTCAGCATTTGGATTCCATGAGACATCCATGACTTTAAGTGTCTTCTCCTAACCCAGGCACAATGTTGCCTGAAATTCTCTGGTTTCTGGTAGGGAGTAGCCACTGTGAGTGGTTCCAAAGCCCACTTGATTGCAAACCAGAAGATGGCAGCCATGACCTGGGCCTTCCCTTTGTGCAGAAGTAGGGGACAGCATTCCTGAACCAGTTTGGGTAGCTCTGACATTGACGTCTTCTCTCTATCCAAACTATATTCCACAGAGATTGAGGTTAAAATTAATTTCATTTCCCAACTTCCTAAGTGAATTTTGAAAGTTATATATAATATCACATAAACCTGGTTTTCTTCCTAAATGATCCAGTTTTAAGCAGGCATTCCTCCCCAAAATAGAAATTCCAACATCTGTGTCGTATCTACCATGTCTCTATAATGTTGCAGTTGTATTCTTATAACCATAAAAGCTAATGTTTGGACAATGGGCACCTTTTTCCCACAAAATTCCCACAATATAGTGGAGGATTTCTCTGGCTCAAGTCTATAAAGTAACGTTTTAATCTGAAATGTGGTTAAGCATATCACCTAAAAGTCAAAATATCTAAGGAACCCCCAAAATGTAAATGCTGGAACCTAACAAGACCCCACCTTTTCCCCCCAGCTTTGTTGAGACATGACTGACGTATAACATAGTGTAAGTTTAAGGTGTACAATGTAATGATTCAATACACATATATATTGTGAAATGATTACCACAATAAGGTTAGTTAACACACCCATCACTTCATATAATTATGATTTTTTTTGTGGTGAGAACATTTGAGATCTACTGTTTAGGAACTTTCATACATACAACATGGTATTGTTAACTATAATCAATATGCTGATCATTAGATCCCCAGAACTTATCCACCTTATAACTGGAAGTGTGTACCCTTTGACGAACATCTCCCCATTTCCCTCGCTCCCCAGCCCCTGGCAACCATCATTACACCTTCTGTTTTTATGTTTAACTTTTTTTACGTTCCACATGTAAGTGAAATAATACAGTATTCAAGATCCCACCTTTATTAGAGTTGTATTCAAAGAAGCACAATGACATTCTCAAAGGCCTTTTCCTTTGTATTCGTCTTGCACCTCATCACCTGCTTCCACTAGGAAATGGTAATGTCTGACTTTGAAAAATTAGTGCTTGTATATATTCTATTATGTCAATATTTCATATTGTTCATTAAAGAGCAAGATGATCCCTAACTCTTCTGCTGTCAGAACAAGTTTGAAGTCCATTGTCTTAAATCATTCAATTCCCAAGTTTATAATCACTTTATTCTTCCCGCACAGTTTACCACCTCTTCTATGCCTTTCAATATTTTTAGCTGAGGGACAGGAGGTGTTCGTTATCACTTTCTGATAAAGGGCAGAGCTCTGTTCCTCCTCAGCCCATGATGGATCCAAAGTTACCTCTTTTCCTGCACCCTCTCCAGCCAATGTCCTCAATCTCATCACACACACACACAAACGCACCCTCACGCACAGGCACACATGTATGCAGCACATGAGCACATTGCTCAGCTCCATTGCATTTCCATGCTGTCCTGCTTCTCCTTTCTCATCTATTCTCTTTTGTCCCCCTCGTTTTTCTAGGATTGGTTACTAGTTTCTCTTTCTAGCTTTGTTTTCTTCATTGATATTTGCAAAATAGATTGGTTTAATATGAAAGGCTAGGTTATGGATCAGTGATTTCCAAACCTCATGATCAGAATGCCAGTGAAAGTTTAAAGAATACATCTTGGCAGGTCCCCTCTCATAGAACAGTAGGTCGAGGTGAAGTCGAGGTGCCTGTAATTTAAAAAAAGACTCCACGGGTGATTCTAATGGCCCAACCCTGTGCGTTTTAGCTTTAAATTCCTAGTACCTAGAACAGAGCCTGGAACTAGCAGATGTTAAGAAATATATATTGTATTAATTATACAATCATTAATTAATTGATATTGTGGCAAAGGGGAGTGATAGTTGGTGACACTTACTATGTTGTAGAGCAGAAAGCTAAATATTCCCCAAGCCAATGTTTTCTTATTACAAAAAATATGGGAGGAATCTAGGTTCATCAGCAATAAACAAATTTACTTAAAGCAAGACTTCTCAAATCTTTTTTTTTTTTTTTTTGAGGAAGATTAGCCCTGAGCTAACTTCTGCTGCCAATCCTCCTCATTTTGCTGAGGAAGACTGGCCCTGAGCTAACATCCATGCCCATCTTCCTCTACTTTATATGTGGGACGCCTGCTATAGCATGGCTTGACAAGTTGTGCGTAGGTATGCACCTGGGATCCAAACCAGTGAACCCTGGACTGCTGATGGGGAACGTGCGAACTTAACCACTGTGCCGCTGGGCTGGCCCCAAGACTTCTCAAATCTTTTGATATGCTAGTGTGAAAAATTAATCTTCAAGAGATATATACATCAGCAAGCTTAGTTGACTCTGCCCCATCCTTTTTAAGTTACGTTTGCTTGTTTTTGTTTTAGGAAGCATCTTGGTGGACCCGTGTTATGCAAAATACAGTTAGGGGAGGACTACTCCAGGACTGGCGCAGACCCTGACAGAGCTGTCCGACGTTGCGCATCTGTGTGGGTTATTTGGATCCAATCTCTTCAACTCTGGCAGCATGTGAGAATTACTTGGGGAACATTGAAAACTCACAGACGTCTGGGTCTCACCCAAGACCAAGTTAATCAAAATCTCTAGGGGGTAAGGCCAGATAGCAGAATTAAAAGTAAATAAATCCTCAGATCATTCTAATGCGCTGAGAAGGTTGAAAATCACTGCTTAGAAACTGTCAGCAAAATGTAAATATATTCTAAATTATTGACTACCAATAATAGCTAACATTCATTGTTAATTTTGCGCCAAGTGTTTTCCTCATGTATTTGATAACTAAATCCTTATAGTTACTTTATGAAGCGGGTACCATTATTATCCCCAGTTACAGATGATGAAACTAAGGTATTAGAGAGAAAAAGAAATTTGCCCAAAGACATGCAAGTAGTAAGTTAGGGGCTCATGTCCAGGCACTTTGATTCTGGTGCTTGGGATTCAACCATTATACTACCCTGCTCCACTAACCTCTTCTTTTGGCAGACTCTCTGTGTGCTTAAAACTAACACATCGTGTGCGTTTACTAGATGAAAATGCTAACAAGAAATCTTATTAAAGTCACTGTTAAGTTTTTCTACCCTCAAAATCAAATACTTTAATATTTTGACCACTGTAAAATATTGTTGTATTTTTTAATCTACTCCATCAGAGACTTCTGTTAATAGTTGTATGCGTAGAAGGAGCCAAAATTCTTCCCCCCTCCTCTCCCACTTTTGACAGTGGAATAGGGAATTGATTTCGCTCAAATCTTCATGCCAGTAAAAAGATATTAAAGCTGATTGAGGTAGTCAAAATAACTCAGCCCTGCCTTCTCTTGGGTCATGAAAATGTATTTACTGAATTCATAGCAACTAAGTATTAAAAAAAACCCTTAATCTAATTATCATTTCCTTAATACAGGAAAACCTCAATTGATTGCATCCCAAATAATGGAACTTTTAAATAAATGGGGAAATTTTTTAACGTTCTATTTCTCTCTCATTCAAAAGCGAAGGAAGAGCGAGCAATTTAAAATCAGGAGCCTTCAAAAGGTGCATCACTATTGTTCCTTCTTCTGAAATTCTGTGTGACTAATTATCTGCGCATTTAAATAATGTTAGTTTTCTCTTAGAATCCTTTAGAAATCAACACAGAGCTGGCTGGTATGACCTCAGAATTAGGGAGACAGATAATCTTCCATTTGGAATTTAGGACATGCAAACTGGTATTGTTATTTATTCTGCTCTCTCTTTTAAACATCCACACGGTTGCTGCAATTAGATATTAGGTCCCTAGGATCTGTACATTCTTTCTCTTTTGATTCTCAGCTCCTAGCAATAAACACATAAGAATGGTTGGGTGATCATGGCAGGAATACGAAACCAGTCTCCTGTGCAGCTGGCTATTACAACAACTGTTAACATAAGAGCAAATTGATATTCTTCAGGCATTTTGAGATCATGAATCAATAAAAATTATTAAATTATTATTGGTATATGTTTACTACTGCACATTTATAATACTAGTCTTAATATTTATTTAGAAATAATAAGGCTATGACATATTGTATCATTCTTTCTCTATATTTACACTATGTTAATGTTACAGACAGTATTGTGTCCCTCTTCCCCAAATTTGTATTTGAAGTCCTAACTCCTAGTACTTCAAAATGTGACTGTGTTTGGAAATAGGCAAATTTAAAAAGGCAAGTAAATTGAAAGGAAGTCATTAAGGTGGGCCCTAATCCAGTGTGACTGGTGTCCTTATACCAAGACGAGATTAGGGAGGGAAGACAATGTGAAGACACAGGAAGAAGTCAGCCATCTGCAAACCAAAATAGAAGCTCAGAAGACACTAACCCTAATAACATATTGATCTAGGACTTCTGGCCTCCAGAATCGTGAGAAATTGAATTTCTATTCTTTAAGTCTGTGGTTCTTTGTTGTGCAGTCCTGGCAAACTAACACAATTAATTTGTCCTGTTATAATCTTATGGACCTACGTGCTGTTCTAAGTAACATGATCATGACTTAGGGCATTTTTTAGTGTCTTTAGTGCATTTTATTCTTCAACCCTCTATTTCGTTCGTTGTCTCTGGATTTTCAGAACGCCTGGACAGAAAGCAAGGTAGATCTTCCTTCTTGGAATGCAATTTGACCAAAAATGAAGAAAGCAAATGGTGTCCATTCTAATGACTAGTTGTGAATTTATGTAAAGATGAACTTTTATTTGGGATCATGTAAAAACTAACTTTTTAATTTGAGAGGAAAAAAAGATTCTTCCAAAAACATACACAACAAAATGCCCATTTAGGAACTGAGCATGTGGATTTTTACTGTCACCCTAAGGCTCAGATTAGCCATTAGACGGCCTTGGTGCAAAACCGCAGCAGCAGGGCATGGCCCTCTCAATGGTGGACATCAGATACAGAGGCGTGCTGTGGGCTCCCGGGGTTTTGAATATTAAAGATTGGGATGCTCAACAAATTACCTAAAAACTTTTCCCAGATACTAAACATAGTTTTTTTTTTTTAAAGATTTTATTCTTTCCTTTTTCTCCCCAAAGCCCCCCGGTACATAGTTGTGCATTCTTCGTTGTGGGTTCTTCTAGTTGTCTAAACATAGTTTTTTTAAATTGGCCTTCAAATGTGTTCTTGTAAAGGGACTCCACATCTGATATGAGTAAGTACCAATAACTTAAAAGGGTCTAATTTTATTGTGTAACAGACATTTTCTGTATCTAAATATTTCTTTTTTCCTTTTCATTGTAGAGTAACTCTTAGTTTTGCCTTCATCTCTTTTGACAAACTTCACATTTCTAACCCCAACTCAGTAACTTTATTTCTTTAACTTCACAATTTATGAAATGAGTAGAGTAATAATACTTGCTTCATAAATGTTGTTTTAAGATTACATAAGATGAAAACACATCAAACATTTACTAGATTGATTATCACAATCTAGGAGCCCAAATAATTATGGGTATTATTATTAATAACAGTTGAAATATCTTTCAGTAGGTCTCTATTTATATAACTGTGAATTCACATAAAGATAAGCTATGTGGGGTTGCTACAAAACAATTTTCAATCTACTTGAAATATATCTTCAAAATATAGTTAAAAGATCTTTCAGTTACTATAAAGAAAAGAATATTCCAGATAACGTAATGAAAAGCTGTTTATGTGCAATGTTTTGCTGAATCTTCGCAAAAACCTTCTGAATTGGTATCATGAACCCCTTTTTATAGATGTGAAGTCTGGGTCAGTCGGATCATCCATGACCTGCCCCAGCACCATGATACTGTCAGAAGTTCGCATCCTGGAACTTTCACTCCAATCAGAGCTCTTTCCTCTCCACCATCGTTAAATTTCAAGGATTTAACTTTGGCCATTCCTGCTTGTTAAGCTATAAAACAAATCACAGCATAAAAATCTTGTGCACAGTACTGTTTATTTTGTTAGTATCTATTTTTCAATAAATAAGAAATACTATGGTGACATGCTTGGGGCTCTCAACCTTTCCTGGCTAGGAGTCATATTGGTAATTCAACACCTAATTCTCTCCCGCTCCTGAGATTCCTCTTACAGCACAGCCAATGTGTCACCTGCCTCTACGACGGACATCATTAGACACAGTGAGGGAAACTCCTTGCTATGTCTTCTGTAGTGATGGGAGCTTACTGTTCGTTTCTTTTTAAAGGATCCCCTCTCTTCCTCTCAGATTGCAAATCAAAACTTGACAGACTTCTGTACGAATGCTTCATTTTTTCCTCATAGATACTGTCAACTTTGTATGTAATTAAATACAATTTTTCCCTTGATGTTACAGGCTTAGAGCACATTTTGAGTTCATCTTTTGCAAGTGGATACCACCTCATGCATCTTGTGTCCTGACCTAATTTCTGATTCCTTCTTCCTCCTTCATTTTCTTTTTCCTGCATTCTTCCTAAAAATTGGAAATTATTTTTACTTTGTTACTCTGTATGCATCTTTATAAAGACCTAAAACCCTTCTGGAACAAATCAATGAAGATCTTTGGCTTTTGTGTGTAATTAACCATCTGATTTCAAGAGACCCGGATGTTCCAAAGAAAAGCCCAGAGATGTCATGTTTTTGATTTTGTTTTGGTTCATCCAGCCAACTTATAGTTTGACAACCTTAGGATGTATAAGAGATTCAGCACTGCTTCTGAGCAGCAAATATGACCATTAAATAATTAGGTATCCATGCAGAAGGTTGTGAGCAATTTCTCTATGTGAGAATTATTAGACCACAGAATATTTTGTTGAGGAAAAAATATGAATGAAAACAAAGCCTTTCTAATTAGTCATTAAGAAGAAAAGATTAGACAAGGCATTAAAAATTATACCATGGAAAAGTATGCTCTGCTGAAAACTGGATTGACCAGAAGACCCAAGACTCAAAGTGGAATCTCTCGTTCATAAATTGAACTATCGGATGAAGATACTGCTTAGCCAAAAAAATTTATTCCTTTACATAATACGTTAGTCTCTCACAAAACATTTATTTAAAACATTTCAAATAGTGCCATCCAACTACTGCCTTCCCTTTCCACTGACCTCCTACACAGCACCTTTAAATTGGGCAGCAGGAGATGTTGTAGCGAACATATTATCTTTATAATTTCACAAGCCCCTCAGCTGGAGTTCAGGATCAATTCTCACACTTTAATCCTATCTGCCAAAGAATTTTTAAACTACATAACTGACAAATAACCTGAGCTGTAATTTATGGATCTTTCCTCCACGGGAAATGGATAGTTACAGCTGGTTTTTAACACAAATTTCCCTGCAATGCTGTGAAAGCTGAGTGATCTTACCAAGACCAACTGACTCCACAAACAAAGACAAACAGAAAAATGAAACACAAGAGCACATCAAAACAGTTGCTTGGTCTTGTGTCTTTAATAAAGGACAAATTCTGGACCTAGCCTCATTACGGCTTTTCATCCTCAGTCTAATCTTACCGTATTCCTTCTTTTTTAAAAAAAAATCTCACTGATGCGCTTCCAGTTCCTCTCTCAAAAGGGTGCCTTCTGATCACATCATCATTCACTTTCCTGATTAGACTATTATTGCTTTAGTAAAAGTATTATATGTAATGCATTAAGATGGTGGTGGTCTTTGCGTTGTGTATGTATATTTGGAAAAGATGACAAGTTTTTAGATCTCATTTATATATCAAAACTCCATAATGCCTATCCAGATTTCCCCATGTATCCAATTGTTTATTTGACATCCACATCCATGCTTTTCAAAGGAAGAGCAGTATGTCTAAGATTGCATTTGTCATCTTCCCTCCCCATACCTGGTCCTCTTTCTATGTTTCTGTTTCAGTGAATGCCATGGCCATTTTGCTTTCCTTTACTGAGCACATTCAATCCAATCCCTCCTAAATAGCTCCGAAATCCATCTTCTTCCATCCTTCCATAGTGCTGTTACAACTTCTCACCTGGATTAACACCATATGCTCCTGTGATGGTTAATTTTATATGTCAACTTGACTGGGCTAAAGGTCCAGATAGCTGGTAAAATACTGTTTCTGGAAGAGATTAACATTTGATTCGGTAGAATAAGTAAAAAGATCCACCCTCACCAATGTGGGTGGGCATCATCCAATCCGTTGAGGGCCTGAATAGAACAAAAAAGGCAAAGGAAGGACAAATTCTTTCTCTCTCTTCTTAAGTTGGGACATCCATCTCCTCCTGCGCTTGGACATTGGAGTTCCCGGTTCTTGGGCCTTCAGACTCTGGGACTTACACCAGTGACCCTTCCCCACCTCACGATCTCAGGCCTTTGGACTTGGGCTGAATTACACCACCAGCTTTGCTGGTTCTCCGGGTGCAGGCAGCAGATTGTGGAACTTCTCGACCTCCCTAACTTGGTGAACCGGTTCCTGTAATAAATCCACTTTTATGTAAATCTGTATATCCTATTGATTCTGTTTCTCTGGAGAACCCTGACTAATACAGCTCCCAATCCCAACTCTTCTCCTAGATTTTGGTCTTGCATTCCTTCCATTCATTCTCCAAATGCAACCAGAAAGATCACCCCAAAGATCATGTCAGTCCCCTGTTTAAAACCCTTTGGTGTGGTTGTTGGTTTGTTCCTTTTAATTTTTTTAGAAGTTTTGAGCTCCTTACATGGCTCCAGGGCTCTTCCAGATCCGCTTGCTTCTGCAGCATCACCTTTTACCTTCTGATGTCCATTACTCTAGTTATATCAAATTACCTTCATTTTAAAGATGAGTTATATTCCCTTTGGCGCATTATTGCTCCTTCTTAGACAAGAATTCTTCTCCAATGACCCTTCCTCTGCCAAGACCCACTTAGGTGCCCCTGCTAGGTACTTGGATATGATTTCCCCTGTTATACTTGGCCCACTGTATTTTAATTGTTATCTCTTGTCTGCATCTCTCCTATTAGACTGTAAGAAATCTGTGTCCTGTTCATGTGCAAATACATAGCACCTGACACGTTATTCAACTCATAATTTTCAGTGCAATTTTATCTCTCACTTTCCAGCTTTCTTTTCATATTCCTTCGATAGCAATTCATGTTATAGCTTCATTGTTTAAATGATTAAAAAAGTACTTACAGATATATTAAAGATTCTACTGCATATGAAATATAAAAGGTACTAGATGACTATTCAGTTTTGTCAAAAATTTAAAGATACTCTAATTATGGGGACATCAAAAAGGAGCTATAATTTGCTAAAGATATTTATATATTACTGAAAACAAGATCTTTCAAAATCTTGGAATATTTCTAGGTTGTGCTATTTCTTTTATTTTGGGTTTTTTTCTCCTTGGCAAGAATTGTTTTTTTTTTTTCCTATTGAACATAAGAGGTAGCCACTATTAACTTGATTATATGCTGCAAATGACAAGCCCAAAAAAAGACTTTAAGAAGTTATTCTTGTGCCCCTTGATAAGGCTATACTTAAAACTTTCCAAAGATAAAGCTGCTTAATTTAAGAACAACCTCAGAATGTATGTTTTAGGAACAATATAGCATGAGCATTAATTATAACCTATATTTATATGAAGATAGAATGCAGTTCATTCAAAAATTTCATTTGGTCAATGAGTAATACTGTTTAACATTACAAAATACTGCAATGCATTTTATAGCAGACTCCTAAATAACTGCTTTTAAATACTGAAATATTTATATATACATTCAGATAGCAAAGACAAAATGTTGGCCACATTTTTCCACTTGGGAAACTTTAGTGTTTCTTTGAGCAACATGATAAAAATCTCAGTTTAACAAATAGTGTAAGTTTGTAGTTCATCCCCGGCTCTATGACTTTTCCTGTTTAGTTTTTAGCTTACTTGGTTACATAACCATTGCTTTTGCTTAAAGGTCAGCCAAGAGTAAAGTTATATCTTGCTGAAGGTGAGATGTAAACAATGTCTGATCTTGCCCTGCCATTTTTCTTAAATCTTCTACAGAGCTGGGTGAAATTGTGCCAGTATTCATAAAAGAAGATTATATTTTAGAATCTGTATTGTATTATTCAATAAATATTTCAAGGTGTCTGCAAACAGGGATTAATGGGTCTTATATTTCAGGAAACCAGAAGGTATCAACCCGAAGAATTAAATAAAACACTCATGTTTGATGCTCATATAAACTGTAACTTAAAATAAAGTGTGTGTAAACTTCCTTTTCCTTTTGTTTCATTTTCCTGTCATAAGATAACACAGAATAAAATGAAAGGAGACCAAAATGAAAGAAGAGAAAAAAATCTAAATTTGACCTTCACGCTGGAAAGTAATGCCTTTCTTCAATCATCAGTGTTCGTAGTCAACGATGGTGCCTGCATGCAATTAAAACATCTAGATGAAAAATGCAGGTTTCAAAGTCTCAGAGGGGTGTTTCGCTGGCGCACTGCAAATTGGTGCAATTGGAGGCATCTGGACACGAGGGGATAGTACCATAAAGTCTTTCAACTGAAATTTTGGGTATAGTGATATTCAAACATCCAATCATATTAAAAGTGACTGGATTCGATAGAAAAAATCTTGGTTTTAAAAAACTTTCTATTTGTGTCATCATTGGAAAAGAATTTGTACATATTAAGTTGGATCTCCATTCAATACTTGTACTTAAGGGAATCATTAGTGATCTTAAATGGATTTTTCACCTGCTGTAAAACTCTTACAAGGGTCTAGCTGAATGCCCCATCTCGATGTTTCTATCTGTTCCTGCTCTAGAAAATTCTGTAAATAGGGCAACTGCTACTGCCTAGAACATCCTACAGTAATTTAAGATTACCATATTATTTTCTTTTCTCCTGTTAACCACATTCATCTTTATTTCTAATTAAAAAAATTTTTTTAAGGATTAGCTCCTCTCTTTCGAATGTAACCTAGACCTTGAGCAGAGGGAAAAAAGTATCATCTACAGTCTCTTCTGTTATTTTCATTGGTTTTCCCTTCCTAGAAGAGTCATATTTTTCAAATAATCCAGGTCACATTCTGGGCTAGGGTTAATAGCTCCAGGGAGGACTAGATCCTGAGTAATTCTCCTCTTTGTATTTTTTTTTCTTTTGAGGAAGATTAGCCCTGAGCTAACATCCACCGCCAATCCTCCTCTTTTTGCTGAGGAAGACTGGCCCTGAGCCAACGTCTGTGCCAATCATCTTCTACTTTATATGTGGGATGCCTGCCACAGCATGGCTTGACAAGCAGTGCGTAGGTCTGGGCCTGGGGTCCAAAGCGGTGAACCCCAGGCCGCAGAGGCAGAGTGGGAGAACTTAACCACTGTGCCACCGGGCTGGCCTCTGTATTTTTCTGTTTATATTTTTTGATCTCCAACTGATTTTTTAATTGAGATATAATTGAGATATAACATTATATTAGTTCCAGGTGTACAACATAATGATTCGATATTTGTATATTTGCAGAATGATCACCACAGTAAACCTAGTTAACATCTGATCAAGTGATTTTTATGCACAGTAAAGCTTGAGAAGCAAGGCTTAGATAAGTGGCTCTCAGGCTAGCCTTCCAATTAGGATCACATGTGGAGTTTTAAGAACTACCATCCCCTGTGCCCTCCCCTACAGATTCTGTCACTTGGTCTGGTGAGAACATCAATGTTGTTTTGCTCAAGTGCGCCAAGTGATTCTAAGGTGAGGCCAGGGTTAAATATGAGGGTTCCCTGGCACATTGACCAGAGGTGAGTCCGGCCTTTGGTCCAGTGGTGGGTAACAGGGTCTGCTCTGCGTGGGTTTGGTAGGCGCAGGTCAGTGCAGTTCATGTCATCCATGCTGTGGCAGAATTTGGGGGCATCTGTGGGAGGAGAGGGCCCCTGTAGACAGGGAAGGAGAAACGTAAGGCCTGGTCTCCATGTAGGAGTTCATTGTTCCTGAATCTCTCCTGAGACAAAAGACGGGGAAGGGTAGACTTTTCTGAATTTCAAGTCCCTTCTGCCTGTGGGTGTGGCCTTAGCTGGTCAAGGGTCTGTGCCAAAGCCGTTAAAGGCATATTCTCAAGATGCAGATGTGATTTCTCCACATAATATCCCCTGAGGAACAAACCCGGTGAAGGAAGGGGAAGAAACGGTGAGTTCTCAGGTAAACATTGTTTTGCCCTGGCCTCTTTGCCTCCTGAAATACCATGGTTTGAGAACGTGCAAACATTGACTTCTGTGTCTCTGGTATTTCTGCCTGACAAGTTTGCTTTCAACTACTTTTTTTCCTTCTTTTCCTATCACAGCCAAGATTAGCTCTTTAGAACACTTCTCCCCTTTGTCTCAGAGCCTTCTCTTCATTTTCCCCATCCAGACTTCTGATTTGCTTTGAGCATATCCTACCATCAACTAATGACCTGCAACTACCAAAAATGTTCCCTTTGTGACAGATCGACCTGGAAAGATGTTGATATCCAAGATTCCTGTAGGGAGGAGGTGGGGGCCTGGGATATTAGCGAAGAAGGAGAATGGAGTGTTCAAGTGCCATCTGGATGCTCCATCAGCTCTCTGTAGACCAGAATTAAGAAAACATACATCGAAATAGGATGGCACCAATGGCCCAGAATAACTCAGAAATTTCTGAAAAAGAAGAGTAATTAGAAGAGATAGGCTCTCTAGAATACTAAAGAAAGATTAACTTGTTAAGTGCACTAATAGAGATTAGAGAACATGGGTGCATATGTGGCTTGATGTTTGAATAAAATTGATGTTTTTATGATTCAATTTAAATTATGATTTACTTATTTTTCTGGCCAATAATATCACAACAGTGATTATGTGTCCTTTGGCAAACTTTAGGCACCTGATATCAGTTTGTGCCATTACAGCTGATGGTAACTTCATTCACTTGGTTCCAGTGCTCTCTGCCAGATTCCTCCACTACTTCTTTTTGTACTTTAAAAAAATTACTTAAATAATCTAAAAGTGTTCAAAGAAATGGATTTATGTTGTTGTTGTTGTTGTTGTTTTCCTGAGGAAGATTAGCCCTGAGCTAACATCTGCTGCCAATCCTCCTCTTTTTGCTGAGGAAGACTGGCCCTGAGCTAGCATCCATGCCCATCTTCCTCTACTTTATATATGGGATGCCTGCTACAGCATGGCGGCTTGCCAAGCAGTGCCATGTCTGCACCCAGGATCTGACCTGGCGAACCCCAGGCCACCAAAGCCGAACGTGCATACTTAACTGCTGTACCACCGGGCTGGTCCCTGAATTGTTTTTAAGATGCCACTTGTCCTATGAGAATTAGAACTCTTTTTGTGGTTGGGACCATATATAGATATCGTGGGCTTGTAATTAAATGACAACAGTATCAGTGCATTTGTCCCTGTATGGTTCTCCACCCGGATCTTTCTCACACATAGTGACTGACTTGCTCAAAATTGGGTTCTGGTGGCAGCCAATCCCTCTCATTCTTGACTGCCATTATCTTAGCAGATGAATCACCTTAAATATCCTCAGCTTGGTCTTTGGCTTCTGCTATCCACAGTTAAGGCTTACTGAGAGTGGTTCTCCAGGCCAGGATCTCCTAAATGTGCCTCTGGAGAGTCAGTGAGATGCCTTTTGCATAATCTGTTAGAGACAACATTAAACTTGGCACTGAAGAGACAGTCTAGGAAAAGTATCTCACATATTTATCATTTTGGCCTGTGGATAAGAAGCAAGAAAACAAAGCAAATAAGTTTGAATTTGAGAAGAAATTATTTTTTGCCTAGACTCTGATGCTTTCTCTTTCATCTACCATTTCTTTCTTTCTTTTTTATTTTTGTGGGGAAGACTGGCCCTGAGCTAACATCTGTTGCCAATCTTCCTCTTTTTACTTGAGGAAGATTGTCACTGAGCTAACATCTGTGGCAATCTTGCTCTGTTTTATGTGGGATGCCACCACAGTGTGGCTTGATGAGCAGTGCTAGGTCCACACTTGGGATCTGAACCTGCAAACCCTGGGCCGCTGAAGTGGAGCACCCAAATTTAACCACTATGCCACCAGGCTGACCCTTCATCTACTATTTCTTGAAAGTGAATTTACTATTTTGGGGGCTAACAGTTTTCATTTATAGTTAACATAGGAATCTTTGGAAATATCATCCTTAGATAGCAGTAGTGAGAAAATCAGCAAGAAAGATGAACTTTCTCCATGCGTATCCAGAAACTTGACTGGCAATCTCATCTGTCAATTTGCTTGTGAATTACTCACAGCCTAACCTACTGCAATAGACATTTAACCTCCTGAGGAAGAAAAAGTATGTGTTATTTCTTGATCTTCTTTCTTGCCTTTTCCTACAGTGATACAACCTGTGATTCCTAACTGAGCAGATACTATCCAGAAATAAAAATATATTCCCACCTCTGTTACAACTGAGAGTGATCTAGTGCATTTAGGATCTGACAAATGGAATGAAACGGAAAGTGGTATGTGCAACTTCTGAGATGTTTTCTGGAACTTCTGGCTGGCTGGAATGTGGACCAGCACAGTCACTTTGGACTTTGAGATGACCTGAGCAGTATAGGTCATGGTAGAGCAACAAGAGAAGGAGCCTGGGTCCCTGACATCTTGAAGTGACTTACTGAATCTGGGTCACTCACAGATGAACTTATTCATGTCTGAATCTTATGTGTGTATCTGTCTCCCTCTAGATCATTGGTTCTCAACCTTCACTGTGCATTAGAACCAGCTTGGGGAGCTCTTAAAATTATAATTTCCACTCCAGACAGCATCTTCGAGAGTGGGACTTATGTACAAGTATTCTATTTTTATTGATATATAATTGACATATAACATTATATTATTTTCATGTGTACAATGTAACAATTCAATATTTGTATATATTGCAAAATAATCACCACAACAAGTCTAATTAACATCTGTCACTACACATAGTTATGAGTTTTTTTTCTTGTAATGAGAACTTTTAAGATTTACTCTCTTAGCAACTTTCAAATATACAATACGGTATTATCAATTATAGTCTCCATGCTGTGCGTTATATCCCTTTGACATATTTATCTTATAACCCCCTTCATCCATTTTGTCCACCCCTAGCCCTCACCTCTGGAAATCACCAATCAGTTCTCTATTATCTATGAATTCATTTTTTTGTTTTGTTTTTTAGATTCTACCTATAAGTGAGATCATATGGTATTTCTCTTTCTCTGTCTGACTTATTTCACTTAGCATAATACCCTCAAGGTCCATCCATGTTGTTACAAATGGCAGGATTTCCTTATTTTTTTATGGCTGAATAATATCCCATTGTATATTTATACCACAATTTCTTTATCCATTCATCCACCAATGGTCACATAGGTTATTTTCATATCTTGGCTATTGTAAATAATGCTGCAATGAACATAGGAGTGAAGATATATTTTTGAGTTAGTGTTTTCATTTACTTCAGATAAATACACAGAAGTGGAATTGCTGGATCATAGGGTACTTCTCTTTTTAATTTTTTGAGGAACCTCCGTACTGTTTTCCATAGTGGCTGTACCAATTTACATTCCTACCCACAGTGCACAAGGGTTCCCTTTTCTCTACATCCTCTCCAACACTTGCTATCTCTTGTCTTTTTGATAACAGCCATTCTACTAGAGGTGAGGTGATATCTCTTAATAGTTTTGATCTGCATTTTCCTGGTGATTAACGATATTGAGCCCCTTTCATGGACCTGTTGGCCATCAGAATGTCTTCTTAGGAAAAAATATCTATTCAGAGTCTCTGCCCATTTTTTAATTGGATTCTTTTTTTGCTATTGAGTTGTATGAGTTCTTCATATATTTTGGATATTAACTCCTTATCAGATATATGATTAGCAAATATTTTCTCCAATATGATAGGTTGTCTTTTCATTTTGTTGACACAATCATTTCTAGATACCACTCATGCTGGCACTGGTAACTAACTAATTAATATCTGCAATGGAACAAACAAGTTGTTTGGAAATGAAATCCAATTTAACAAATCGTATTTATACAGATTGTAATAAAATAGAAAAAGTTATTTCCATGAAAATATGGAATAGATAATTATTATATAATGGTAAGTTAAAAAAAAAAAGACTCAATTACTTCTTCCATGGCCTCTTTGGGATTTAAAATTATTCTCAACATAGATTTCCTTAAACATCCCACTTCAGGATTTCTTTAAAAGACAGTCAACCACGTTCTCAGGTTTGTGAATTATATTCTACAAGTTCTTGTGGTGAGTCTAAAACGTCTTTCACCTACAGTACAGAAAAGCAGCTGGAATTCTATCCCTTCCATTTCCTTTGTTAAGCTTCTTAGAGATTCTAGCTTTAGTTAATATCATGATGGAATCTTCAAATGAGTATAATTTGTTTTTACTAATCTAAAAAATCCCAACCTATATGTCTTAGTTAATGTGTATTGCAAATTGGTATCACTATTCTTTTTTGAGTTATACATGTAAGACATAAATTATTTACATACGTTAACATTTTGAGCAATCAAATGACTCAGAACTTTAAAAATATTAAAAATTGGTACATTTCAATTTTTAAAAAGAAGAGGAAATTGGATCACAGTGTTGTCATGACTATGTAACAAAAGATCTGTGCTTGGAAAAAAGACCAGAAGGATATACCAACATATTAATAGTAGAATAAGAGCCCAGCTAAAATAACATATGCCAAAGAGTGTTAGTCAAAGGCAGTGCTTACTAAAGCTGTTCTTTCTTTAGAATTACTGAAGACTATTTAAAAGACAAAATTGCCCAGATTCCATCTTATATCTTTCGAATTAGAATCCCTGTGGGCAGTACCTGGTAATCTGTATTTTTAGAAAATTTCCAGGGGCTATTAGTCTATTTTTTTTATATTTGGGACCTGTCAGTCCAAAGAGTATAGTATCTACTCATTTCTTTAGAATAGTCTGATTTGTAGAATTTCCCTGGCAGAGCCAAAACTTAATACATCCTCCACTTTTATTGAGAATCACTATCGGAAATGGCAACATACAGAGCATTTCTGAATATTTTGCAAAATTATCACTAAGGAGAGAATCAATGGGCATGCATAGTCCTGATAAATGGAGTGAAGATTCACATGCTTCAGATCTTCAGATATTTGTTTTGAGCCTAACTTGAAAGGTGAAAGTCAACATGAATGAAGGTCATCAACCTTAGAATTTTTTTTTTTTTTTATTGAGGAATAGTGGCCCTGAGCTAACATCAGCCACCAAGCCTCCACTTTTTGCTAAGGAAGATTGGCCCTAAGCTAACATCTGTGTCCATCTTCCTCTACTTTATATGTGGGACACCTGCCACAGTGTGGCTTGATAAGCGGTGCTAGGTCCATTCCCGGGATCCGAACCGGCGAATGCCAGGCTGCTGAAGCAGAGCAAGCGAACTTAACCTCTATGCCACTTGGCTGGCCCCACGACCTTAGACTTTTGACATTTTTTTATTTCAAATGAAGTTTGTGTATGTGCTAAAAGAGTTAATTATTTACATATAAATATTTTAAATATATCAAAAATCTTTTAATCCTACTTTTCCCCTCCTTTTTTTAGGGAAGGGGACTAAAAGAACTTATGTGGTCTGGACCTTTTTCAATTTTGAATAACCCTAGCTAATATCTTTTATTTAAAGTCTCATGAAAAGAATTTCAATTGAAAATCAGAAGTAATGAAAAAGTTGTCTATCTTGATGAATTTTGAGGCTGAGGGAGAACAAAATTTTGATCCGAGTCTAAGGATTAACAAGAATAACAACAAGGACTCAGCTTAAGGTTTCTTTCTCCTTGATTGACCCAGCTAACCAGCAAGGCAGATATTCCTTGTGACGAGAGAACCCTGGGGGTGGATAGATATCTCCTTGCTGCCTCCCTTGCTCTCACAAGGACCTGCATTTCAGTGATCACCTTTGCAGAGCAAAGGATCAGTTCAGTTAGAGGAGCCCAGGGCCAGGAATTCTGCCTTTTATGCTGGGCTCAATGGGGAGACCATTGGCATTCAGGGTCTTCCTTGACTTCTCACTGTGCCGCAGTTGCGTACTTCTGAGCTCTCCCTTACTTCATAGACAGGCCCGCAGTGGGTCTGATCAAGTCTATCCCAAGGTGGTAACCCATCATGCCATCATGGTGACCTTTTCCTTGGCTTCTTGGATCTTCAGGACTATTTTTGTATTTGATCTCAGCGTTCATGTTCCATGATGGAAGGAACTTAGTCTTGTTCATCATTGAATCTCTAGCCTTCAACCATGCTTGGCCCAGAGTAAGTGCTCAATAAGTATTTGTTAAATAAATGAAGGAATGCAACAGCTTCTCCTAACTTTAAAAATTAAGAGGAAGATGGGCATGGATGTTAGCTCAGGGCCAGTCTTCCTCAGCAAAAAGAGGAGGATTGGCAGTAGTTAGCTCAGGGCTAATCTTCCTCCAAAAAAAAAAAAAATTTAAAAATTAACTTTTAAGATTTTTGAGGCTTTTTTTGTTCCTTTTAAAGAGACTTCTCAAATTGTTTTTTTTGGGGGGGGGGACACATCAACTTATTATTTTCTGAAAATTAAGTTCTACCAAGACATGTACCTTAATTTAGTTATTTTTAACTTTTAACTTTTACTAGTCGATCAACAATCTTCACTAGGTATGAAACACTATGCTGGGCACTTAGGGAAATACAAAATATATAGAAGACATAGCCTATAATAAGACTTTTAAAGCCATTTACTCATCTGCATATTCCTTGGGGGAACTAAACTTTGTAAAATGTTAGAATCTTTATAAAAATGAATTTTCATACAAGTATATATTTACAGATAAATGTATAAGGAGATAATTATGGCTAAAGTTTGATATTAGTTAAAAATTATTATAATTACCCAAGTCATAAGACAATAAATTTTCAATGTAAAAGATTTAATGCAATGCAATGCAAAAAAAAAATACAAGGTAAACCAGAAAGTCCCTCTTTTATCCCCTACTCCCTATCTCTAATCTCTTCCTCTGAGATAACCACAGAAACATGGTTAATAGTTTGGGAGTACTTCTCCATTACATTTTCTATGCACTTATATTTCCATATATGTGTTATATATATGTTTCCTTAATAACACATACAACATATATGTCTTATTCTACATCTTGCTTCTTTCACCCAGCAATTTGCCTTGGAGATCTTTCAAAGTTAGTACAAATAGATTTATCCAATTCTGATAAGGCTAAGTTATTTTGCACTAACCATTTGTTTGATTTAACCAAGTTTCACATTTTGGAGATAAGCATATGTGAACAATGCTTATTTTTTAAGCTAATTTATTTTTCATTATTTCATCGTATTTCACCTTATTGGTAAGGTGCTGAGATGACTTCATTTTGAGAATATTTAGCTCTTCAGATACGGTTGATATAAAGTTTTCTTTAACCTTACTATATATCTTTAATAAAATAACAAGTGACATTTTAAAATTTATTAGCTGTTTTTTAAGCTTCAAAGTGAATAATGGGTCCTATTTTTCTAATTCGAGTACAGTCAGCCTTTAACACAAAGGCATTTCTCTTTCTTCTTCTGGTACAATTTCACCAATCTGTGTCTTATGTTATTTGGAAATTGAATATTTCTGGGCGGTGTTAAAAAAGAAAGTAGTCTTTAGATGTTCACTGATGTATTTACTGAAAGCAAGAAAGATTCCCAAGAGTAACTGTTAGAAAAGAGAATCTTTTAGTTGTTGTTTGTCTCCAATTCCTTGCTCTCACTTTACTTGGATGGACCATGTCCAATCTAACTAGAAGTCGTTTTAATAGAAAACTGAGCATTTAGAATTCAGGCAGTGTATATCTTTAAATACATATTCTTAGGGACCAGGAACCTTCCCCTTTAACAAGTATGTTGCTACAATATATGCTCATATCCAAAAGCTCAGTCAAAATCTGTAATTTCTTAAAGCATGTAACAAATATAATGAAGAATGAGAATCATCTTCTCTGGTCTGAAATGGAGTTTTCTTTGCTTAAAGCGCATAACCTGGGTCCTAATAGCCAGAGAATGAAAATATATCAAACTGTAGTATTCCAAGGGGCTGGCTCAGGAAGGTCATCGTCATAGAAAGCAAAGGGAAGGCATGATTAACTCTCATTTACGAAACACAAGCATAACATGCCCACTAATCTAGATTTAGATCCAGGCTATTTTATGTGAAGAAATTATTAAATTGGCACATTAGCCTACTTTTGAGTCTTAATAAGTTTCTTTAGCAAAAATGCCCTAAGAGTGAGAAAGGGATTCCCGCTTTGCCCCAGAGAGCAAAGTAGCGATTAATTCCACCACCTGGAGCAAAAGAACTTAGAGCAGAAGATTCGCCTTCAACCTCACAATCCCAACTGAGAAAAGGAGTTCCTCCAAATGTTCTTTGATATACTTTTATTTCTTATAATCTATAAAATTTCTAGTCTCCATATTGTTGAAGCTTACACGCTATATGAATTATATTTTGTATTTGGGGTACTTTCCAAACCTTAAATATCAACTGGAGCCACTCAACTCTTTTTGTATTTAACTCACTATTTGGTCTGTTAGAAAGGGTAATTTTTAGTGGTGTTTTGGGTTCCAAGAATGTACGTTTCCCGTTTGTAAGCTTTATGTTAAGCATCTTACTTCTGAAAGAAGAATATAAAAGTTAGTTTATAAGTCAGAACTACTTTCCTAGTCACTGAACTGAATACTTAGACTGAACAAAAGTTAAATTTCTTATATAGCTCACAGTTTCATTTCTTAACTCTAAATTAGTTGGATTATAATACTTGGAATTTAGTTTATTATTTGTGAACAAAAACTATCTACAGATTCTGTTGAGTGTGTGAGGTAGGTAGCGGTGGTGGTGTTAAGGATCAAGAAAAGGTTTCAAAAAACTCCTCTAGTTTTAGGTGTTATTTAATAAATCACTTAAACTAGTTTTATCTTCAGTAGTATAATGAAATTACACTTTCAGAGATTACTGCTAAAGATTAAAAACCAAAAGCAAAGATCATTTTTCTGTCTTTAAATCTCTTGTCTTCATCTTTTTTCCATCTCCTTGACTTTACAATAATATATGTCATACCTCTGGTGATTGTTTCCTATGTTAACGATGATGTTTGGTCACAAGTGATAAAAACCCGACTCAAACTTGCTTTGGCAAGAAAAGAATGTATCGGCTCACAGAACTAGGAAGAACAGGGATGGGTCTATTCTCTGGTCAAACTGAATACATAAACTAATAGAATTCCTGTCATCTCCTCTCCTCTCCTGTCAGCTTCTTTCTGTGTGTGTCAGGCTCTTTCCTAATATAAAGGGATGCTCTCCATTTGGCAGAGAATATGGCTAATCACAGGTTGAGTCATATTCTTACAGTTTGTGAATCACAAACTGAATCATGGGGAAAGAGAATTGCTCTTTTCCAGTAACTCTCTGTAGATCTCTGGAAAGGACTCTCCTTGGGATCAACTTTGGCCTCTCATGATTGCCCAGGCCAAGGTTCATGTTCATCCCTGCAACCACAGGGCAGCGTATAGTGATTGGAAGCTGCAACAGAACCATGTGGAGCTGGGGACAGGGATGTCAATCCCCAAAGGATTCAGGGGAGAGCAGAAGGGGAGGGGTCCAAGGAAACATTTCATTACTCCTGACTGCCCTTTGACATCTCTGATTTCTTTTCCCCAAAAACTGCATTGGTTTCTCATCCTCTTCTTAACTCCTTGCCTCTCATTTAGTCATTCCCTGACATTCTACTCTTTTAAAAGTCTACATTCTCTTCCAAAAATAGCTCATCTTAACACACAGTTTCAACTAATGCGTCTATGCAGAAGTATTATAAATTTATATCTTACCACATCAGTACCATACTTTCTATTTGTCTCATAAGAGCATAGACATGAGTTTTAAGTTTACTCATTCTCAAGAAGATTATATGCTATAGAATATAAACATGCAACGTCTGCAATAAGATTAATTTTTTCCCAATTTCTTAAATCTTAACAGGAAATAGTTATGAACCACATTTTACTCTTTCCCAGTACCCCTGAGACTTAAAAATGGAGTTGGCATTCTTACTAACAAAATTGGCTACGGACTGTAATTAATAAAATTATTTGTCACATATCAGAAATATCAAATGCATATACCTACCCAGAAACATCTGGGAAAACATCCTTTGAAATAGAAACCTTTGCAGGATATTCTACATTATGACACAGTTCATACAGTTCCCTCATTCCAGCACACTATTGAATCTGGTGACTTCAGTCCTTTACACTATCTACATTGATCACCTCTTAAGTTCATTCCTTCATACAATAGAGGCAGACAGAAAAATACCTTTTAATATATCACAGCAAAACATAACTCTGAGAAGCCAGCCTAACAGTGTTCTGCTACTGGTACTAATCACCCCAATGTCTGCTCAAAATGGGCCACCACGGGGAAAGAAGACTCCATTCATTTTACTCAAGGTGGTCAACTATACATTGCTCTGTGTTACTTAGAGGGCAGCTAGAAGCATGATGTGGCAAGTGCCAAAAGAAAGGAACCAAGTGTTAAATGGGAGTAGAGAGGAAGGAGAGATTATTTTTTGCAGAGTAGAGTAGACAGAAAAACAAAGTAGGGAGGAAGATGGTAAGTTCCATGTCGAACATTTCCAATTTTAAGTTTGAAAAACATCCATCCAAAAATTGAAAATTGGAATCTAGAGTTCAGGATAGAGATTTCTGCTAGAGTTTGAAATATGGAAGTCATCTAATTAGTCAAATTCTACGAATGTTTAGCTTAATGTCTCAGCATCCTGGTTTCTTTATCTTCAAAATGGGGAAAATAATATATATCTATTAAGATTTTTTTGTGAGGATTAAGAATTTATCTTGGAAAATTTCTTTGCCCAGTTTTTATTAACCAGTAAACCATTGTTGTTAGTATCCTAACTGCCATTACAGTGTGCTTGGCTCTGTGTCATGATGATGGGAGTAAACGAAGTTGTTAAGAAAGGGAGTCTAATAGAAAGGTCTTCCATATTAAACTTTCCTGGTGACAGCATTCACTGGCTATTTATCATTCTGTCTTGACGCTCTCTCTTTTCATCTCCCAGGACCTTTATTCTTTGTGATCCATTTCTTTACTTTTATATCTTGAATCCCTCTATTGGCCAGTACTGCTAAAGTATCATATCACTGATATAATTTGGCTATATTACTAATAGTATTGTACATAGTTCATTTACTAAGTGCTGACTAAGCAATCCTTGTAACCACCCTATGAGGAGAAAATTGGGGCCAGAGTCCTATCAAGTAATTGGCCCATGGTGCAGAGAATAAGTGACAGAGACAGAATTTGAACCAAGACAGTTGGAATTAGGATCCCTTGGGCTTTACCACCTCCTCAAGCTGCCTCTCTTTGTAGAAAACTAGTTGTACTCATTCCTCTTTGTTCAAATTCTGCCCATGATCTGATACTTATTTCCAGTCTCAGATTTTCAGGAAAACATTTCATGAACACAGTGGCCATTTATGGTCTTCCCTAACCTCAGTGTTCACACACAACATCTTCCCCAGGAATATATGACCCAGAAAATTGGAAGTTCTATACGAGATACAGTGATTGGTGAAAATACTAGGATGGTCAGAGTTTGGAAAGACGGAGAGAAGGAAAAGCATCTATTTTGCAGAGGTATGGCATGAGCCTGGGTACCACTCAGGAGTGAGCATGGAATGCCAGAGGAATGATGAGACCCTCCTGCAGGAGAGAAAAGTAAGATAAAGGTAAATAAGCGTGAGATCAGAGACTTCAAGGACAGATTGAGGATTTCGAACTTTGTCTTAAATGAAATGGTTAAACAGAAAATTTTAGAAAAGAGACTAATAGCATTTCAAGGTTTCAGGAAGACTTAATCCGTGGTTGGTGTCTATAAGGGATTGAAAAAAGAGAAAAACTGAGCCAGTAAAGCCAGTAGAGAAGCTATTGCAACAATCCAAGTACGGAGTATGAGTGCTGGGAAGGTGGTGGTAGTGGGGAGGGTGAAAGGAAGGTGTGTTGATTCACAAAGTATTTGGAAGAAGACACTAAGGAGTTTGATGAGTCATAGTTTAAAGTCAAAATCCTTGGGAAATAGACTGAATCACATCCCCTTAGGCTGGTCAAATCTGTGTACTGCTTTGTATTATTTTTCTCTTAGTGAGGAATCAACAATGAGGAGCTTTGTACAGTCATGTCCTCTTGACTTTGCTTCTTATTCTGAGATGTGGGTTTACTCTAGTAATAAGAATTGCAACTTTGTCAGTTTTTGAAATCTCACCATCTGTGTTGTCTGGCATACTTTTTTTTTTTTTTTAAATCTTTGTGTTCCTTTATTGGAGCAAGATTCCTGCCCTAATCCCCTCAGTACATAGTTGTATATCTTAGTTGCAGGTCCTTCTAGTTGTGGCATGTGGGATGCTGCCCCAACGTGGCCTGACGAGTGGCGCCATGTCCGTGCCCAGGATCCGAACCGGCGAAATCCTGGGCCGCCACAGCGGAGCGCGCGAACTTAACCACTCGGCCACCGGGCCGGCCCCTCTGGCATACTTTTTGATGGCTGACTTAATGGAGGGTCATGGAATTACTTTATTCTGAATTCCTCTAACCCTCACTAGTCTTCCCTGGCTGTTAGTGAGGGGAAAAAACAAGGGAAGGAGAATTGTAGGTTGCATGAATTATGTGACTTCATTTATTTTCAGATGTTTAGCCCAGTGAGCTATAAGCTCTGTGTTCAGGATGCCGCTCTAACTTGGGGGAAGCAGGGGTACTGAGGCCACCTCCTATGTCTCCCCAGGCAGAAGTAATTGATTCTCCTTTTTATTTTCTTTTTATTTAATTTAATTTTATTTCTTTATTTTATTTTATTTCATGTTATTTCTTTATTGTGGCTTTTACCACATTTTGTCTTAATTAGATGCACAACTGCAGTCACCACCACTAAATTTGGAGTCTTCAGGGACAGTCTTTATACCTGGAAGCCAGACTTTCATGGTAGGTTCTCAAAATTTTGGGGAGGAGCCTGCCCAGTGGTGTAATAGTTAAGTTTGCGCATTCTGCTTTGGTGGTCCAGGATTCACAGGTTTGGATCCAGAGCTTGGACCTAGCACTGCTCGTCAAGCCACACTGTATTGGTGTCCCACATACAAAGCAGAGGAAGATGGGCATAGACGTTAGCTCAGTGAGAATCTTCCTCAATCAAAAAGAGAAAGATTGGCAGCAGACGTTAGCTCAGGGCCAATCTTTCTCACCAAAAAAAAATTTTTTTTTTAAGAAGGAGATGGAGAAAAGGAAGGAGGAAAAAGAGAAAAAGGGCTTTTATGTAGGGAGATACAAGTAAGTATAACTATACTTGTGGACAAAGAAGGGAAACTTGGGTAATAATTAGTAAGAATTGCACATAGTCAGTAATTTATAGAGTACCCACTCCCACCACCCCCCCAACAGAGTGCCTGACTATTATAAAGGCCTGAGAAATGATCTATTATGAATGTTTTATTTTAAAAGCACATCAATATATCTATGGTATTGACGAAGAGCAATAGGACCACCTTTTTTTGCTAGTCCTAGACGTAAGCAGATTCTTCCTTGGGCAATAGGATGACTTTTTAGCAGGAATGAAGCTAATAGTGAAGTGATAGATCACTTCCTGTAGGATTAATGATTGAGTCAAGAGACAATGACAATATGGCTGTAGATAAGTTATTGGGTGAATAAAATCTAGCTCTTTCTTAAAGCACCACGGCCACCCAGTTCTATTTATTTGCGAGTGTTTCTGAGACACCTCAATATTTTCTATGGATATAGATAGCATTTTACACTGCACAGTCTCTCTCTCTTATGACTTCTTGTGAACTCCTATGTGTACTGTGAAATAATTTAAGACGAAGTCATATCTTATTTGTTTTGAAATTCCTCATAGTGCTTAGCTCAATCCCTAGAATCTAGCACGCAATTTTATATATTTAATAAATTGAATTGAATTAAATGAATGCTTTGTTAATTAAATGTTATATGATATACATACATTCAATTTAGGTCCTAGGAAAACTTTGTTGTTTTCTGGGTTTTTTTCTTTTCATTGTTTTTGACCAACATGTGCTACCTAAGCACATTTGGCGAATACTGAGATAAGTTCCAGGAAACTTTAAAAAATGACTCAAAGAAATCCGAGAAAACATGGTTCCTACTCTCATGTCACATAATGTCAACTCTCTCTCAATTTTTATTTGCCTAGTGGGTTTCTATTTTCAAAGACCATTTGTCTATATCCAGTTTTTCATAATTTTATCATTCTCTATAAAGAGTGGAAACCTAATTATTTTTGTGGGAATTGAAATATTTGCCTCCATCTGTCATTTCTACTTTCATCTTTTCCTTCCTATTTAAAAGAAAGATGAAATTGAATGGTATCTTTAAATACTATGATGACAAGTGAAATGACAAAAATTCAGAAGAAGCAATGGAGTTATGTGATAGTCCACAGTACCTAGCTAAGGTGACGGTGTCTGAGAATCTGTTTTATGGGTCTACATTGCCTCCATACCTCAAGATTGTATAACGGCTTGAAATAATAATTTAGGGTATCTACTTTGTTATCAATTAAGAAATATTCCATAACATTTGAGATTGTACTACCATATGAATTTTACTACTGAAAAGAACTTATGAGCTAACCGATTCTGGTCAGATAGTTTCACAGAGGAGGTAACACTGGCACATGTTCCCATGACAAACTTGCAATATGAGGCAGGACTAAGAACAGGACCCAAAATCCACGACTCTCATCTAAACTGGGGATCTTTGTCTTACACTATGTTTCATTTCATGTAATGTATTTTACTTTCCATTTCATATGTCACACATATCTTTACTGTTACAGCAATTCTAACATAATTGGATATATAGTTTTGTCTATGTGACACTAGATCAGGTTACCAAAAGGAACAACATTTTAAAGTATTCATTTCATTTATTCATTCAAAAATATTCAGAATGCCTACTAGGGGCCGGGCACTTTGCAAGATGTGGGAAATACCCTGAGCTGTAAGATAGACATGGCCCCTGACCTCTAGGAGCCGAGTGGCTCTTGCACTGTTTTTCAAACTGCTTCTTTAACCCCTCCAGCTCCATTGAAGTACATCAAGGATTAGACCAAAAACAGAAGCAGTTTGCACAAACCAATAAAAAAATTTTAAAGTGACCTACTCATTTATCTGTTTTGTACACAGTATTGAGGAGGATTTCACTTCAACAAAGAATTCTAAATCTAATCCAGTGGAATCAACTAGCTTATAGAAAATGGAATACACTATATTTTGAATAAAATAATGTCACCATGCATCCGTAATAATAGACACTGTTTTGTTTAAAATGTAAATGCATTGAAAACACATTTCTGATTTCTCTCTGTGTCCCTCTTTTCTTTTTTTTTTAGTGAAGTATAATTGATGTATAACATTATATTAGTTTCAGGTGTACAACATAATGATTTAATATTTGTATATATGGTGAAATGATCAGCACAATGTCTACTTAACATTCATTACTATACATAGTTACAAAAATTTTTTTCTTGTGATGAGAACTTTTAAGATCTACTCTCAGCAACTTTCAAATACACAATACAGTATTAACTATAGTCACCATGCTGTACATTATATTTATGACATTTATTTTATAACTGAAAGTTTGTACATTTTGACTCCCTTCATCCATTTTTCCCACCCCCCCATACCCTGCCTCTGGCCACCACCAATCTCTTTTCTGCATCTATGAGTTCAATTGTTTTGTTTTTTTAGATTCCAAATATTAGTGAGATCGTATGGTATTTGTCTTTCTCTAACTTATTTCACTTAGTATAACACCCTCAAAGTCCATCCATGTTGTTACAAATGGCAAGATTTCTTTCTTTTTATGGCTGAATAATATTCCATTGTATATATATACCACACTTTCTTTATCCATTCACCCATCAATGGGCACAGGTTGTTTTCACATCTCGGCTATTATAAATAATGCTGCAATGAACATGGGAGTGCAGATATATTTCCAAATTAGTGTTTTCATTTTCTTCAGATAAATACACAGAAGTGGACTGTTGGATCATATGGTAGTTCTATTTTTAATTTTTTTGAGGAACATCCATACTGTTTTCCATAGTGACTGCACGAATTTACGTTCCTACCAACAGTGTACAAGACTTCCCTTTTCTACACATCCTCACCAATACCAATTATTTCCTGTCTTTTTGATAATAGCCATTGTAACAGGTATGAGGTAATATAGCATTGTGGTTTTGATTTGCATTTTCCTCATGATTAGTGATGTTGAGGGCCTTTTCATGGACTCATTGGCCATCTGGCTGTCTTCTTCAGAAAACGTCTATTCAGATCTTCTGCCCATTTTTTAATTGGATTGTTTGGTTTTTTGCTATTGAGTTATATGAGTTTTTTATATATTTAGGATATTAACCCATTATCAGATATATGATTTGCAAATATTTTCTCCCATTTGATAGGTTGCCTTCTCATTTTGTTGATGGTTTCCTTTCCTGTGCAGAAGCTTTTTAGTTTGACATAGTCTCATATGTTTATTTTTGCTTTTGTTGCCATTGCTTTGGTGTCAAATCCAAAAAATCATTGTCAAGACTGCTGTCAAGGAGCTTATGCCATATGCTGTCTTCTAGGAGTTTTATGGTTTAAGGTCTTACATTCAAGTCTTTAATCCATTTTGAATTAATTTTTGTGTATGGTATAAGACAATGGTCAAGTTTCATTCTTTTGTGGCTGTCCACTTTTCCCAACACCATTTATTGAAGAGCCTATCTTTCCCCATTGTATACTCTTGGCTCCTTTGTTGTAAATTAAATGACCATATATGCGTGGGTTTATTTCTGGGCTCTCTATTTGGTTCCATTGATTGATGTGGTCTATTTTTATGCCAATATCATCCTGATTTGATTACTATAGCTTTGTAATGTAGTTTGGAATCAGGGAATGTGATGCCTCTAGCTTTGTTCTTCTTTCTCAAGATTGTTGGGCTATTTGGAGTCTTTTGTGGTTCCATACCAATTTTAGGGTTGTCACGTGCTATGTCTGTGAAAAATGCCATTGGCATTTTGATGGGGATTGCATTGAATCTGTAGATTGCTTTGGGTAGTATGGACATTTTAACAATATTAATTCTTCCAATCCATGAACATGGAGTATCTTTCCACTTATTTGTGTTGTCTTCAATTTCTTTCATCAGTGTCTTATAGTTTTTAGTATATGTCTTTTACCTCCTTGGATAAATTTATTCCTAGGTATTTTTTCAATGCAATTATAAATAAGATTGTTTTCTTAATTTCTCTTCCTGATAGACCATTATTAGTGTATGGAAATGCAACTGATTTTTTTTTTTTTTGGTGAGGAATCTTCTTCACCCTGAGCTAACATCTGTTACCAATCTTCCTCCGCTTCATATGTGGGATTCCTCACAGCATGGCTAATGAGTGGAGTATGTCTACACCCAGAATCCAAAACTGGGCTGCCAAAGCAGAGCATGCAGAACTTTAACCACTCAGCCACAGGGCCAGCCCCAGAAACACAACTGATTTTTGTATATGGATTTTGCATCCTGCAACTTCACCCAATTTGTTGATTAGTTCTAACAGTTTTTTGGTGGTGTCTTTAGGGTTTTCTATATATGATATCATGTCATCTGCAAATAATGACTTTTACTTTTCCCTTTCTGATTTGGATGCCTTTTATTTCCTTTTTTTTTTTGGCCTAATTGCTCTGTCTAGGACTTCTAATACCATGTTGAATAAGTGGCAAGAGTAAGCATCCTTGTTTCTTCCTGTCCCTATTTCCAATACTAATTCCCACAGAAATTTTTGATATTTGTAGTAATTTTGATACTAATCTGATCATGCTGAAGAAAAAGCTACTTCCCTACAAATGTAAAGGTTTGCATTTAAGAGAATGCTTACTTTTTAAATGAAATGAGAGTTTTATTTTGTAGTTGATGCACTGTTATATTCACTTAAAGAATTAAACATTTGCTACTAGGCATTTTGAATTAATTGCATGAGTGCGTATTACTGAACACAGCGACTACAGGCTGAAGCAACATTATCTAGATTATGAAGTGACTTTTGTACACTGTACACAATGGAGTCTCCTGATTAGATGTCTTAGATTTCATGTTCATGTTAACACACTTCCTGAATGCAGAGGTCTGCCTCTTTGAGTTTGTGGTCTTGTGAAATTTGATTTCATTGTGCTGATAGGACATAACATACTTTTCTAGAGAGCTCTTGCATTTCTCATCTATCTAAACTCATTCAGTTTATGGCCCTGTAATACTATCCAAGGCATTTAAAATCACCCCAAACCTCACAGATCTTATTGCCTTCATGTGTTCAGTGATCAGCTGACCTTCACAGATTCGTCAGAAAGTAAAGGACATGTTGAGTTCATGTTATGAGTTTAGGTCATCTCTGGATTCTCTTAGTTGATGAAAAACTAGCTAGCTATGATAGCATATGGTTTGTTAAACAGCTATAAATTTAGTTTATTTATATCTTGCAGAATTGGTGGTCTTTCAGAAGTTTATCTAAACTTTTGCATCTATTACAGGGCCTTTAAATATAAGAGCTATGCAATGAGCACAATGAAAATATGTTCATTACAACTGAAGTTGCTGTTTCTTTTACTTATATAGACTGTATTCTGTGGAGGATATAAGCAAGAAGGATATTGTTTAAAAAAAAAAGAAAAGAAAGCTTTTTGATTTGGTCATGTAACCCTCTGGAAACCCAGGTTTTCTACCAATTTCCACTAAAAAATTTAGAAATAACACATAGCAATTTGTAGAATAGTAAGTAATACGTTTAAGTAAATAGCTTTTGAATATTATAACTATATTTTTATAAAGATTTGCTTTATAACTCATATTATGTAAATGTATTCTACTGTTAATATGCATTCACAGCATACATAGATAATGGTTCCAAAGGAACTGTTACAAGGTATGCTCTGAATATGTATGAAGAATAATAGACACATGTTATGGGTTCAATGTATTGTAAGAGTCCAAAAGGCAGAATGCATGGTTTTATTAATACTCATTCAGTAAAAATACTGAGGAAACAAAAAGAGACATGTTATGGTATAATTCTGAATACATATTAAATATACACCACAAACTTAGCAAGCCCTTATGAGTCCATTGATACTATAACTGTAATGTGATGAGTAGTATTTTGTTACAGAACATTAGCTAATCCATAAACCTAGAGAATGATTTAGAGTGGATAATATAGCTCACTTTTTAATAAAATGAAATGCTTAAAAGATATTCACACCTGTGATCCATTGATCAGAGTATAGGCTTTATGGGTTTGCTTCCCTCAGGAGGGAATAAGCTCCTAAGAGACTGATCCTTCCACAAATTGCAACTAGCAATTTTGGAGTAAGTACAAAAAACAACTATGTGAACATCATGGATACAGACAATGGACAAAGGCTGAGAGATTTTGGAGGGGAGTCAAAACTTGAATAAAGGAAATGGGATGGTTTGAGTTCCTGGTTTTTGCAAGCTTTTGATTAGAGGTAGAAAGTTGAAGCTCCAAGAGAAAACCTGTGGTTTCTCTGGTCTAAGGGATCAGAAGACAGCTCAAGGTGGCCACTGCCATAGGAAAATGACACATAACCCTGAAAATTAAAGAGCCAGAGAAGTGGAAGCCCAGGTACTATGTATAAATTCTGCCCAAGTCTCTGAATCATGCATAAGGACCAAAAAATTGAACTGAGATTTGAGATGCCACAGGTGAGGCAGAGTTTTCAATTTGAAAATCAAATCAAGTTAATTACTTACCAAGGTAAAAATACCAACACTCTTCAAAAGAATATAAAGGAATCTAGGGTCTCTACAACGTAAACCTCAAAATATCTAGGATACAGTCCAAGATTACATGACGTACAAAAAACTAGCAAAATGTGACACGTTCTCAAGAAAAAGATAGCTATAGAGGCTGTAATAATTTTCATTGATGCAGAACAAGTTATTATAAATTTAGCAGCATAAAACTGTATACATTTGTTATTTCACAGTTCCCATGGGTCAGGAGTCCGGGCACAGCTTAGCTGCATCCTGTGCTCAGGGTTACAAAGTTACAATCAAGGTGCCTTCTTGGCTGCGCTCTCATCTGGAGGCTCTACTCGGGAAGAATCTGCTTCCAAGCTCATTCAGGTGATTGGCAGAATTCATTTCTCTGTATGACTAAGGACCCCAAACTATTGCTGGTTGTCAACAGGAGGCTACCCTCAGATACTAGAGGCTTCCGATAGTTACTAGAGACAACCTGCAATTCCTTGAAGTGTGGACTTATCCAATAAGGTTTCTTACTTCATCAAGAGCTGAATAAATTAAAAAGAGAAATAGATAATCACACAGTCATAGTAGAGTATTATGTCTGGGATTTGATTTTACCCTACTTACGAGAGTTAAATTAGCCAATTACTGTTCCATAGACGCTGGCTGAAAATACAAGGATCCTGGGTCAGGGAAAAAAGGGTTTATTTTTCACAGCAAGCAGCATAAATGTCAGCATACTTGCATCAGTTACCCTTGCCCCCAAGTCCCATGAAGGAAACAAGACAGATCCAGATGGGTGTGCAGCGCAGGTGAGGAATATTGAGATTGAGGAATACACTGCTTTCATAACAAGCAGTAAATGAGTGTGCTGTTTTTCTGGGGGTTTGGGGGTGGTACCTTATCTCTCAAGGTTACCAGGGGAATTAACAACCCCAAGTAATGGCCCAGGTAAAGAGGATCAGAATTTTGCAGTCCTGGAACACCCAGCAAAATATATAGGAATGTAAGAGGTCCAAGGAGAACTAGATCTCACAAAAGAGATTTTAACACTACTCTCTCAGCAACTGATAGAAAAGCCAGACAAAATATCAGTAAATACATAGAAGATCTGAAAAATACTGTAAAAATAATTTAACCCAATTGATATTTAAAGAACACTATACTTGAGTATAGTGCCCATAGTGTGTTTAGCAAAATAGACCACATGCAGGGCAATTAAACAAGTTTCAATATGTTTAAAAGAATAGAAATCTCTGACCAGAACAAAATTAAGTTAGAAATTTATAACAATAAGAATTCTACAAATATTTGGAAAATAACAACATACTACTAAATAATCCATGGATCATAAAAGAAATTGCAAGGGCAATTAGAAAATGTTGTTAACTGAATCTTATTGAAAATATAATATATCAAACTTGGTGATATAGAGCTAAAGCAATGCTTAGATGGAAATTTATAGCTTTAAATCTTTATATGCAAAATGAGGAAAGTTCTAAATCAATGATGCACTTAAGAATCCAGAAAAAGTAGAGCAAATTAAACCCAACATGCATAGAACAAAGCAAAAGATACGAGTAGAATTCAATGAAACAAACATAGAGAAAATTTAAAAGCCAAAAGCTGATTCTTTGAAAAACTCAGCAGAATTGATCAGCTCCTAACTTGCAGATCAAGAAAACAGAGGAGGGAGGAGGGAATAAGAAAGAGACGAAGAATAAGTGATGGATTGTTATGGCAACTCCTACAGACATTAAAAGGAGAACAACAGAATATTAAGAATGACTTTTGGCCAAAAAAATTAACTATCTTAAATATAATTTACCAAAATTGACACAAGATGAAACAGAAAATCTGCAACCTCAGTATAGGCAAAGATTTCTTAGGAGACACAGACACACACACATACACACACACAATTACACTTCAATAAAGTTGTTGAATAAAATTCAGTTTTGGGGAGTAGACTCTTGGCATTATATTTGTTTTCTAACCATAGGGCTTTAGAGTCTTCAAATATATTCATCAGGAAAACACTGGAGAATATCACAGAAATGTTATGTTGCTTAAACACAGCGTGGTAGGAAGCTTCTGACTTGGCTCCCAATGATCTCTATCTCTTGGTATTCACTCCCTCATGTGGTCCATACCTCTTTAGTGTGGCCTGGACCTAGTAACTTGCTTTTAACAAATAGAATATGGCAAAGGTGTTGGGATGTCCCTTCTGTGATTAGGTTAGAAAAAACCATTTCTTCTATCTTGCTAAACCCTCTGTTTTGTTGGCACTCTCTCTTGCCCTCTTGCTTTCTGGCTCTGGTGAAGCTAGGTGCTATGTTGTGAGATATTCTATGAAGATGCCCAAGTGGCAAGGAATTGCTTAACAGCTCTAGCTGATAGCACATGCGGAACTGACACATTAGTCCAACAACCCACAAGGAACTGCATTCTCTCAACAATCTCATGAGTGAGCTAGGAAATGAGTCCTTCCCAGTGGAACCTTGAGATGACTGCAACCTTTTGAGAGATCCAGAGCCAGAGGACCTAGGTAAACCATACCCAGTTTCCAAACTTACAGAAACTATTAAATAAGAAACCTTCTTGTTTTTAATCCACTAAATTTTGGAGTAATTTGCATCAATGGAGAACTAATACATATAAGCATACACCTACCACATGTTAAAAATTGGGGGAAAAAAGTAGAAAGGAACATATATTTCCAATTCTGAAAATTCATGAATAGAAGGGAATCTTAGAGATGGTGGAGTTAAAAATCTCCTGCTGAAGCTACTTCCTTTTATTCTCTTGCACAGTAAAGTTACGAGACTTGCCCAAAGACATAACAGCATGGTTAATTTGGAATTTACTACCAAAGTATTCTAATTGCCTAATGATTTTCTAGTAGCCCTCCATATATATGTGTGTATTTCTTATCCATTTCTCACTAGTAAAGACTCCTAATTGACCCTAGCAATCCTGAATGAATGTTTGTGAGGTAAAGAATATATATGAAAGTAAAGATTAACACTGAGTGATGATAAAATGCAAGCAGACGCTGTTCATCTGCTGTACTAAGCAAAAATCAATGTCATCCAAGCTGGGTCAGGTGACTAAATGAACAGCAAAGCAATATTAAATCAGATTTTAACAAAGTGGAGTGGAGAGTTGAGAAATACGTTCATGAATTAAATTTACATAGGCAGACAATCAGGATTACTTTCATGAGCTGATGCTGATAAAGTGCTAAGTATAGTGCCTGGCACTAAGTAAAAAGCTCCACAAACGTTAGAGATCATTATTATTTTAGAAATAAAGGGGCCAGCCGGGTGGCACAGTGGTTAAGTGTGCACATTCCACTTCACGGCGGCCAGGGGTTCACCAGTTGGGATCCTGCGTGCAGACATGGCACCTCTTGGGACACCATGCTGTGGTAGGCATCCCACATACAAAGCAGAGGAAGATGGGCATGGATAGTAGCTCAGGGCCAGGCTTCCTCAGCAAAAAGAGCAGGACAGGCAGTAGTTAGCTCATGGCTAATCTTCCTCAAAAAAAAAAAAAAAAGAAAGAAAGAAAGAAAGAAATAGTTTTTGTCTTAGTTTTTATTTCAAAGCTATACAGCACACAAATATAAGTTAATGTATGTATAAGTGACATAAAATTATGCATCTTGGCAGTGTGTGTATGTGTGCACATCGTTGTCTTCTTTTTCTCCTTTTGTTTCCTTCTCCTCCCTTCCCTCAATAAAATAACTTTCTGCATCCTCCCCCTGCCTGCAGTAATCTATGCTACCCACCTAAAGTTCATGCTTCTACATTTGTTATGCATATAGTCATATTTAAATATATCTTATATCTTCATCTACATTTATATCTGCATCTACGTCCATATCCGCGTGCATATTATAGCAATATCTGTATCTCTACCTATAAGCAAATACATAAAAATGCCTGGCCAACATGTTATACAACTTCATTTATATGAATGGTGCCCCTGGAGTTGTGTAACAACAGAAGTTAGGTTACATAATATGTTTATTCCTAAGGGATTTTTTGTTTGCTTTTGGCCTGTGTTTTATATAATGGTATATTAAACATATTTGTTTCCATTTCGCTTTTGTAGCTCAACAGGACCCACTGGAACTGTTCTGACTGAGCTTCAACTCTCTCCTTAATGACGTTATCCGAGTCTGTGGTGTGGACTGTGGCATATGTATTCAATGCCTCTTTTAATGATAGATGTTTACACTATTTCCAGTTCTTTTCTCCAAGTGCAGTGTCGCCATAAACAACATTGTACACGTATCTTCACCTCCTGGGAATTGTACTCCTGTGTGATAGATTCCTGGGAGTTGTCATGGATAGAAAGGTACATGTAATTTTTCATTTTAATTAAAGTTGCCAGATTACTTTTTAAAAAGCAATATTTTTCTCTATTACCACTAGCATTGTAATTTGTGTCCCCAGCAACAATGGACACTGTTGTTCCTTATCACCACCCCATTTCTTGGTAAGAAGTTTCCCCTATAGATATTGTTTCACCTATAGATTATATATGTAATTGCCTAGTTTCCTGCTAAGATTTATATTGCTTTATTTTTTACATTTAAATCCATTTGAAATTGTTTGCCTATGGTTTAAAATAAAGCTATAACTTTATTTTCCAGGAAGATAAATTATAACATCAATAGCATTTATTAAATAAATGATCTTTCCCCCATTAAATTGAAATACAATCTTTGTCATATATATATATATATTTCTGAATCTGTTCCAGTAATCTCTTGGTTTATTCCTATGTCAATAACACATTGATTTGATTAGTGTGACTATATAGAAATTTCTAGTAACTGGCCAGGTAAGTCCCCCTCAGTGGTCTTCTGTATCATATATTTTTGAGGTGGGAGCATGCAGCTCTTCTCAGGTGTTTATTCTTCCATATTAATTTTAAGATTACCCAAAAATAAAGAGAAAACAAAAAATACAACTAGAATTCTAATTGGAATAATGTTAAATATATAAATGACATTTAAGAGAAATGTCATTTTATAATATTAAAATTTCTCACCTAAGAACATAAGCTGTTTTTCCATTTGTTCAGATCTTCTTATGTCTTTTAGCAGATTTTATACTTGTCTTCGTACAGATCATGTGTCTTTCTTGTGAAATTTATTTCTAGTGATTTCATAATCTTTATCACTAGTGGGCAAGGAATAATTGTTTCCATTTCTAGTTTATTATTGCCTATTTAGAGAAAAGTTGCTGAATTAAAAAAAATACTTATTTTGTATCCCTCCACGTTACCGTTATGGTAGTTACTGTTTTTACTAGTCTTGTAATTCTAGGTATACAATCCAACTGCAGCAAAAAGAGAGTTTTACCATCACCCCCACTATCCCTGCTATGTTTATACTGATTAATTTTTATTTGTACTATATTTGCTAGACTCTGAGGACAATATTAATAACATTATTTAATACCTTTTATTAAACTGGGTTTAGTGTAAGCTATTTAGAGTAAATTTGCTCTTGATTTTATTAAAGAAGTTATTGCATTTAAGTAATTTCCTCAAATCCTTTTACTTAATGCTTTTACAGGTAATGATATTGAATTTTATCAAGTGCTTTTTTGGTATTATTTGGTATTAATATAATTATTAATTATTAATTAAATTATTAAGTTAGATTTCTCAATACAGGATCATCCTTGCATTACTGGAATAAATACAATTTTATTATGGATTTTTCTTTTTTTTTTCCGTTTGATGAGAAAAATTGGCCTGAGCTAACATCTGTTGCTGATCTTCCTCTTTTTGCTTGAAGAAGATTGTCCCTGAGCTAACATCTGTGCCAGTCTTCTTCTGTTTTGTATGTGGGACACCACCACAGCATGGCTTGATGAGCAATGTGTAGGTCTGCAGCTGGGAATCCAAACCTGTGAACCCCAGGCCACCAAAGCAAAGTGCGAGAACTTAACCACTGTGCCACCTGGTCGGCCCCAGCGTGATTGTTCTTTTGCAGCATGGTAGATTCTTTTTGGTAGTACTTTATTTCAAATTGTAATGTATCATAGGTAAGATTTATCTGTACCATTATTTGTTTTTGTTGTTCACCAGGTTTCGGAGTTCATGTTATTTCAGCTTTTACACAAGGAATAGAGGGCTTTTACGTCTTTCTCTTTAGTCTGTAATAGTGTGTTTGGCATTTAATTTTTCTGTTCTTTGAAGGTTACACAGAAGTCAGCAATGAAGGTATGTAATCCTGGTGACTTTTTCAATGGTAGATCTTTAATCACTTTTCCAGTATTTTCAATACTAACTGGTATAATCAGTTTTTCCACTTGTGTTAATTTTGGTAGCTCATATTTTTCTACAATATCATCCATTTCCTCCAGATTTAAAAACCTAGAGGAATTGCATGCTTAACATAGTATGTCCTAGTCTCGTAAATTTTGTTGGGGGTGGGACTGGGCATCATTTTTTCTTTATTATTTTTTTAAATTTCAGCTTTATTGAGGTATACTTGACATATAAAATTGTAAGATATTTAAAGTACACCGTGGTGATTTGATATATTTATACATCATGAAAGGATTCCCCCATCTAGTTAATTAGCATATCCATCACCTCAAATATTTATTTATTTATTTGCTTGTTTGTTTATTTTGGTGGGAACATTTAAATTCTACTCTCCTAGCAAATTTCAATTGCACAATATAGTGTTATCAACTGTAGTCACCATGTTTTATATTAGATCCTCAGACCTTATTTGTCTTATGGGTGAAAGTTTGTATCCTTTTACCAACCTCTCTCTATTTCCCTCATTCCCCAGCCTCTGGCAACTACTTTTCTACTCTCTGTTTCTATGCATTCAACATTTTTTTATTTTTAAGTTTCCATATATAGTGATACCATGCAGTATTTGTCTTTTTCTGTCTTGTTTCTCTTAGCGTAATGCCTTCAGTTCCATCCATGTTGTCACAAATGGCAGGGTTTCCTTCTTTCTCCTAGCTGAGTAATATTCTATTATGTATGTGTGCGTTTGGTGTATTATATCTTTTTTATCCATTCATCTGTTCATGGACACTTGTGTTGTTTCCATATCTTGTTGTTGTGAGTAATGCTGCAAAGAACATGGGAGTGCAGATACCTCTTTGATAACCTATCATTTCCTCTGGATATATACCCAGAAATGGGGTTGCTGGATCAGATGGTAGTTCTAGTCTTATAATTCTTTTAAATCTCCTCCACAGGTCTTTCTGGCTCCTTTCTAATTCGTTATCATATATATATATATTTCTGTTTCTATTTTATTCTTAATCAAGACCACATTGGACTTATTATTTTATAGATTCTTTCAACAGTCCATCATTGGATTTATTTATTATGTCCATCTTTTAAAAAATCAGTCCATTAATTCCAACTTTATTTCTTTAAGTCTATCTATCTGATAGTTTAAAATATCATTTGTTGTTTTTATAGTATCTTAAGATGAATACTTTTTTCTTAATTTTCATCTTTCTTCTAATTTTAATAATAAAGGCATTTAATGCTACACATTTCCCTGAGTCCAGCTTTTCCTGTCTTTTCTAGGTTTAGATATAAAATATTCTTTATTTCTTTGTATTCTAATGAGTTAATAATCTCACTTTTGATTTCCTCTTTTATCTAATGACTTTTCAGGAGTATGTTTCTTAATTTTAAGGTAGTTTGGATAATTTTGGTCCTTTTTATTTTATATGAGGAAGATTCACCCTGAGCCAACATCCATTGCCAATCCTCCTCTTTTTTTGCTTGAGGAAGATAAGCTCTGAGCCAACATCTGTGCCAATCCTCTTCTACCTTGCATGTGGGATGCCTCCACAGCATGACTGATGAGTGGAGTAGGTTTGTACCTGGGATCCGAACCCAGGAACCTTGGGCCACAGAAGCGGAGCACATGGAACTTTAACCACTTTGCCACCAGGCTAGCCCCCAAGGTAATTTTTTATTACTCTTTAAATAGACATAAATCAATTACATATCTATATACTAGCAATAAACAATGGGAAGTTGAAATTTTAAAATTCCATTTAAAATAGCATCAAAAGTTATAAGATTGTTTGAAGAAAATTCTGTATTCTTCTCTCTTATTTCTGCATTTCTTACCAATGCAGGCATTACTTGTCTTTGTTCTGAACCATCTTTTTAACAGTGCTTGTGTCGCAAAAACATTAGAAGACAGAGATAACGTCTTTTTTAGATACTTCCTTTGCACTACATTTGATAGAGCAAAAGGAATGTTTGCTTATTGCTCATTATAAAATGTTGAGGTCTCTAAGCTTGTGCAGTTATTGCATGACTGTTTTTTCATCATCCATGGGAATTGGGGTTTGGATAAGTGGTGTAAATGCTGATACTTTGGCTCATGCTATTGCTGGAAATAACAAACTATCTTTTGTCTCTAGCCCAAAAGTCTCCTGTCTTCTGCCAGCATCTATGCAACTGACAGGCTAAGTTGTTAGCGTGTAAGTAGGGTAAAATTTCAGAAACTTCATAGTTATTGAAGAAAATACTTAGGAATAAATCTAACAAAACATGTGCAAGACCTTTACATTTAAATTACAAACATCACTGATATTAAAGAAAACAACTAAATGAAGAGATATAACATTATTATTGATTGAGAAACTCAGTATTGTTACGATGTCCATTCTTTCTATATTAATATATAGATTAAATGCAATCCTTTATAAACTTCCAACAGACTATTTTGAAGAGAAAAAGATTATTCTAAAATTTATATGGAAAGTCAGAGGATTAAAAAGTCAAACTGATTTTTAAAAGGAACACTTTTGGAGAACTTATACCTTGTGATTTCTAGATATGATACACTATAGCTACAGCGTGGTGTGCATGTAATGCTGGGAAAATGAATTGATGGAACAGAAATAGATCCTCAGATTTATGTTTGATTTTTGATAAAACTAGCAAATTAGTTGAATGTGGAAAGGAAAGTCTTTTCAACAAATTGTGCCGGAACAATTGGATATCCTTATGAAAACTGTGAACAAAGATCCCTCTCTCACTCCATACACAGAACAATTTGAGATAAACCATAGTCTTAAATTTAAAAATTAGAACTTATAGGTTCTCAAAGAAAATATAGAAGACTATCTTTGTAACCACAAAGTAGGCAAAGCTTTCTTGGACAGGCCACAAAAAACACAAACCATAGCACTTAAAAAAATATATAAATTGCACATTTATATGTTCTGACATTATCAAAATTTAACATTTTGGCTCATCAAAAGACTCTATTAAGAATATGAATAGATAAGCCACTGTCTTAGAAAAAACATACACAGCACATATCTAATAAGGAACTTATATTGAATATACATATTATTTATGTGTATGTATATATACACATATATTATATATATTATATATACACACGCAAAATACAATAAAAATTCAAGAAACAATATAAAAATAGGCAAGCTGTATGAATGGTTAATAAATAAAAAAATGCACCACCTAATTAACTGTCAGAGAAATTCAAATTAATACCACAATGAGATATCACTTTTACCTACTATGATGGCTAAAATTAAAAAAAAAAGTACTGAGGGGCTGGCCCGGTGGCTGACTAGTTAAAGTTCCACACACTCTGTTTCGGTGGCCTGGCTTCATGGGTTCATAACCCAGACGCAATAGAATACACAGTGTTTAAATCCGTTATTATGAAATTCAGATTAAGGCAAAACTAATCCATGTTGATAGAAATTAGTTGGTGGGGGAGGGCAATCAGTGAGGAGGAATACTCATAGAAAAATGGCAGGAAGAAAATTTCCAGGGTGATGGAAATAACTTATTTTGGGTGATGGTTATATAGATATATACAATTGTCAAAACTTAGCAAACTAAACATTTATAATCTGTGCATTTTATTATATATTAATCTTGTCTCAATTTTTAAAAATATCAGAGTGTCTGGTGGTTTAGGAAGACAGAGGAATTCGCTTATTTATCCGTGGTATGATGGAAAAAATTCAGACACTAACAGAGTAGGCACACATTTACCCTTTGGCTGAAGGACAACCCCTGTGTTTATCTTGGTTGAGAAGCAAAGGATCAATGATCCTCTGCTCCTGTAACATCAGCCTAAGTGCTGGGCACCAAAGTAGTTGCCAAGGCTTAAGATCTCTCTTTATTCTTCTGAATGGTGTTCTGTTGTACTCTGTGCATTTAGAAAGAAAAAAACTTGTTAAATGATTGTATTCGTTATCTTTTGCTGCATTACAAATTACCCCAAAACTTGGTGGCTTAAAACAGAACCCATTTATTATCTCATGGTTTGTGTGGGTAATGAATCTAGGCAAGGCTTAGCTGTGTTCTCTGCTTCGGGGTCTCTCTCAGGCTGAAATTAAGGTGTCAGCTCAGGCTGTGTGGTCTCATCTAAAGGATCAAGTCGGAAAGGATCTGCTTCCAAGCTCACTCATGTGGTTTTGGGCAGGATTCAGTTCTTCAAGTGCTGTTGGCTGAAGGCCACCTTCAGTTACTTGTCATAAGGCAGAGAGAGAGGCAGAGTGCTGGCAAGATAGAATTTTCAGGCTTTTGTAACCTATGGAAGATATGCACTATCACTTTTGCCTTATTCTGCTCATTGCAAACAAGGCACTAGGTCCAACCCACACTCAAGGAAAAAGACTTCACAGCAAGTGAGGATCATTGAAGGTTGTCTTAGAATGCTGCCTGCTAAGATACTTACCAGCGTGTCTAACATAGGAGATACTAAGTGTAAGGAACTGTTTTATAGAAAGTTACATTTTCTGACCTTCAGTGTGCGTGAGTTATTTTATCTAATAATGAGAAATTTACATTATGCTAAAGAGAAAATATAACAATCTTTAAATATATCTTCATAGTATATAGTTGTAGTACATAATATAACCATTAATTGACAGGGGAACAAAGTAATCTTCCAAAGTTATAAATTATTAAATTTTAATTACAATTTGTAAAGTTAAGTACTAAAGGGGATATGGTTTAAATAATTGTTTTAATTCAGTTTTCTTAGTCAACTGGATCATTTTTGGAATATAAATTGGCACATGTTTATATTATAACAGTTTTGTAATATAGATATAACTTTGATTGTTTGAACACTTGATTACTTATTGGTTTGATATTTCAATGACAGAATTCATCCCAAACTACCGAAAATAATTATTTAACTTTAAAGTTGATTTTCTAAATTGTTTATTTTTAAAAACTTATTAAGTACACTACTGTTATTATGCACTTAATACAGCTAAGGAAACAAAATGGTTTGAAAATATTTCTAATAAGGAATAAACTATATCTTTCATTCAATATTTTGAATACCATTGGGTTTCTACTGAATACACTAAACTATATGCACATAGACAAGTAAACATTTTTATTGATATATTTATAAGCCAAGCTTCTGTATCAACCATAATCCTGGAAGCAAGATTTTTACAAGTTAAGGAGGAATTTTAACTAAAAGAAGGATGTTAAGCTCATCAGAGACCAAAAAAATGGATTTCTTTCATTTCATCTTGCTTAAAATCTGAATTTTTTAATGTTTCTGTTGCCCTGGGTCAAAGGCCACTAGGCACATGTTTCAAACTGCTGACTTTTACTACAGTTTTCATCTTTCTCTTGGATTAAAGTTTCAGATTCTATAATCAAGTCTTCTCTTTCCCCTTTCCCCTATTGTCTAGGGCAAGGGGCTGACTGGGGCAAGGGGCTGGGGACAGATGTGGCTCCTTGACTTAAGAACCATGGTGTCTTGAAAGCATGACTTTAGAAGAGCTAAAAAAGGGGAATGACCTTCGTTCTCTATGCTAAACCAAACATCAGAATCATACTTCGAGTTATTTAAGAATCTTCCATAGCCTTGCTTTTAAAATAGTTATGCTTACTTTGGGAATTACGCTCAATTTTTAAAATGGCTTTAAAACAAGTGATGCTAAGAAAATCCCACACCCTCTCCAAAGACTGATGTATCAGGAAAAAAAATTTAGATGGTCCTAAGAAGTTGCTTCCTTCTGATTGTGAAGGTATTCACATCCTTGTATGAAGGAGGTTCAGTGTTTATAATGTTGAATGATCACAGACAATGTCCATCAGCTGGTATCTACGAAAAGCGCACCCTGGGTCTCAGTGCAGACCAAATGGATAGTCCAAAGTGATTCTAGCAATTTTGAATGTCAAGATTTCATTTTGTAATGGTTTGTTTTAGCCTTATCTTTCTTATCATCTTTGGCATTAATGATTATGTTTTATATGATTTAGAGATTTCCTTTTATTTTGAAATAATTTTATAATCATATCTTTATAAGCACTGTTCCCTCTCTTTTATTTAAAAAATTGTCTTTGACTCATTAGTGAGCTTTCCAAATACCACCTTCTTGATTACAGCGAAAGCCAGGAGAGATTCTCTGCTCTGATGTTCTAAAAAGCAAAGACTGTGGGATAAAAAGAGACAGATGACACCAAGGGATTCTAGCTAATGTTGTACCACAGCAAGACTATGGGACAACATTTTTCTACTATTGGTGGTATTGGTGGTGCAGTTTAGGGTGTAAATACAAGTGACCCTTCTAAGAATACTCTCCTTTTTTTGGCTGCTATCAGATGGATTTTTTCCAGCACCAGCTAGCCAATAGCATCTTGCGTATACTTCAAATGGGTTTTTGTCTGATCACCTGGAGGGAATTGAACGAACAGTGTCATAGTTAAAGAGTAAAAACCTCGTCTAGAAATCCCTCTGATAGAATTCTGAGATGAATTAAAAGCTTCTGGAAAGTATAAATGAGGTCCTATTTTGATATAGGCATACCTATCATAAGGAATCTAATAGAGCAGGTATAATTAGCTTTAGGGTTCTCTGAATGCCCACTTCTCCTTCTCCCATGTCTTTGCGCTTGCACTTCCCTTTCTCCTTCCGCTTCCTCTTCCTATTGTTAAGTCCTTCTCATCCAGGGTCTTCTCCAAACCCATTTCATTCTTCAAGTTCCTCCCTCTTCAGATTGAGTTTGGTGGCACCTCTTTTGTCCTGTCACAGGACACAATTCCTACTTCATAGTATGAATCACACTATATTTTAACCTTCGCTTACTTGATCCTTTCACCTATTCTACTGTCAAGTTCTTTCAGAGCAGAGACTTCATCTCTAATTCTCTGCCCCCCTCACATACTCTCCCAGCACTCCATCATTTTTCTCCACTAACTACTGTTTGTACTTACATATTTATATGTGTGATTATTCTATTAATGTCTAACTCTCAAATTTTATGAAGGCCAGGACACATCTGCTTGACTTTCCATTTTATTCCAGTGTTTAGTGTTCAGAGTACCTGACATCTTGTAATTGAACAAAAGAATTCTGTACTGCCAGGACCTAACTGGAGGCCTGGTGTAGAGTTAGTGCTCAGTAAATATCTGATGAATAATTAGATGTACATTTTAGTTAGAGCCTGAGCTTTTCAACTTACTACTTATATGTTCTTCATTTAACCTCTCTCAAACTTTATTTCCTTATTTATAGAGTGGGAATTATAATACATTTTGTACATATAACACAGAGTTATCCCTAGGATAAAATTGAGGATGGATAGCAAAGAATGTGTAAATTCTAAAAGACTTTGCATATGATAGTTATTATAATTAGTGCTCAGAGATGGGCTATACCCGTGGAGGTATTAGGATGGACATATGTCACCCTGGAAAGGCTTTTGTTGAAAGGGTTGGGTCTCTTCAGGGATTCAGAGTAAACTGCTTTGCCCTTTGATAGTGACAGCATATCAAAAATCAAATAATAATTAACAGTAGCACACTGTGCCTAAATAGCTTCAATTTCACTTTTCCTAAAGACAGTTGTATTAGTTTCCTGTGGTTGCTGTAAAAAATTATCCCAAATTTGGTGGCTTAAACAACAAAAATTTATTCTCACAGCTTTAGAGGCCAGAAGTCCAAAATCAGGATGTTGACAGGGCTGCACTTCTTCTGGACGCTCCGGGAGAGAAGCTGTGCCATGCTTCTTTGGGTTGCTAATAATTGCCAGCTTCCTTGGCTTGTGGCCAGTAAACTCCCATCTCTGTGTGCATCCATCTTGACAGGGCCTTTTCCTCTATATCTGTCTTCTTTGTGTGTCTGTTATAAGGACACTTGTTGTATTAGTTAGGATTCTCCAGATAAACAGAACCAATAGGATATATATAAAGAGATTTATTATAAAGTATTGAATGGAGGTTGAGAATTCCCAGGATCTGCTATCTTCAAGCTGGAGGCCCAAGAAAGCCTGTGGTGTAGTTTGAAGGCCTAAGACCCAATGGCATAGATTCCAGTTCTAATCTGAAAGCTTGAGAATCAGGAGTGCCAAACACAGAAGATCAATGTTCTGGTTCAAGCAACTAGGCAGAAAGCGAATTCAACCTTCCTCTGCCTTTTTGTTCTATTCAGGCCTTCAACAGATTGGATGATGCCCAGCCACACTGGGGAGGGTCATCTGCTTTACTCAGTCTTGCATTTCAAATGCTACTCTCTTCCAGAAACACCCTCACAGACACACCCAGAAATAATGTTTAACCAGCTATATGGGCATCCCATGGCCCAGTCACATTGACATATAAAATTAACCACTTCACTTGCTATTGAAATGAAGGCCTACCTGTATAATCCAGAATTATCTCTTCATTTCAAAATACTTAATTATGTCTACAAAGGCCCTTTAACTAAACAATGTAACATTCACAGGTCCTGGGGATTAGAATGGAAACATATCTTTTTAGGGGCCACCATTCAGCTGACTACAACAGTCTATGTAAGAGTGAGTAAAGAAAACATGCCTTCGTATAGACTGGCTGTATGGTGACTAAGGTGTTCTGGTGTTGCTGACCGTTCACACAGATCAAGTAGGTAATCATTTCATCATTTCTGTAGTGATTTTAGGGATATCTGGACAGTAGCCCTCCCCCAATGTATATCGTACAACAACTTCATTTCTTCTGGTCTTTTTATTGCATTGCTTTATAATCTACCAAATACAAATTTAGGCAAGTCTTTTATTTTTATCGTTATTATTGTTATTATTGGCAGTAGTAGTTGTTATTGTTTTGCACCTCTAGAGCAAATAACTGAGTTAATCAGCGCCTTGGTACATGGCACATTATCATCACTGATCTGTGCAAGTCCCCTTTCTTGTACATTTGCTTGTCTGCATATATTTATATGTTCTCTATGATTCCCATTCTCCACTTTCTTTTCCTTCCCCTCATAGATTACCCCATAAGATGTTTATGTAAGTCCTTTTGCTTGTATGTGTTCTCATAAACTGTGTTCTTTTATGTGCACATATTTTAAATTATTAATTGGTGCTGCATTAAAATTACATTCTACTTCTTACTCTTTTCACCAAATACAATGTTTTAAAGATCCACACTGTTGTCACCATGTATATATAATCTACTCCTTCTAATAGCTACACAACACGCCATACACTGCATCCACCCCAATAACCTCCTGCTCTCCCAGGGATGGCTGCCCGGGATGACTCTGACTCCCTGCCACCAAAATAATGTGGCAATAAGTCATCTGTCTATGTCCAGTTATGGGTCTGGATACATTTTTTGGAGACTATGAACATAGAAACAGGATTGTTGTTGCTAGAGTTAGGAAGACTATGAGTTATTTATATCTTTGTGTTTAATATATTAAACCAAACTTGTTCCTAATAACTTGGGCACATATTTGCACAGAAGTCTAAGGTTGGGAAATTGGGGTAGCAAGAGAATAGTATAGGGCTCCAAGTGCCTGGGGGCCAGGGGCTGTGCAAAGTAGAGAGAGGAGCATAATGGGAGTGGGAGGATTTCAAGAAAGCTTTGCCTTTTTCCTAAAGTTGGTCTTGGGATTGAATGAACCATATAGTTTAGCTACAATCTGCATTTTTTATTTAGTGTCTATTTCTTAATAGAAAATTTGGAGAGTTTTAGGCATTGGTTTAAATGTCAGAGTTGAAAGTTACCCTCTTTACCTAAGAATTTAAATGAGTTTAGGGGCCACAGTGACAAAAGAGTCCTCATCTTCTACACTGTTCTAAATGTTTTTGTCATGACGGGCATGCTAAGATTGTTTCCAACTGCAGTTTCAGCAGATCAGTCATCATTCTCAGGAGCCTCTTATGTTTATCGCTTTTCCACAATTCTTATTCTCCTGATGTATCTAGGTTCACTTTCGATGTACCAGGAGAAAGTCTGCTTATTGTCTACTGCGTGTGATACGCCCGTTTTCATTTCTGTCTTCCCTGCTGTTGTGCATATCCGACACGTGCCACTGCATGCCTTCACATCGCCCTCCTGCCCTTCAAAACGCAAGCAGGAAAGTACAGTGACAGCAAGGAAATACCCTGAAGGCCAGTGCCCCAGGCCATAGGAGGCAGCCAACAGAAAGGGACACTAACTGAGAGCTTGGAGGGCAAGGACAAGTCAAGCTAATTCAGTAACAGGAGATTTTGTGCCCAGTTCTTTGGTGACATATTTACACAGAAAATCTTTGGAACTCCTAAATATCAGATCAGGTACGCCCTTGCTTTCCATCAGTTAGAAATGATGGATTCATTTACATGACTTATCCAGATAAGTGGAGCAAGAAGCCTGGATGTCAAGAAACTTAGGCTCTTAGTACCAGCTCTGTAATGAACCCAGTGAACAACGTTTGCCAAGTCATTTAACTTCTCCGGGGCTTTCTCACTTCTGTGCCTTCGCAGGCGTTACATCTTCTATCTGGAATTCCCTAACTCAGTGACAGGCAAACTTTTACTCATCAGCAATACTTAGCTTGGTATCATCCTTTTTCAGAAACATCCCCTGACTCTCCGCACCTACACCCTACTTGAGCAGTTAGGTGCTGCTTCCTTTGTGCTCCTGTAGTACAGTTATTATTTACGTGAATGTCCCTCTCTCACTCTGCCCCCTCCCCTACCCCAAGCCTTACACACTATGAGCTCCCAATATTTCTTCTATTTTTAAAATCCTAGTGCCCAGCATATGGTTTGACATCTATTAAATACTCAATGTATGTTTGTTGAATCTAACGAATGAACTTTACGTCTTTATATTTCTTTGTATGTGAAATGAAGAAGTTGAGCAAGATTGGAGGTTTACAAATGTTTAAATGTGGAAGAGCCAGTTTTCTCAGTTAAAAATTTAAGGGAAGGACCAATACATTATGGAGAAAAAGAAGAAAGTGCTCTATTTGAAGTCAGAATGGGATTCTAGAAACCTGTCCCCTTGACCTCTCCTCTTGGAACAGAACACTAGGAGGTGGTGAAATACAGTTAAAACAAATTGGCCTAGAATCACGATTGCTCACTTTCCTTGCAGCTATAAAAATGTAATTCTGAGAAAGTTATTTTTTCAAGTAGCAACATTTTTTTTTATGTGAACGTTTTTTGGTAGAATTTTTCCTATCATGTAAAAATACTGACCTGCCTCCCTAAAAACCAGAATGCAGCACTAATGCAACTGAACCTTTCCTTAATGACTCAGGCCCTCATTAGGAACGTTCACTGTTTCACTGAGCTGAATTCACAGAGGTGTTGTTATGACGTGTTTATTTCCCTGTATCTCCCCTGTCTGTCAGCTGCCATTTCTTTTGCTGTCATTTTTTCTGACCTAATAGCTCCCTGAGCTAATCTCTTTTCCTCAAAGCCCCTGTGCCCTAAATTTTCTGTGAGCTAAAACAATAAAAAATAAAGTTTGTTTAGAAGTATATGTTCACACACACACAAAAAATGATTAGGATTTGAGAAAGTTGATGGCCATTGTGTTGGCACTATGTGAAGGTCATGAAGGTTATTTTAGGTATTTAAATGTTTAGGGTTATTTCCTAGTTTCTATGTCCTTTGCTTTGGGCTTGCTAAAGTCAGGCTTCTCCGTAAATATGTTTTCCAGAAAAACTAACCTTGGTACAATCTGGGAATGAATGAATGAATATACCTTAAATCATTTAAAGCATTTAAATTCTTTTTTATACAAAGGAAACAATAAAATATTTTTGAGCATGAACCCTTAATGTATGTTTACTTATAAATTATATACATGTACTTTTGTATTAATATGTTATATATGTTAAAAATACTCAAATAGAAATTATAAACAACATAAAAACAAATATCAATGCTCATTCTAATATTTTCTTCCCACATTCCAGAGAATTGTCTTGTGCACTCCCTGGTATGCACGCACAATAACACACCCCACTTACACACCTCTGGTTTAGATACTACGTAAGAATATTGACTTTGACTTTAGCTAGGCAGATAAGCCTCTGTCCAAGTGAAAACTAATTTAGCTGCTTTTTAAGATATCAAATCAAATTTTTTTTTTATCTCCAGAACCTAACGTGTGGCCTAACATGTAGTTGGTGCACAATAAATGTTTGATGAATGTTAAATGAATGAATAATGGAGATTTAGTCCATAAGGATGCTTTATAAATTGTTTTAATGCGTTCATTTTATTTGCTTAGCTCATGTCAGATCTCTTTCACAATGTGTTCACACATTATTATATCACCATTAGTGCGTACATCACTAGGCAAGAATGGTTGTAACGCATGTTGGGATTTCAGTGGCAGAGGACTTTGAGCCAGGGCTAGGGCATTTAATTCCAATTGGAAGGCTGGTCCCCAGGGAAGGTTTCCACCCATCCAGATTACTGGAGTATGAAACATGGCAAAATCTGGCCTAATAGACACCATAAGGTGATACCGAGGGGCATCTGGGATGGCGGAAGGGGCACCAGCAGTAGTAGTAACTAAATAATGGTAATTCTCAAAGACAGGCAGACAACAGTATACGACATTGGGAAGGATGTGGAGAAAGGGAAAGGGGCCAGAAAAGACATGTTTGAATTGACTTTCAGGGCATAGCCACGTCTAGCGTTTCTGCTCTTACACTACACCCTCACCCTGGGCACTCATAACCTCCTGGCCAGTAAAGCACCATCCATGTGCTTGTATTCCAGACACCTATCCAGCAGCCTAGTGGATGGTTCCAATTAGCTGTCTCACAGGTCCCTCAGACACTACATCATCTAGGTGATTAACTCAGCAGCTTTCCCCACACCTGCTTCTCCTGAAGGTTTCCATCTCTGTAGGTGGTATTACCACCATCCACCTAGATGCAGAAACCTGGATGTCGCCCTTGATTCCTCTAGCTCCCTCATTCTTTACCTCTGTCTGCTTGGCTCCATTCCTGCATCCCTTACCTCCTAATTGGACCTCCTAGCTCCAGTCAGGGCCTCTAAATCATTTTACATGTTATACCAGAGTAGCTTTTATAAATAGAAATTTGGAAAATACATCCTCTTTGTTCAAAGTTGATAGGATCCCTGCTCTTCTCCAGCTTCATCCCTCATCACTCTCCCCTTACATTTGGTTGTCCTCATATATTGAACTTCTTTCAGTTCTTCAAAGATGCTAGGCTGCCCTCAAACCTCTGGGCTTCCACCCACACTGCTACTTCTGGCTGGAGCAATTTTTTCTTCTCTTTTATTTTCTCCTTCTGGTCTCAGCAGAGACAACTTTTTCCAGAAACTTTTCCCTGATTCCTAGACCAGATTACATCTCCCTGCTAGGTAGTATCATAGCATTCCACAACTTCCCTTGCCATCCCACTCAGTGACTCTTGTAAGTAGTTGTATGTCCATATTTCCTTCTAGACTGTGAGCTCCATAAGGGCAATGGCCACATTTATAATCTTCACTACTGCGTCCTCAGCACCCATGACAGTGTCCTCCACCTTCATACATATTTGTTGAAGAAAAGAATGAGAGGATGAGTGCACTGGAGTGCTCATCAGGAGCCAAGCCTAAGGGATTAGTCAGACAGACCGAACAAATACAGCAAGGCATGGGGTAAATGGGCAGCTTGGGGAACACTTAAGAGCCCATCCTATTTAAAATGGTGTATCTTATGCATTGGTGTCTTATGGGCTGGTATCCTGTGGACTTCTGGGTCCTCCCAGAGGGAAGACCTGAGTTTACTTACAGAAGCAGGATAGACTTGCAGTCAGACAGACTTGAGTTCTAAATCCAGGGGTGTAATCCTCGCAAGTTACTGATAGGGCTGATGTAAGAATTGATTGAGATAATTTGTATAAAGTTCATGGCATAGTTTACATGGTGTTGTGACATGACCCTTGTGATACAGTCATGCCATGCTCAGCGTTACCCATCAAAATACTTCTGCTCTATAATAATAATAACAGTTAATATTTTTGAGCACTTTCCCTCATAGATGACATTCTACCAAATACTATAGAATTATCTTATTTAATCCTCATGAGACCCTATGAATAGTTTCTCTTATTCTCACTTTATGAGGCAACCGAGGCTCAGAGAGAGGTTGATGAACTTGCCCAAAGTCACACAGCTGAACAAGATATAGCTTCTGAGCATCTCGATGATTCTACCACACAATCTTTCATTTGTTCCTAATATTTTTATTTCAACTTTATTTCTTCCCCATTAAAGAATAAGATGTTTAAATTTAATTCAAGGAGTGTTTACTGAATCACCTCCCATGTGTACAACATTAAGTACTGTGTGAAATTAAATTAACAGATATTTATCACCGACCGTAACTTTCTAGAAGAGTGTTGCAATTTCTTGATATTCATGGACTTTAACATCTCAGTGAGGGGATAAAAAAGGAAAAATAAAACGAGGCAAGGAAACATATAAGAAAAAGATAAAACAGAATCTTCCAGAACAGCCACTTTCTATGCCACTCCTTTGCAGATTATGCTGTAGTAGACAGCAACGCTTCTTAACTGTTTATTCTCTAATAGTAATTCAGTTACCATCAGAATCAATCTGCTTCCATCAGGCAGATTCCAAATGGTCCAGGTCCATAGACAAGGTTTTAGGAGTTAAGGCACCTTCATACACACAATTTCTGAAATCTCTAAATTTAAAAAAAAAGCATTTGTTAGTCACAGGTCACTGGGCAAAATGTCATTTGTCTTTTGGGGAGTATGGTCTGAATAACGGTCATCAGAAACTTCAAAGGCTGTGTTTTTCAGGTTTAACTGAAAGCAAGTTTCGTGGCACTGACTTATTAAAAGTAAGAAATGGATCTTCTCAGTCAATTGGAATCAATTCTAATCGGTTTTTGAAGAAATGAAATTCCTGGGATATTATCAATGATACACCCAGAAAGATGTATCCAGCGTACATTGTCTTCAATTTTTATAACATTGCTGTGATTCCTGTCTTGTCCTAAAGATTCAAAGAATGAGTTTGTTCTAGCTTTCTACAAATGAATTCTGCGTTCCGCTCATGATGAAACAGAGAGCAAAAGTGATCCGAATGTATTACTAAAGTACTTTATATCTGCAAATTACCTTATACTTGTTATTCTTGGCTCATCAGATTAAGCTACCATCAGAATGTCTCCTTTATAAATGGAGAGGTGATCAGCTTTCTACTTCTGGCCACAAGTTCATCTCACCACAGAAGCCATAGTTCCAGGCATTCAGCCTGCCATAGGCTGGGCTAGGCGGGGCTTGGTGCCCTGGGCCAGGCCATCCTCAAGGGTGTCAGACTTGCCTGCCTGGATGCCTCTAGTGGTTTGATGCAACTGCAACTGGTTTTACCAGAACCAGGATCCTGTCTGACCAAAATAAACGAAGAACTGAAAAACAGAATAAAGGTAATTTTAATTTCAGAGATTAAACCCTCAGCTAGGGGTCAAGGTTTCAAAACCACCCATTCTCTATCCCACCAGGAAAGCTTGCTATTTTTGTAATTTTTTCTTTTGCGTTGTCCACCCTAGAGGTTTCTACTTTTCTCTGGGCATTCCCAGAATTTCAGTTGGTCTGGGGCAGCACCGGGAAGAGGAGTTGGGAGAGGGGATGCAGTGACTCTCTGGTCGGGGGCACTGTCGGCCAGCCAAGGGCCAGCCACCTCTCTCCTCTGTGCCAGCCCCGGGAGGCCCCCCTCCGGCCTGCGCCAGCCCCGTTGGGCTTTGGCCTCCTGACCCAGACAGCTCGGGGCGTGAGGGAGCTCGCGGTGGAGCCGGGTCGCCGCCCCCAGCCTCGGGCCGCCCGCCAAGAGTTCGAGGCCTCCTGATCCGGATGTGATGAAAAGAAGCAACAGAGGGAGAAGTGTTTCAGGAGTGTAGGAGTGGCGGAGGGGGCAAGAGAGGCAGAGGAGGAAAAGTCCCCCTTGGAGGAGAGCTGGCCGGACTGAGCCGGCTGGAAAGAGGGGGCGGAGAGCGCGCAGCCGGCGGAGCGGCTGCCGCAATTGCGGCCACTGCGGTGTCGCCGAGGGAGGCGGGCAGGGACGCCCAGGGGCGGCCGCCGCCGTCAGGCCACCGGGGCGCGATCCGACTGCTGCCGGAGGCTCGCTAACTTTCCGGGGCGGAAGAGGAGGAGGAAGGGGCTTTGAGCGAGTTGGGGGGATGCCGAGGTAGGTGGTGGTCTCCCCGGCTGGGAAGAGGAGGGGTCTTATCCCCACCCCCGAGCTTCTCCCAAATCCTATCTCCCTTCCCCGCCTCCTCCCTCTTCAGTGCCCCTCTCCGACCCCGGGACTGTGCTGCTGTCAACTTGCTGGGTAACAGTTTTCCTCTCTGGTTTCAAATCAAAACTTCCCCGGGGTGGGGTTTGGGGGAGGGAAGCGGAGGGGGAGGGAATGTCCCGCAGGGGTGGTGTGCTCTTCTCTGAAAACACTTTTTTTTTTCCGCCAGAAGCAGTCAGTTCCCTGCACCCAACACCTCACAGCCCTTCCTGCGTCCGCCCCGCAGGGCGGCGAGCTAGGCGGCAGCGCGGTGGAGCGGCCCATGTCCGGCGCCGGCGAAGCCCTGGCTCCCGGGCCCGCGGGGCCGCAGCGCGCGGCCGAGGCGGGCGGCGGCCGGCGGGGCAGCCCGGGCCAGGGTGAGTGCGCGCTTGCAAGTTGCAAGCTTCTTTGTCATTGTTGCATTGTAGAATTTGTTCACACATTTACTGATTGGGGTGGCGTTGGGGAATCTGGTGTCGTGAGAACAGATTCCTACCTTGTAGTAGTGAACTTCTGCATAGTTAGCTTTACTCGAGCAAGTTCTCCAGGATTCCTGCCCTAGATCAACAACCGGATAAGAGGGCGGGATCCGCTGGTCCCTCCACTCCCCCTTCCTTTGGCTGCCGAGAAACAGGATGACAGGATTGCTTTTCTTAAGTCTGTGCATTTCGGGGCCTAAGACTCCAAGGTGCGGGATCTAAAGCCCTTCTCCCCGACGTCTCTTTAGTTCTTGTGTCTTCACCAGCTCCAGGACTGCCGCTGCTCTCTGAACAAGCGTGCGCTCTCGGTTCATCTTTCTGTTTGTCGTGGGCTACTCTGCAGCTAACTTGGTTGATAATCCAGGTTTCTATGACCAGTTGCTTTGGAATGGCTGATTCATTCGTTTACAATAACTGTTTTGTTTTGAAATAAACATGCTTTAAAAGAAACACTTTCCAAGAATGAATTAGCTCCTTTGTATTCTTCCAAAGTGTAAACACATACAGCCTGTAAAGAAAATACTCTTGTTTCTGAGAAACTTCCATAACAAGCTATAAACAACAGATCGTATCTTTCTTCTCTTGAAGGTCACCTACTTCAGGTTTTCACTGGTGACAGAGAGCAAGGGCCTTCCTCTTCTGATGCCTTTTCCTCTAGGGGCCATTCTGATTTAGAGTTCTCACATTGATATAAACGAAATAATTTCCCTGGGCTCAAAAACCTACTTTATACTCTTGATTTTAAGCATATCTGATAGCCTTTTTTCCCCTTTAACAATACTGTAGTGAGTATCTTGGGATTCTTTTTTTTTTTTTTAAGGCAGCAGGAAGTGCAAAAGAAATAGTCAATGTTGAACCCACAATAGGTAAAAGCAGAAAACATCCATGGCTAAATTAAAATGTTCTGGCATTCAGGGCTGTTAAATTGAATTATGTTTATCATTGTGTTTTGCTCCTAAACAGTGAGTCATTTTTTTCTAAACAGAGAAAATCAGAAAATCAGAGCTAGAATGTAAAACATATGTTTTCCCAGAAGCTGCCCCTGTTCTGCACACTGGATTGGCAACACAATCATTTTCCTGTAGTTAGGCCTGCCCTCAGTAATCATATCGCTCATCGATGGGCTCTTTATGTTCGCACTTGAGCTAATCACTATTGTTAAACAATGCTTATGTCAAAAATCAACATCAAACGCACTAGAAAAACGATTGATTTGGAAATAGTTGATGTCTACAATTTCCAACTTTAATAATATGCATTTTTAAAGTCAACTAGAAGAACTTACAGTGCTACTTAATGCACCTGTGCAGATGGGGTGCTGTAGGGTATCACATGATCTGACTTTAAGAAGCGGCATCCAGAATGGTCTGAAGTGGAATGTTGACTGCATACAACACACCTGTTAATAGTGTGTAAACTCTTGGGTTCTGTTTTACCTGAAAATTGGCTTAGCCTTAGCAACATAGTTACATATTGCATTTTTATTAGTTTAACTTTGACTCACAACATCCTTTAACTAGGCATCAATTTAATTGTAAGTGTAATATAAAGTTGGTTTTTAAAAAAAGAAAATCCATTGAATCTTGTTAAAATACTATGTCTCAAACAGGCAGATTTCATAAGGTTTATTGAAAGAAAACAACTTTTGGAGTGAGTGGGTGGGGGAAAGGCTTCAAGAGGTAGCTGCTCATGGTTGGGTTGGTTTTCTTGGTAAAGACATTAGTGAAGAAGCTTTGCTTTACTCTTAAGCTTCTTCCTTGAGTTCTTTTATCCTTTTCCTTCTGTCCTTGGATTCTTTGTCATCTTTTCAGAATAGTTCTCTGGTAAGATGTGACTGCCTAGTTAACTGAAACAATTTAAAAATTTTATATATTAAAATCAGTGAGAAAAATGGAATATTTTATGAAAGTTAACAGAAAATACCTTTTTATGAAGAGGAAGGAGAAGGTCAAGTCTTCCTCTGCAAACAAAGTTAAATATGTATGTGTGTGTGTATATATATGCATGTCCATGAAGACGTATGATGTACCCTATACATTGTAATGAGCTATCTATACTGCTAACCAAAGGCATAGAACATTCAAGTTGAAAGTCATTGTAGGGGGTCTCGAGTCTGAACTCCCCATCAACTCTAGAATTCCTTTCTACATTCTTTTAGGTGATTAGTTAGAAACCTCCAGTGTAGCGCATTCTGCTTATCAGCATTCAGTTACAAAGGTTTTCCTTATTGAGTGCATAGCTCTGTTTCTTTAAAACTTCTACCCTTTTGCTGTGATTCTGCCAGCAAAATTCTATTCCTTTAAAAGCATTAAAAATCTTCTCTATGTATTTTGAAAGTTGTTACAGAGCAAGGACATAAGTTCTTGTGCTCCAGGCTGTAAGAGGGAACCAGGATGGATATCAGAAGATGAAGAGCAGTGGGGGTGGTGGGCTGCTGGAGAGCTCATGGGCCGGAAGGCAGCCCTGCTCAGTTCCAGCTCATTGTTGCCATTTGGGCTAATATCTTCCAGTATTTCAAGAGATACTGGAAATATGTATTTTTATGTATCATCTCTCCCCTTTTAAAAGTTGGCAACTAATTAAATATAATTCTTGTCCAGGCCAAACAAAACAACCACACCTGCAGGCTGGAAATGGCCTCTAAGCAGCTGATTTGTGATCTCTGTTATTGAAAATAGAAAGTAAACATGCAATTTAAAACAGTTCCCCGATTTATGACTAACTTCTGAAAGATTGATTTGATTTATCTTCTCATGCAAAGTACCTGTTTGTGTCTTAACAGGTGAAGGACAATTTGAGCCAAACTTAGTTTGCTTTTGAGAGAGAATGGTTGTATACATGGTTCATCTAATTGTCATTTTTCAGTTTTTTGGATTAAGCATCTTAAAATTCATTGTGTTGTCAACACTGCAAATGTAGGTATTTGCTTTTTTGTGCAGCAGTTACGAGAATCCATATAGTTGAAAGAGCCTTTTAGCTAAATGCTTCATTTATAAATTTGCAACTTGTAACTAAAAGGATCTTTAGAAAATTTAGTCCAACTGGCTTAGTTTTTAGAAAGGACATCCAAAGAATTTAAGTGACTTGCCCAAGGTCTCATACACAGTCAGTAGAAATCAGGGTGAAAGCACAAATTGTAAAATACATGTCATTGTGATAAATGTGATTGAAGCAGAGAATCAGTACAACTTTTTCCTACGGATGGATAATTGAAGATAATAGGCTTTGGATACTGTGAATCACTTGAGCCTGTGTCCCTGCCTCTCCTCCCCCCACCCCACCCCCAGCCGCCATTGTATTTGCCAAGACTTAGACTGTTGGACTGTTAAGTGCTAGAATATACTTTAATGTGATAATGTGTGATTTAATGCACTCTTCTCTCTGGGGAGAGTCCTCTGAGACTATTAGGCGGACTTTTCATAGCAGGATGCAAAATGCCAGTGAAGTTAATTAAAAATAATTTAAAATAGAAACGAGGGAGAAAATCTCCAAGTTGAAATTACATAAGAAGAGCTTTGACTTAGAAGCTTAGCTGAGTTGTCAGGAGTTTATAGTGACTAATCAGATTTCCTATATGGGAAGCCTGTTTATTTCAATTTATATAATGTATGCTTGTAATATCCATGTTCTTTTACTTTTAGCATATTGTTTTATCCTTTTGATTAAGGATGCCATTTCTCAAAGTTTGTCATCTTTGGACGGCTGCTATCTCTGGTTCTCAATCGGGGATGATTGCGCCCTCCAGGAGACACTTGGCAACATGTGGAGACAGGTTTGGTGGTCATAACAGGGAGTGGGCTGGGTGCTCCTGGCATCTAGTGGGTAGAGGCCAGCCACCAGGGTAATGCTAAACATCTTACAATGCCCAGGACAGGACAGCCCCTCACAACGAAGGATTCTCTGGCCCAGAATGTCAGTACTGTTGAGACCTATCCTAATCTCTCCAGGCAACTGGCATTTTGGCTCCTCTCCAGACCGGAAGAATCAGAATCTCCGGGTATAAGACTCAAGAATCTGCATTTTTAACAAGCTCCAGGTGCTCTTTATCTCTAGTTGAGAATCATTGTTTTAGAGGCTTTTATCTGTAGAAAGACATGTTACATTGATAGATTTTTAAAAATACTTTCTTTTGTTTTAGTAGGAAGCTTTAAAAAAGTCCCTTTTTCGAGTGCCAAACTTTAAATCATATCACTCCATGCATACTGTCTTAAAGGTGCTCTCCAAAATTTTTATCGTATACCTCATTTCATAAAAATAGACCTGAATATTCATTCTCAAAAAATTTCTTTTCAAAATTTTATGTACTGTAATACAAATACATTGTGAACCTTAGACAAGAAATGCATAAATAAAAATTTCAAAGGATGAGATAAAAGTAAGTAACTTTCTTCCACCACCTCAGTAGATATTCTGGTCCTACTGCCCCACACTGTTCTTTGGAGATCCCAGCATTGTGGAATAATAAGGAAAAAAGCCCCAAATTTGCACATGAGTTTTGTTCATTTGTAAGTTGGGTTTTTGGAACTTGGATTATCCTTTCTCATAGGAACAGAGTGACAAATTATATTTAGTTCTATAATAAGTCTTAGAAGATTGTTGGAATTAAACTTTATTAAATTTCATATATTTACAAGGATAAATCATAGAGAACGTGCTATTATAATTCTGGCAGCCAAAAATAAATAACCAAGAACAAAATTAAGTTGAATCGAAACTGGTTTGAAACACTTTTGAATACAGGTGTTTGAGAAAGGACAGCCTTCATGAGGAAACTAGAAGGAGACTTGTCTAGCCTTGGAAGAGGATTTGGGGGCATTGTCAAGCAACTTAGAACTTAGATTCTCAATTCTTCATTTTATAAGTTTAGCTATAGAAGTGCAGGGCTTATCAACTAGGCACATTTATTTCCTTTTGCTAAGAAAAAAAATCAAAGGAGTAAGAGAAGGATGTAACTGGGAAAAACTAAGAATGAGGGAGGAAGGTAGTGGTTAAAGATACATCTATAAATTTAAGACAGCACTTGGAGAGGTTGAACTGTTTGAGCTGGGAACTGTGAAGACCTTCTAAGGGCTAGCGTGGTAGGAGCTGAGCTGGCAGTGGGCATGTTAAGGAAATGGATGATGGGACAAAATCTTGAGTTAGGTGGGCAGCACTGCCGACCTTGAAGTAGCCCTAATACATATTTGGAATAAGCAATTTGGTACATGAAGGGCTTGATTACTATCCAGAACAAGTGTGAGGGCAGCAAATGGTGATGAAAAGGAAGAGTTTTGGGGTCAGGATGGAGGATGGGAATAGGGAAAGCATTTATATGTCTGTGTTTGTAATTCAGGGCACTGGTATAGAGGTTTAATTTTATTGTTGATTTTCATCTCTGCTATAGCTTTTTGTTTCTCTTCACATTGTTCCTCCCTTGCTTGGATGCTCTATAAAAGTTCAATCATGCATATATATATATTGAGCCTTGTTATTTTACAAGTACAGAGAGAAGTAGACTGATGAATGAAATCTGGGGCTTGTAGGATGTTGGGGGAAACACATACATTTATACTTACCTATAATGCAAGGTAGGCTGACAGGTGCTATAATAGAGGCACAAAGAAAGTGTGATGGCAGAACATGGGAGAGAGAAAGCATCTCCAGCCGGGGCATTTGGGAAAACCTCAAGGAAAACTTTTGATTGGAGTTGGACCAAGAAGCATGGTGATAGAACTCATCTCAGTGGAGATGGGTGGTGGAAAGCAAGGCTTGAAGGAGATTATTACAGAATGTTGAGTGCCTCACTAAGACGGTTGTATGGGCTGTATGAGGGAGCAGAGAAAGTTATTTTGAGGATGGCCCTGATTCTCCTGCTGAGGAGTTTGTATATCCTTTCTGTAGCCAGTGGTAAGCTATTGAAAGTTCTTGAGAAGAGGAAGAACAGGGCCAGATTGGCATTTTTAGGAAAATAAATCTGCTGGTAGTTCAGAGGATGATTTTGGAGGGAGGGGTAAGTGATTATCCAGGAGTCTATTACAATAGCCTGACTAAAGATTGGATAGCACTGGTGGGAGTAGAATTGAGAAAATAGATTTAAGAACAATAGTACAAGTCAGATAGAGCTTTGCCTAGCTGTAAGAGCCCATTGAAGGCATCGATTTTTACTTATTCATCTTTGAATCTCTTAAAACCAAGGACAGTGTCCAGATTTTGTTGAATTGAATTGATATGGTTGGGTAAAATATTTAATATGGGAGATGATGGAAAGGTAGAAATTTAAGGTCATCCATGGGTTTGCTTTTTAGCCTAAGTAGAAACACAGGAGGAGCTGTTGAGTCTTCTTTTGATCCTGCTGGTTCTGTGGAACTTATCCCCAGCCATGATAGCCAGTCAGCCACTGAAAAAGAGAATTTGTAAGTAGGTCAGTGGTGAGAGTCAGGCTCACAGACTGAGGAAGATGATGGATGGGCATGAGAGAGAGAGAGAAGACTGAGGACCAGATTGGGGGAATGACCACACATTAGGGAGGAGAAGGAAAAGAATACAGAAAAAGAGTCCATAAGCATTGGTCACAGAAGTGTTAGATGCTTAGTGGTCATGGAAGATGAGAAGAGTCGTGGTTTGTTAAGGGAGAAACAAAACACGTAGAGAGCTTCTTTTTGATGGGTGGGTTTTGAGCATGCTCACCGCACACAATGAAAGAAAGCAGGGAGGGGGTAGAGAGAGATGGAAGATGACAGGGCATGGGGTGGAGCAGTGGTACACTGGATGTTTGAAAGAGTGAAATTCTGGGAAGGAATGGGATGAAGAGACCAGTCTTAGGAAAGTTGGGAATGTTCCCCTTTGAGATGAGAACGGGAGAAAAGGATGAGTGATAATCTAGAGAAAATTTGATGTGAAAAAGAGATTATTGAAGGCCTAGATATTCTCAGCAAAGTAGATGGTAGCATCTGCTGGGAGCAAGGCAGGTTAGAATGAGTCAAGAAATTTGAGAAGTGTGGAAAAGATTTGGAAGAATGAAGAATTCAAGAGGGAGTCAATCTGGGGCAAACAAAAGGGCTGCACGTAACACTGAGGGCTTAACAAAGAATGAATGGCATGAAGTTTTAGTGGACACGGTCAGCCTGGTTGATTGCCTTTCTCAGCAAGGAGCATATGGGAGCTTGGGAACAGAAGCAGATCGAATGGACTTTTGGAATTAGCATAGGGTTGGAGGTTGGCAGGGTGGAAGCAGTTGGGGGCATGAGGGAGGAGGATCACCCATGTGTGGGAAGAGTGTGTTTGTACTAACTGATCTTGTGTTCCAGGCTGTGTGGGGAGCCAGAGAGACCAGAAGTGCAATTGGCAGGCTAAGATTTCTCGCCAGCAAGAATCATGCCTGTTGGCTTTGTTTGGTCAGTTCACATACAAGGATTTTTAATACAGTAGTGCATCACTTAATGATGGGGATGCGTTCTGAGGAATGCATCATTAGGCGATTCCATAATTGTGTGAATGTCTTAGAGTGTACTTACACCACCCTAGATGGTGTAGCCCACCACACACCTGGGCTATATGGTGCTAACCTTATGGGACCACTGTCTTTGACTGAAACGTTATGTGGCACACGGCTGAATATATATTTGAGTGACCTTAACTGTGCTACTGGAGAAGCTGTGGAATTTTTGGGTGTGGAAGGGCCTTTCCTGTTTCTTTGAACTTTATTTCCTGGATCTTGTTGAGGTGACTTCATGGAAAGGTCTAATAACAGTGTGCAATTTATTTTACCAGCATTATATTTTTGTAATAAAAGATTTTAGGAAAATAAACATAAATTGACACAATCTGAAATTATTCCATTTGCAAATGGAAAATTAGTTAGAAGAACAACAGCAAACAAAAGAGGGAAACAATCCAACCAAATTGTCTTTCCGAGATAATGTAATTATTCTCCTGTTAGAGGCAGGGGATGTGATTTTTATGTTTCTATTTCTAAAAGTCTTTGTTCAGTTTTTTTTTTTAAGGAAAGACTGATTCTGCACTGGCTAGATTCTGGATGTTTGGATAGTTTAACTTTGGTGGTTCATTGGAGCAGGTTAAAGATGCTGCAGCCCTTCCTCTATGTTAATCAGTCGTGTGTTTGTGCACCAGTATTTTGGATGCTTCCTTCTCTCTCTGTTTCCTTCTCTTTCTTTCCCTGTCTCTTTCTTCATCTCTCTCTTTCTTCCCCATCTTCCCCCACTTGCCATTAACACTTTACTGAAGTTACTTAACTTTTCATATCTTCTTTTTACATTACTGTACATATCCTGAAGGAGGAAAGTTTTTAACCATAAATTTTTGAAATCGAGCTATATTTTATAGATTGTAATTCTAAGCATTTAGGGTTCACTAAGAAGGAACTATGATAGGAGTTATTTTAACATTAATTTCGTTTGTGGTTTCTACTTGCAGTCTACTTCTGTTTTCAGATTCACACCCACATGATCTGAAGATGATTCATATACATGTGCTTTTATTCGTGATTTTTTTGTAGTTTCAGGAATAAAGTCTGAAATTAATTTTCATACTAGCACATATATTTTGTTATTGACACATTGGAAGAGGAAACCTGCCAACAAATACTTGTTGTGTGCCTACTATGTACAAAGTCGTGTGAAGATTAAAAATGTATAATACGTAGTTTTGCCCACAAGGAATTTGTAAACTGAGTGAGAGAGAGGATGAGATATAAATGTGTGCCAAATTAAATTGTAATCCCTTGTTTAAATGTGAATTCAAGATTACAGCAAGAACCATGTGACAGATTAGTTCATGGCCCGTTGCCAGCTGAGTGGTAAGTTCTGGGGCATACAAATTTAGAGGTTGAGGGAGAATCTCAGGATGGCAAGAAGAAGTTGAGTTTGTCTGGATTCGGCTGCTAGTGACCCCAGCTGAAGAATACACAGCTTGTAGATCTTTTTGGTTTGGATTATGCAGAGTTGAGCACTAAAAATAAGGCAACTTGTGGTTGAGCAGGTGACAGGCCCTCTGAAAGCAGGTGGCAGAGTACAAAGGAACCAGGTTCCTCTCCTCTCTTTTTCTACTCCAAAGTGTAGTCCTTCTACTATTTTTCATGGCACATCAGCCCTTGATCCTTTGGATCTCTATGAATGTAGACCTACTCTACTCTTATTTCTTCCATCACCCAAGAAACACACAGGATCTTTAGTAAGATTTTTCTGAGAGGTTTTACTCTTCATTTCTCACTGAGTTACGAGATGAACTTAGGGAGAGTGGGAAAGGTGTAGGAGTTTACAACATTAAAATAGGCACAATGTTAAAATAACTATATCCGTTTTTCATCAATATGCAAAGTGAATTTAATTCTTACTTGAGCTAAGGCGAAACTTAGTCTTTGTGTTAGGAAAGTGTGTCTGGTTAGAGAAGAAAAAGATTGGAGGCACTGGTAGTGGGCGTGGAAAAGAAAATGTAGATTTGAGAGAAATTGGGAAGTTGTAACTAACAGTTTCTGGTAATTGATTATGTTCAAGCAGAGGAAATAACGGGAAAATAGAGAGTTGAAAAATGTTTCTGTAAGTACCATTCACCAAGATATGGACCACAGTTGAAAAACAGGTGGAGATAGATGCAAAATGGTGATGAATTTTAGGAAATGTTGAGTTTGAGTTGCTAAGATCTATTTAGAGTTGAAACTTCAAATCTATAGGTCAGGACAGGGGTCAAAGGTAGGGTAATGGATTTACACATTTTTCTCCGGGTGATGTCTCAAACTGTGAAACTTAATGCGATTGCAACGATTGTAGAGCCAGAATGGTTTGATGGTCTTAAATGAGAATCCAAAGAAAGCAGTCTCCCAAAGAGATGGTCCAGAAGGCAAGAGGCTGGGTTAGTTAATTAGATGAGAGGCTCCTGGTTTTAGCCTTCAGGAGAATTATCAGAGAGGACACATCCCCTAACTTCTAATCATTCTGAAGTCCAAGAAATCAATTTCAATATACTTCTCATTCTCATATCACTATCTTATTTGTGGCCTCACTACTATTTGAAATGCTCTTCTCCATCCTCTCTCACTTATTTACTTCAAGGTCAGACTCAAATCACAGCTTTGAAATGACTTTATAGGTTAAAGAATCCCCTTTGGTTCACTTTTCATTTCCATTGACCTGCATTCTTGTAATAGTGCCCAATATGGGTTTATTCCTTAACCAGAGAGCTTGGGAAAGAGTGTTCTTAATGAAGTCACTTGATATAACAGAGATAACAGGAAAGTTTTTAAAACTGTGGCACTTATAACAGTGATCATGCTAAAAGATTACAAATGGTGTATATTGCCATTTTAAAAGAGGAGAAGATGGTGGAGTCCTCAATTCCTTTTGTAATAGAGCTAATCAACTGCTAAGTAAGAGAACTGCTATAGATACGGCGTCTCTGGATTTCAGCAATCAGTCAGACAAGCTCTTTCATGATAGCTTTCTAGAAAAGAGCAAGAAGTCTCTTGTGCACTACGAGGGAATAGAATGTGAAGGCTCTGAAAAACCACTAAATGAAGTGAGGGCGTTAGCACAGAGATGATAAAGACAGAAGAACATGAGATATTTTCTAATACGAGACTGTCACATGGAGGGAAGATCAGACTTTGTTGATTGCAAAGAGCGAAATATGATGAATTAGTGAAAACTAAAGGGAAGTAGGTTTCAGAGAGTTGTGATGGAAGTCTTTGAATAATTAAGCAGTCCCAAACTGGAGTAAACTGTCTTCTGAGGCTGTTTCCCTGTCCCTGAAGGTATTCATGCCTGCTCTCCTTGGCGTATTCTTGAGATGTTGGGTGGTGAATGTTTTCATCTGAATTCATGTTATCAGGTTGGCCTAAGGGACCTCTATGAGCCAAGGAATGTTCGGCTTGTTGGTAGAAAGAATACAGTTGAACCTGTAGAATTTGAGGAGGCAGGAGTTTGCTATGTCTTAGGGTCAGTCATCCTGAAAATATATTTTTAGGATAAAGAACTTTAGATGGAAAAGTACAGGAGATTGAGATGACTGAGATAATGTGTCCTGATACCCATATCAGCTTGCTGTCATCTACTACATGTTTTGAAGTGAAGTGAAATGTGCCTAATTTCTACTTTCTCCTCACTTATTTAGAGCCCTGATTTGAGATATTATTTGAACTATTGCTGCATTTTGTACCTATTCATTTGCATATCCATATTCAATTGCATTTCAATTATTTTCCAAGTTGCTGTGTGTATAACTCACTCTTCTCTACTCACTCCCGACTTGTACACTAGTTGTCAGTCATTTTTTTTTCATTCCTTTGAATCTAAACACACCATAAGCTTCTAAATACACAAGAAGCCCTTTGAAGGAATGCATTTTAGATTTTGCTCAGAAGTCTTATTATTTTTCCAAATATTGGTAGTAACAATTGGTTGTTTAAATTGATTTAAGCATTTAATTTATTCAGCAAACATTTATAGTATATCTGTGATTATATAATAACTTTCTTGTATTTATAAAATTATGAAATTTTATGCATATGTTCATTCATCTGTTAAAAATGCTTTGATTATCTTAACATGCTTTTTTGAACAATGAGATGTTAATCCGTTTTAGAATGTTAGGCAAGGCAGGTAAGTTTTGCAATGTTTCTTAAAGGTCATTAGGCTTGAGAAATTTTTTTTTTTTGGATCAGTGAAGGAGTAAAATTCCAGAGCCTCCGGTCTTCCTGAAAGCTGCCTTATCTTTGGATTTTTAAAGGTTACATTTGGGAAGCATTTGTAGATTTCCACATTGTTCTGAGCCTCTGGGAAATACAGACCGAAAGTTTTTTTGCTTTTCCCGGAGATTTTAGTCTCAGATTACTTGAGATTTCATAAACCAGCATATACTTAGATCATCTGAAATAATGCTGGTATTTAAAGTGGAAGAGTAAGAATGAAATTGCTTAAATCTGTTTTGTTTACAGATAAAGGAGGTATGAATATAGATTGCATAGTGGTAAGAACATACATGCTATGTAGATTATAAATGATCTGCCAGAAAAACCATCATCAAATATTTAATTGAAGTAGATGAGATCTAACAAGCAAAAGTCCCAAAACTGAGCACAAAGAAATCTACTTATACTCCTTTCTGTAAGAAATAGGTATATTTTACACTGATTAAGTTTTATGAGATTTTATAAGATAATCTGCTAAGTACCATTATTTATATTAGTCTTTCATGAAGTAAGCAAATAAAATATGGATGAGTAGAAAATGTATTTGGTGGTTAGTTTGGGCATTTACACATTCTTCTGCCTAGTGCAGCAGAATATTTGAGGTAGCTTATAAGAGTATATTTTTAAAAATGATTAAAACAGAATAATGGAAAATATAGGTAGTCTAGGCGTTCCAGACCTGGGGGGGAAGTCAAAATGTGCAGATAAAGACTGTAGGGTCAAACCCACTTTTCAGTTTTGTCTGTAAATTTGAGTCAAAAAGAAAACATTTTCTTTAATATGATTTTCATTGTCCATAAGAAAAAAATAACGTACATCTTCACAGAAAAAGCAATAGCTTTCCTTATACTCAGTCTAGAAACAGCTTTCTTGCATGGTCTTTCACATAGGGATTACTGAATAGACACTGCCCATAACAGCCTCCCTATGATAAGTTTATAGCAGGTTTTTAGGCATGGAACCTAATTCTAGGCATGATTCCGTTTATTTCCACATCTCCTTTATGAGGTAGGTACTGTTGCTATTCTCATTTTAAAGATGAAGAATCTGACAAAGATTAATTAACTTGCCCAGGATTCACATTTTTAATGGACCCAGGCACTCTGATTTCAGATCCTGTTCTCTTAGTCATTTCTCTAGTGCAAAGCGCAATGTAGGGATAGTATTTCTGTCCCCGAGAACCTATTGAGAGTCTTTTTATTCATCAGGAAGGAGTCAGATATCTGTACTTTTAGATGACAATATTGTCCCTATTTCTTGGAAAACAGTGGCATGTAGAGAACTTTATACGTTTAGAAGTTCATTGGTAACTTTGACAAACTCATTTCATCCTCATGCAACATCATTAGATTCTTCTGTTATTATTTGCTAAAGCATTTAGCTATTGAGAGAATATATTTGCTTGACTACAACTGATGGAAGGAATATCCTCTTTAATAGTTTGAACTCTTGTCTTATAGAAAAATTTAAGCTTATTATTTCTACCTACAATGGCAAGACCTAGGACTGGTTACAGATTACCTGACGGAAGATTTATGTTCAAAATAAAGAATAACTTACTAATGAATCAGACTGAATAACTTACTAATGAATCAAGCATAGAATTTCTTTATGAGATGTACCATTCCTTGGAATTTTGGGGAAGGTCTGAGTATTGCAGTGGGGTTTTCTACACAGGGTGGAATATGAAGTTAACTGAGCTGCAAGATCCTTTCCAACTTTGAATTTGAACATCCTATTTCCAACTGAATATCTGTGTCTCAGACTCACTCTGTATTCCCATCAGTAAAATTGAGCTAACATTTTCTTCCTTACTAAATTGTTGATAGTTCTGAAGATGAAATAAATATCATATATTGAAGTCCTTTGAAAATTGCTAATACTGTAATTTCAAAAATTCATTAATTATTTCAACAAAAGGAAGTATTTAATTTTTTATTTTTACTTATTTAACAACCACATCCCAGCTGAGTGGCTGTTAAATGGAATATATAATACTTTACATATATTATTACCCAATTTACTTGTTTTTAATACTCTTAGATTTTTCTCTTGATCACCATTCAATTATTTTATTCCCCATCTCTCTGAAACAAGTAAAACTCTCAAAGGTTTAAATTTGGATAAAATTTTAAATTTTAAATTTGGATAACTAAGTAAAATATTATAGAATTTTAAATTAAATGGAAATTCTGTTGACCTGAATCTTTCTCATTCTCCTTCAGCAGGAATAATTGAGATTGGAGAGAATTTGCTTCTCACCGTTCATTCCCTTCTTTAGAAAAATATTTGAAAAATAAAGAGTATTGATCCTGTAAGGTAGATGGTCATTTCTGAAGAGAATATAATGTATTTAGATTGATCACTTAGAACTCTTATTTTTTCCCTTTGATTCTTTTGCTTAATTCATGCTCATCACTTTCTTTGAGAATGAACTCAAATCTGATGCCTTACAAAAGCTTTTCTATGATTTCCTCTACTCCACTCTAAACACCCCTCAGTGTGTATATGAAGTTTTGGCTTTATTGTTTAGCCCTTGTACAGAGTCAGATTTACAGAATTTTAGAGCCAGAAAAGTCTCTGCAACCATCCAGCTCAAGGCTCTTATTTCCTGATCTAGAGAATGAGGCCCAGCCCCAGTCACACAGCTGGTCAGTCTTTGAGGCAGAATTATGACCCAGGGCAGTTGTCATTGCCTTCTGCTTTGTAGTTCATTGTTTCGTGTGTATGTTTGGTCTCTCCAGCTGGAGGACTTGTTGTCAGAGACTGAGCTTTTTTCTTACTCGTCCAAAGATTCTTCTGCACTTCTATGCTCCGGGTAGGCACACTGGAATACTTGGGAGCTAGCCTTTTGAAAGCAGATGCTAGTGGTATATGACTTTGGTCTAGTGCTATTTTTAAAGTGTCTTCAATTTTTATTTTAATCTCTAATATTTCTTATATATTCATCTATTAGTAGAACCACTTAGTATTATATATAATTCAGGTTTTGTGTTCTCATAGTTGTTCTGACATGGAGACAGAACTAAATACCTCTATATTAATTAGCAGTTAGATAAAATTATATTTTCTGATTATTGGAATACTGTGACAAGGTGATGAGAAGCAAGGTCTGTATCTCAATATTTGATAGACTCTTCTAGGTTTTTTCTAAATTGTGTAGTACAGAAGAGCTTACTTAGAACACTGCCCCTCAAACCTAGCCGTATATGCTGATGACAAATACCGTCCCACACATACTACCTGAATTGAGCCCTCTAAGGTTGGGACCGGTGCATCTTTACATTTAAAGAGCTCTGCAGTAGAGAACCATTGGCTTAGAAGAACAGCATCATTGAGATGATGAAGGGCCCCTTTTAAGAGAAAATTGCTAAGTTGGGGAGGAGTGCTTGTTGGATGTACATATAGAAATCTTGGAGAAATGTATATAAACTGATTTGATACATCATTGAAATTACTTGATTGCGTATAGGATATGTCTTTCAGGCCCATGTAATAGTTGAATTGCAACTGCAAACCTTCATAAACCTAGAAAGGAATTGATTAAACCAGGACTGTGGTTTCTGCTTCTGTAATTCAGAAGTGACACAGCAAACCTACATTGATAACAGAAATCTGCTATTTTGTCATTTTAATGAGTAGTGGCTGACCCCATCTATTGAAAGTTGTAGTGAGGTTGGTTCTGTGGCTGGACATTATGGTGCCCATCTTACAATTGTCTATTGATTAAATCTCACACACTCTCAGTGCCTTTCTTCAGTGTTAGATGTAACTGGGCACCATTTATGAGGCTGCCATTTAGGTATTCCCTTAAATATTAAAGAGATGTTAATAAAATAATGTACATGCATTAGAAAGTCATAGAACAGTCAAGTGGTCACAGAAGTTTTGTTTTTAGAAGTGGAGAATTGGCAAAAGTCGATTTAACTTTTATACTTGGAACCTTTTCTGAGCCTCACTTTGGGCTGGGTGCTATGTATTGTAGCAAAAGCCAGAGACTAGCTTGTGAGCCAAGACATTTAGTTTTCAAAAGAGGCAAATTTGGCTAGTCTGATGATTGTGGCTTAATAGTAATTACATAGTATTTATTATTTCTTGAATATATTTAGACAGAGAATGATGTTTTTCTATTCTTCTGTAACTTCAGAAGGACGCTGGGGAATCATCTAATTCTAGAATTCCATAGATAAGGAAACTTAAAGAAAAAAATAATAAACTGTCCCTTAATAAATATTTAGAGCAGAAAGAACTTTATTTTCCTCTTACTAGTGGGTCACTTCTAAATTCCTGTGCGTATGGACCACGTGACATTTTCATTTATTCAATGGAGAGTTGAGAGGGTCTGTGTTTAGCACTCGAATATTGGACATGATTCAAATGTGAGTCAAGTGTGTCTAGAGGCTTTATTCATACCTATTTTCTTTTAGTCAGCAATGCTTCATAATGCCCTGGTTTCATGAATTAATTTTAATGGAATTAAACTTGAACAGCTCAAAATTATATAATTAATTTCATTCAGCTTCAATTAAAGTTACTAATTGAATCAAGCCTACTAGCATGACACCTGGCGGCAGTCAGCTACATAACAGTAGCAGCAAGTATGTAGGACTGCTGCTGACAGAGTTCATGTGTACCGGTGAGTTTGTATAAAAATCTCTTCTGTCGATGATCTCAGAAAGGCCTTGAGTTGACTGTAGCAGTGGAAAGATTTCTGGAGTTGTTTAAAAAAGTACAGATTTTTAATTGAAACTAACACATCTCGGGAAGATTACATTTTCTCTATGATAATGCTGAATAAGTGTTACATAAATCTAGAAGATGTTGATTTAGCCTGCTTGTAGTTTATATTTTACTGCTATCTGAATCTGGTTTTGATATTAAAAATACTTAGTGTTGAAGACTATTTTTTTCAGAGATCTTAGCCTCTGGACTTAGCCCTAAGTGGTGTCCATCAATTTTCATGTGTTGAAATGCGTTTTATGGCAGAACTTTTCAGTTGTTGTGAAATCCTGATGGTACATGAGAAATTTTTGCATGTGCAGAAACTTTTCCCTTCCACTGGAAATGTTAACACAGTTGACTAACAACTTCTGTTTGAATCTCTTTCCTTTCCTTGCTTCCATGGCTTGACATCATCCAGCTTCTCTTCCTTGTCTGACTCCTTTCTAATTGTACAGAACGCTCTTGGCACTCTTCTTTTAATATACTCATTCCTTTGGCGTCAGCAGTCAAATTTAGGAAGATGACTGTTTCTGGCTATAACTCTGTGACTTGCAAATTTAAATGTCCAAGACTAGACTAATCCACCAGTCTGTAAACTCCATGAAAGCCTGGGCTGCATCTCATAATTCATTGTATCTCCACTGCCTAGCACAATGCCTAAATATCTACTATGTACAAATAGATATTTTTTTAGATTAATAAATTATTCTCCCTGTCTCCAGGTTTTCTTAGTCAAATGCAAATGAAGAGAAATCAGTCATCTTCAATCCCATCTTCCCTGATTATCTGTGCAAACCTCTAGTTATTTTCTCCCATTTTCCCCCTTTCTCATCTTGTATCCAGTTGATTAAACTGTCATCAATTTCCGCCTGGACCACACTAAGCCTCCCTTTTAGTTTCTCTTACTCTGTCCTCCCTCTTAGATGGATCCATACTCCACTGGTTCTCAGGATTGAAGTGCAGTAGAATCACCTAAGTGCCGCTCTCCCAAATTGAAATAGAATCTTTGGTGGTGGGACCCAGGAATATGTTTTTTATTTAGTTTTATTTATTTATTTTTTTTTGAGGAAGATTAGCCCTGAGCTAACATCTGCCACCAATCCTCTTTTTGCTGAGGAAGACTGGCCGTAAGCTAACATCCGTGCCCATCTTCTTCTACTTTATATGTGGGACGCCTGCCACAGCATGGCTTGACAAGCAGTGCATAGGTCTGCACGTGGGATCCAAACTGGCGAACCCCGGGCCACCGAAGCAGAATGTGCAAACTTAGGCCCCATTGGAATTTGTTTTTGAAAAAGCCTCCCAAGTGAGTTAAAGTGCAGTCAGGATTGAGACCCACTGTTGTCCACAAATTTATTAATCTTCCTAATGCATGGCTCTAATTAGGCAATTCATAAAGCTTCAATGGCTACCTTGACTTATTTATCTTGCTTTTAAATTAGGTCCAGACTTCTCACCTTGGCATTCAAATATCCATCCTAATCAAACCTTTACAGTTTCATCTCCTAATGCCCCCCGTACAATACTTCGTAGTCCAGAGAGTTGAAACCTTTGGAGTGTCTGCCTTTGGAGTTTGCCTATGCTGTTCTTCTACCTCAAATGGGCTTCCTTCCATCTCTACTTTTAGATCTCCTGCTAATCTTTTAAAGACCATCCAACATACACATTTTCCTATAGTGCCTTTCCTGATGAGTTTCTTTTTCTTCCTTTGAACCTCTTTAGTGCTCTGGACCTCTCACAGCATGCATTTTATCTTGTGTTAGAATTTGCTTTTTGCTTGAGTTATGTTCCCAGTAAGATGTTACTTTTCCTTACTTACTGTCCTTCCCCCTCAGAACCCATAAACCCATGTATAAATCTCATCCTAAACTCCCTCCCTCTTTGAGAATGCCTAAAACAATCCTTGACTCTTTCCTAAGTTTCTACTGAGCGAACCCTATACTTGCTTTCTATACCTTCTCACTTCTGAATCATTCCTCATTCAATTACAGCCTGACTCTCATGTCCACCACTCATTGGGATTTCTTCTCCTTTGATGCTTTTTTGTGTCAGCCCACTCTCTATATGTATGGACTCACTTTCATCCTTGATGTAACCTCTCCACATTTTTCTATCATGGCAGATCACTTGCTGTGTTATGATGATTTGTTTACAATAATCTTAACAGGTTATTTTTACTGTAAACATCTGTTTCTTTGATACTGGGCACATAGGTGCTCAATAAATATCTGTTATCGAATCAATAGCATATGCAACAGTCAATAGGGGTACCGTTCCCATTTTCTTAAATTATGGTAGACGAAGAAGCATTTAGAAGAAAATCTATAAAATGAAAAAAATAGAGAAAAATATATAACATTTAATGATAATAAATGTATAATTTTTCTTATTCAGAAAAATCTGACAAAGAAAATACTGAAAGAGATATAACTCAAGCTACCAATAGCCGCCTCACACATGGAGAAATGCAAGACCAGTCCATTTGGGGAAATTGTTCAGATGACGAACTCATCAGAAGTAAGTATTTTTAGAGAAAGTTGGAATGATTTGGGGATATGACTATGATAATATGCTCCTAGTTAATATGTTCTTAGTTAATTGTCCCGTATAATTATGCTGGAAATCTATAAATCAACAGTGTTTTTATGAGTATTTGAAAATATAGGGCTAAAACTAGGATATAAATAATGCTGTCAGCTTTCATCCTTTCTTTGGAAAGGGAGAAATGAGCTGTACATTTTAGACTTGATTTTCAGAGAGATTTAGACAAAACTTAATTCCTTCTTGAGGAGCAACTAAGTGGAAGTGAGACAACTCTGAGTATACGTGGAAGGTAGATGTAAAAAGACAAAGACAGCACTAAAGGACGGTGAGTCATACTTTGGTAATGCCAATGTGATTCCTGTTCTTCTAGCCATGTGATTCCAAACGTTTTTTACAATTAACATTTTTATCACTGCTTGGTTTTTTTAATTCTCTTCCTCTTCCTGAAATTGCTCTGTAGAATATATACAAAAGCGTTTGGTATATTTTTACTTTATTTTGCTCTGGGAGTGTCTAGAAATACCAGAATCTTTTGGGTGCTATTCAGAATGTCTATTCCGTGTCAGGTTCTCCTCTAGACCTGGAGCTTACTTTCTGAACCCTGAGTCCCCCCAGGTGGGATCAAGATGAATTTGGCATATAATGAATTATTCTCTGTAGTTAACGTGTAAGTATAAAGATCACTGCCATGCCACACCTGGAAGAGCACAGGAATAAATCTTTTGAAATTCTCGTTCGTGGTAACCACGAAATGTCTCATTTTCAGTTGTCCAGAGTGGATAGAGGAGAAGAATTCCTTTCTGGTTATCAAGTGGTGTTTTATTTTATTTTTTTAATTCAGTTCTTTCATTTAGACAACTTCATAATATAGACCCTTTCTTGTGTTAACATGTTACACTTTGAATCTTGGAACATTTCCTTTCCTCTCTAGAATGCCCAGTATCTGTCCCTAACTGAAAACCACACAGAATAAAGCAGAAAAAAAAGGAAGAAGAAACCAGCTTAGCAGAAAAAAAAAAAGGAAGATGAAACCAGCTTAGTAGAAAAAAAACCAAATAACAATAAACACACCACTGAAGGAAATTTCAAGTTATCAAACAAAAGCTCTAAGAGTGAGTGTGTTTTAGTTTAATTTTAGAACCATTTGGTTTTTTATACTTTTGTCATCAAGAAGGGAATAGGAAGGAAATGAGACCCAGAAATTACTGAGGAGCAAGATTTATATAGCTTTTCCCAAAGAATCAAATAAACATTATTTCAAGTAAACGTTGGTTGTCTTCTATCTAAATATCGACTCTGCTGTTGTGAAACTTAGGGTTTTGTGAGATAATGGCATATTTGATTTGTGATTTTCTGACAATCAGAGAGTTAGTGAGAGCTAGAAGAGGTCTTAGAGACAATTTTACCTCTACCTTTTGGGGAACATGATTGTTGTCTTATTTTTTTTTTCATAGTCACTGAATTTTAAGTGTGTGTATTTCATTTAACTGATTTATTTCCCTAATCTTTCTTCTCAAAGTCCACACTAGGAGAATGTGATTAAGAACTCATAGAATAAAACCCAAAATACAAGTACTGTTGTGGAAGGCTATGGAGAGTCATGTTAATGTGTTAAAAATTTTTTTGTGCTGTTTGGTGAAGCTCATTTTAGTCACAGAATTCATACTATTAAAGGGAATGGATTTAAAATTAACTACTCTGTTGTCTATAATGTTTAAGTAGACAGTGATACAAATACTGTAAATTTCATGAAATAGTTTCTTTATTGAGATAATGATGTAGCCTGTACCATGGGACACTGGAGCATTGGGGAACAACTGTCTAGTTTCCTACTAATGTGCACTAAAAGAATGCAGAGAGAGAGAGATTTATGGCCCCCTCTAAGAGGGCTGCTTGGAAAACTGACAGATGAAGGGATATACAAAAGATAATGGCAAAAGATGGTAATGCCGCTCCTGCCTGAAAATAAGCTGGCTAGAATTTCCAAATGTTTGTGGGTGACATTAGACTCTGAATTATGATTACAAATTTCAAAAACTATATTTTTGTTATTTTCCTGGTCACTTTTCTAGACAAGACGACTTTGTTGGGTCTACAGAAAATTTGATCTCTGGATTTGCCGAAATGGAACATCTTATGTCATCTTAAACCCGACTCATGTCTGGATAGCATTTGAAAGTTTGATATTGTGATAGCTGCTGCTTTTCCAACTCCCAGAGTCTAAACTCTGCAAAGCTGCTTGCTCGACATAGCGTCATTGACCATCTCCGCATAATTTAATGTCTGTCTCTCTTAACCCCACAGTTAAGGAGATGCATGTTTTCCTTTTACTTCAGCATCCAGCACATTTTTGGGGCCCAGTAAATCTTTCGTAATAACAATAGGCCCTGGAAAGAAGGCTCTGGCTCAGAGCTGCATGGGGGAGGAGGGGAGCATCTGCAGTGAGTCAGGGCTGGGCTGGCTCCCTTTCCAGAAGTCCTGTGTGGCTCCCTGAGCACCGTGGAAGAAGTGGACAGCTGGCTCTCATGGAACTGATTTTAGTGTTCCCACTGTAGTGTGAAGTTGGCTGGATGGAGGGATCATCAGAAAAATGAGGCTGGCTGGGGTGTGGGAACATTTTCAAACGCACAACCCACTCTTTTTTCCAAGCTTCCATGGGACAGCTTAGCTGCATAAGCAAGAAGTGAAGGAGAGTTGCTCTATTTAATATGACTTCTTTTTCTCTGTCTGTTCTTGAGAGTGGTTCGTGAGCTCTGGCAGCTAATGTCTCCATTGTCCCGGATGCCTGCTGCTGCCTTTGTTGGACATTTAAGGCATAATTTATAGGGGCCTGTTAGCTGTCAGTGTGATGAGGCTGTTTTTACTTTTCTTTTCTGAGAATAACTGAGCTCTGGAAAGTCAAGGGAGTGGCTGCTTTGGAAATTGTATTCTAATTAAAGGGTGTATTCTCAGGCTCATAAATGAGATCCAAGCTGAGAATAATTTCCAAATTATTCTGTGAACTTTAACCCTGACCTCAGTGGACCACCCACTTGTGGCTCACACTTGGTTTATGTTGCACACGGAAGTTTGGGCTTTGTGTGCCTTCGCTGGTCCTTGTAGAAAACATTGCAGGTGGCAGACCTAAGATACTGTGCTCCCAGGGTCTAGATTTCAAATTGGTTGCCCTTGAGTTGCTAACTTATTAGAGAGAATCTTTTCTGGAAGTTATAAATAAGAGAGAAGAAATCCATATGGAATCAAACATTTTGAATAAATAGGCCACACACAATCTGGTCAGGGAATGTGCATTGTGATGCTCTTTCTTAGGAAATTTAAATTAAAAAGATGATTCCAACCACTCAAGATAAAAAAAAAATCCAAATTAAATCAGTGAAGAATTAAAACATAATAGAGGTTTGTGAGGAAATTTTATAATTGGAAAATTTTATTTTTTCACTTAATGAATTTTTATCCTTTTTACAGTTTAAAAGGCTTTTATATTCTGAGAAAATATTTTGGTGTATAATTTAATTTCTGGAATGGGGCTTAAATTTTAGAGTTTATAAGAGCATCTTTTTATGGGAACACTGTTTAAGACTGTCTTTTCCCCTCAGATTAGCATATACGGTACAGTGTATAATTTGGAACTGTGCCTTGTTTTAATAATCGCTATTTCTCTGACTTAGTTAAATAAATGTTGCAGTGAAGTGACACACTCAATTAATATTAACTTTTCTATTTAACCCATAATGTGCATAAACTGATAACAGGAAAGAGGCAACATTTCATGTTTTAATTAGACTAGAAGAGGAACAGAAGTAACATTTTGATCTCAGTCTTTGGGGGGATTTATAAGGTAGGAAGGAGTGAGTCTATGTGTGTGTGTTTGTGTGTGTGCATTCCTGTGCTTATACTCCTAGGTGTTGTGTAATATTTTCCTTTAATTTAGGTCAAATTCTACTATCCTAATTATTTCCTATAGAGAGAGAGCTTACGTTTCTTTGTTCTTTTTCTAAAGTGCCTCAGGTCTCTAGCTCAGATTTTTCTAGGTTTTTCTGAAAATTCTTATTACTTAACTTTATCCTTGGATGTTGCTTTTACATAAACGTCTCCTAATTCTAAATGTCATTACTTAACTCCAGAAATTTTTCTTAGCTTCTCTTCTGAAATAAATTTCCCTTTAAATTAAACTGTTTTGTTCAGCTAATTTTCTCCTTTGTGATTTTGTAGAATTCCCATGATCTGAAGCAAAGTTAGAATGCTCTACTTAAATGGTAATCCCCATTCTGTTTAACCCATTTATTCACTTTGAAGAGTTTTTAGCTCTCATAATAGTAAGCCCTTACTTGGTAGTAGAATGCAAGCCATCTTTCTCTAATTTACGCTTGCCTCTTCTTTATGGAGCTGATGCATCGTCCTTTTTCCCTTACCCTACTGCCTGAAACCTTCCTCTTGGCCTCCTCTGAGTTTCCTCTCAACATTAACAGGCTCTGTTATTAGAAACTCTATTATTTCTTTTTCTAGCCTTTGCCAACTCACCGCTGATCACCCCTTAATGAATACCATTTCATCACGTTAGGGAATGCCTCCTCTGTGTACAATACTGAAAGAAAGGCAGATACTTAGGTGTACTATTTATATACTTAGAACATTTCTTACTTTGATGGTAAGGAAAGAGCACTGAGAAGTTTGGATTTAAATTTCTTCAGTGGTTCTCATGTTTGAATGCATGTTACACTTAACTACTAATTGTTTTTTTTAGAATTCACTTTATATAAAAGGCCATAAAGAAGTGCCCCAGATAAGTACTACCCAGCAAGGCTGGGATATAAAGCTTTCATGTTACTTTCTTAGGTAATCTAGGATTCTTTCCCTAATAGTTCATGCTCCTTCATTTTTGGGAGTCCATATTGGGAGTTAGTGAGTGTGACTTTTATCTTGCTTAGTGTCTTGTCTTCCATCTGTCTCTCAGAAAAATTCTGTTTTTCCACATGATGACCAAATGATTATGTGGTGGCAGTTCAGATGCTTTGATTATTGCTATAGAGAGGAATCTTTAACCATCAATTATCAAAAATGCAACTTATGGTTAGGTTTCAGGGTTGAGTGGATAATCATAAGCCATTTTTTATGGCTACCTGTATTTATCTCATTGGTGAATGACAGCTATTAGGCTGTGTTCTAGAACGAAGCTCAAATTCCCTGACGCACTGCTTTCTCAGGGTACGTTATTCTGTGCTCATCTGGGTTCTGCCCAAGTAGCTAGAGAGAATCATTGCCCATCTTTTGTTTTGATCACCTTAAATTCAGGGTCCTGGAGGCCAATGGAAGCCAACTGCCAGGGTTCAGACCCTGGATACATCATTACTATTGGTTTTGAGGAAGTTGCCTAAATTTTCTGAGATCACATTTCTCGTTTTTAAAATAGGCATACTAATACTCTATGCCCTGTTGTGTTATTTTGAGGATTATACAAGAAAATGTATATTGTATGCTTAATTAGCACAGAGCTAAGTGAGTTAAACACTCAATGAATTTATCGGTTTTCATTATTATCATCCTTGAGCCCGAATACACAGTTTTAAGGTTTTTTGTTGTTTTTGTTTTTCTCCATGGTTCTGCTGGGTTGCATGTCCAGACATGCTGGGTACATAGACTAGGTCTTTCTGAGACCCTTGATATTTATGCCCACAAGAAGTCAGCACATTGGCTGCCACATGGTTTATGCTTGAAAAATACTTGATGACTTAAGTATAGTGAATTAATGAAGGGAGGGAAGAGATGCTCTACCCATGTTGTTTCTGTTGTTTCCGATCCCATCCTATGATGAAGGTTCTAAATCAGTACATTTTTTCTTTTACTCTTTCTAACCTCCTTCTTACTCCCAAGCCACACGTGGTTCATTCATGTCAAGTTCCACATATTTGTAGATGACTCTAATGATATTAAAGCAGTTAAGTCCTAAGTTTGACTGCTGTTAACTGATAAGCCTATTCTTTCCCATTTGGGAGTTCTTCAAGCTTCACAGAGGAGCCGAGGCCTTGGAACCAGCTTAGAGATCCCCCTGAAAATGCTAACCACCACATAAATAAATAACATTTAATGAGCAAGACCAGAAATGCTGTGGTCGAGATAATTTTAGTTCTCAAATCTCAGACTTTTTAGATCTGAACATTCTGTGAATTTACACAAATTATTTTTTGTAGAACATGTTGTTATATTGAACTTTCAGGATTAGGAATCAAAATATAAATAAAAACTGAATAAAAAATCAATTACATTAAGATGGAGTGCTTGCAGTATGCTGGCACTGTGTTATGTTGGGGATGCGGTGATGAACAATACAGGTATGGTCTCTGCATCGAGAATTTACAGTCTGGTGGAAGGGACAGACAGTTCATCTAGAAATGATATTGTGTGTTATGAGTGCTATGATTGGGAAGCGCAGGCTGCTATATGTTCACATTTGAGAAGCACAAATCCTCATATGGAGGAGGGGTTAGAGAGGGCTTTCCAGAGGAAAGGAGTTGGCCAACTCAAACAGAGCATGGGAAGGGGTGGAGCCAAAGTGTTCCAAGCCTAAAGAACAGCACCTACTGGTATAGGGGTAAGAGAAAACATGACCGGCTTGAGGAGGGGTGGAGAAGTTTTGGATAAGCGGGGATGTAAAATGTTAGATGCGGGGGCCAGCCTGGTGGTGCAGCAGTTAAGTTCGCACGTTCCGCTTCTCCGCAGCCCAGGGTTTGCTGGTTCGGATCCCGGGTGCGGACATGGCACTGCTTGGCATGCCATGCTGTGGTAGGTGTCTCACTTACAAAGTAGAGGAAGATGGGCATGGATGTTAGCTCAGGGCCAGTCTTCCTCAGCAAAAAGAGGAGGATTGGCAGTAGTTAGCTCAGGGCTAATCTTCCTCAAAAAAAAAAAAAGTTTGAGGAGTGGAGAGAGATGAGAGGGAAAGAATTTGTTAACAAAGGGTTAAGAGAAAATGGAAAGTATTGAACGGAGTAGTAACCTAATCAAATTTGTATTTTAGTTTGGCTGTATTTTAGCATGATTGCAATGATTACTCTTGCAATAGTTAGGAAATAAATAAGAATGAGAAAGACTGAAGGCATTAAGAGACTAACTCAAAGACTGTTGTGTTAGTCCAGCTGAGAAAGAAAGGTGTCTTGGACTGGTGTAATGGCAGGTAGGATTGCAAGAAGTGGATGGATTCAATTTTTTATGGGGTACAACTAGCAAGATATATGGGGTAGGGGACTGGCAGTTGCTGGGAAGGAGGCCAAGGTTTTTAGTTTGGACAAATGATAGTTGTGACGCAAAGCCAGCGGGGCAAAGGATTAAAGGAGAGTTTGAAGTGATGGGCTATGAATGTCAGATGGATAGAGAAGGAAGTAAAGACATGAAGGGTGTTGCAAAGAAGCAAACAACCAGAGAGGCTAACAATTCCTAAAAGTTTCTATTTTTTAAGATACAAAGCAAAACAGGTATAGATACAATAAGTAAATGGAACAAGTGGAAAGAAAAGATGGATTATGAGAATGGAAAATATGAATTTAAGATTTCTGAGGTGGAACAATCCCAGGTGAGAGCAAGGCCCATGGTGTGGTCATGAGGATGGGTGACTAAAATAAAGCCGGAGTGCTGGGTTTGGAAGAGGTTTAAAGGCTTCGTAAAAATAGCCGTGTTTAGCAGGTGGGCAAACAGAAATCCAGATGTTTCCTCAAATCAACTTGGCCAATTAAGAGGCAAAGCTGGGGCGTTATCTGTTTTTTTTTTGGAGTCTCAAACTCGTGAATTCCTCATTGAACTTTAATGGTTTAGGAGAAGTCAACCAGTTGGTTATCTCTGGTTCTTTGCTGCTTTGCCTTAAGATTAGTCACCTGCTGTAGATGAATGGGATAGTAGTTTGATATTCTCTAAGCTGAGGACCCTGAAATGAATGAAAAATAATACACCTTCTTTAAAGCTGCTGGTTTCCTTTATTGTAAGATTCTAAAGGATCTTCTTTATGTAGTCTCAGTGGCATACAAAATTGGGACTTTTTTTTTTCTCTGAGGAAGTTTAGCCCTGAGCTAACCTCTGTGCAGTCTTCCTCCACTTTATATGTGGGTAGCCGCCACAGCATGACTGATGAGTGGTGTAAGTTTGCACCCAGGATCTGAACCCACGACCCCAGGTCACTGAAGCACAGTGTGCTGAACTTAACCACTATACCTTGGTGCTGGCCCCCAAAATTAGGATTTTTAAAAAAGACATATATTGATATGTGTGTGTGTATTTATTTTTTCTTTTCTTTTTTTTTTTTAAAGATTGGCACCTGAGCTAACATCCGTTGCCAATCTTCTTTTGTTTTTCTGCTTTTTCTCCCCAAATCCCCCAAGTACATAGCTGTGTATCTTAGTTGTGTGTCCTTCTAGTTGTGGTATGTGGACGGTGGCACCTTATGAGCAGTGCCATGTCCGTGCCCAGGATCCAAACTGGAGAAACCCTGGGCCACTGAAGCGGAGTGCGCGAACTTAAACACTCGGCCACGGGGCCAGCCCTGTATTTATTTTTTCTTAATGGAAGATATTTCTTCACAATAGTTGCTTGTAGAGAGTTATGTGAAATTAAGTGGGAACATGTTGGTGAAGAAGACTTCTACTTAATATCCCCTATATTTTCTTTTGTATCGTTTTCTTCCCCCTCAGTGGGATGAGTTATTTTATGATATGAAAAACAACAATACTTTAAAAAGAAAATTCTCCAGTATAGAAAAAGTATCCAGGTGAGGCTCTAACTTCCCAAAGCTGCATTAGAGCCCACTCACCTGTAGGAAATGCTTCCGGTCGCAGGTAGGCCCCGAGATTCGTCTCCCTTCGGGTTCTGCAGAAGATAAGACCAGCTACGTAATTTGAGAGGTGGAGAGCAGTGCAAAATGAGAATGCAGGGCCCCTTGTTAAAAAATTATGAATTTCAAGACAGCAACAGCAGAGCATTAAACCAAACGCAGGGCCCTTCTGAGCATGGGGCTCTGTGCTGCTGCGTGGGTTGCATGCCCATGAAGCTGGGCCTGGCTGGAGGCATTGAAGAAGTGGGGATTCAGTTCAGATAAGCAAAAAAGAATACCTTGCACCCATTTTATATGTTTTTTTCAGTAAGTTTCTTTTTTTTCTTTTTCCTTTTTCTCCCCAAAGTCCCCCGGTACATAGTTGTGTATTTTTAGTTGTGGGTCCTTCTAGTGGTGGCATGCAGGATGCCACCTCAGCATGGCTTGATGAGTGGTGCCGTGTCCGTGCCCAGGATTCGAACCAGCGAAACCCTGGGCTGCCAAAGCGGAGCGCGCAAACTTAACCACTCGGCCACGGGGCTGGCCCCGGTAAATTTCTGAAATTCAAGAAAGAAGGAGTTTTTTCTGGGCTTGGCAAATCAGTTGATATGTTAGTCACAAGCAAGAGTAGCTTGTATAGCAATATGGAACAACTGCCATGTGGCAAACTGTTGAAGGCTGTGGTTCCCAGCTTTTATCCAGCCACGGACGGGGTGAGACCTGCTTGCAGCTTTATCAAGGCTCAGTACAGAGGGTGTGAGAGTGTATCAGATTGAGGAGTCTTGGTGGAATTCTCTCTCCATTCGTTTCAGGAGCTCCACTCTCCGTTCGCTTTAGCGCAGCTGAGAGTCAATGATGTGATTTGTCCTGTGTTTCTTTCAAGGAGTCCTTCAGGACTTCGTGGTAAATCCGTGCTCCACACTTCTTCACTGGGAGCTGGATTCTTCCCAAGTCCCTGAGTTCTGCAGCAGATGACAAGAATCCGGGAAATCTCTTTTAAAACCTTCAGATGCTGGTATTAGAGGGTGAAATTGCATTAAGTGAACCAGAGAAGTGAGTGGGTGGAGAAATTAGTTCTGCTTTGGAACATTATTTAATTAAATACATTTTCCATGGTACTTGAGAACTTGCATTGGGAAATTTAAGAAAAAACAAGATTCCCAGAGTCTCAAGTTGTCACAAATAATTGATTCATGGCCATGTGATCATAAGACCGTATGTCTCATCTTTGGATGCTGCCCATCATTCCTTTTCTTTATGAAAAAGATGTTAATGTATCATCTATATAGGGGCCTGTCTCTGCAGGTTATCTTCTCCATAGTCCTTCAGCATTACAAAGGTGCTGTCGTAATCATGCAGGTGAGTGATAATTTGACAACGCACCCAACGAATGGTGTGATCGTGTGTAATGTTGTCATTTGCCTACCATTCATTTGAGTTAGGTTCTTCTTATTGCTCTTTTCCCATGTCCACTTTTTAAAAGTCTTATCAGATAAGCCTGAATATGAATATTTATTACTAGAAATGTAAAATTAAATCTCTATTCTCGCATATTTAGGTTTTCAGTATTTTTCATTTTAGCCAAATTCAGGTGGTCGATTTTTGGCCTGACTTTACATTTTGAAAGAAACAGAACAAAAGCATTTCAATATTTTCCATTTAAATATATATAACTTGCCTTTTAATTTTTAAATAAAACGATTTCTTTTTAATTCATTAAATTTCAAAGACTATACTCCAATGAAAAATATATAATGTATATATTATATATATAATAAAAGTCTTTTTTATAAAGAATTGAATAATACTGACTTTTGCTATGAAGTCCAATTTTATTTAGATTAATTCAAGGCAGCGTGAACAATTTGAGGCTACAAGATCTTCTTGTTATTTCAACATTAAATTTGAGCCTAGTTGCCAATCTGGTACCTGGTGAGTTGATCTGAGGGGATGTTGGTGGTATGCTTATTTCCTGGTGTCACTGAAAATCAAGTGGCAGGACTCCGGTCAGTGTCATTGCGTGAACTGGTGTTGAGTGTTACATTGCTGTGGCTGTTTATTTATGCTTTCTGCTCCACCTTCTAGCGTAACTAGTTGATCCTTAACTATTATTTAATTTGCCTGTCCTCTAAGTCAAGGCTTCCCAGTGTTTGACTGATGTAGAGCTTCTTTTAGTTTCTTTGAAATCACGTCGATTCTTGCCTTCTTTGACTCTAAAGACCTTACACCTGTTTCGCTTTAGCCACCTTACAAATATGGACCCACCTTGGACCTTGTTATCACCGAAATCTGCTGCATTCTGAGATTTCGAAATCAGGAATTTGCTTTCTCATTTCTTCTTTCTCTTTAATAGTAATTATGCCTAATCTGCTAACTATGTTTCTTTTCTCCACCGTATCTTCTTAACTTCACCTGCTTTTTTTTCATGGCCATCTGGGACCTGCAAATTGTCTTTCGCTAGCTTCCTAAATTCTGCAACCTTACGCCATATCTCCCGAGCTTATGCTGAAACTAAGGTAACAGACCTCACCATCAGTCTTCTTGCTTCAGGTTCCAAGGGCTGTGGATCATAGACGAAAAATGTTATGCAGCAGCAGGATTAGCTTTAGTATCAGTGGGTGCTATCTAATCTTAACTGAGACGTCTCTGCAACTCAGCTGTACTTTAACTTCTGGTTGATTTCCACTTTTGGTTCATTCTTGCCTTTTGATTTTATGACACATTGTTTTATCAGGACTCAGATTATATTCTAGTTCCTTCATTACTGACACATTTTAGGTTATATTTAAGCACCAGCTCCTGGTATTCAGACCTAATTGTGGTCTACATGGCCGATACCTGAGCTCTTCCTGATCTATGTTCTGGAAGCGTGTGATCTTTTGATACTGATATGTCACTTTTCCCAATTAGTCCAGTGGCCTCTTCTCAGCGCTCATTCTTTCTGTAGCATTTGAAAGGACATGTATCCTGCTTGAAATCCCCTCCCTCTTCTGCCACTCTCCCCCTTCTTTCTGCCTCTGTAGCTACTCAGCTTCCCTTCAGTCTCTCAGATGCCCTGAGTTCCTTTCTGTTTCTGTGCGTTTGCATACCAGGCCTTCCTCCAGGCTTGATTGTGACTTCCTGAGAAGTGTTCCCAGAGCTCTCAATCTAAAATGGGTTTCTCTGGTTCTCACAGCACCCTTTCCTTTCTAGCCATTGTCACAATTTGTAATTTATTTTTGCTATCACATGTCTAATGTCTGCTGGCTTTAAGTTGCATCCCTAGCAATTAGCATCATTCCAGGACCTCAGTAAACTTTCAGTAACTATTTTGGATGATTGACTGTGGAATAAAATACATTTGGCTCTTTTTCCACAACTTTTTTTCGTGAACTTTTGCCATAACCAAAATATATTCCTTATCTTCCCTCTACATGTCCAGTATTTTCCTTCTCCCAAGCTTCACTCATGTTACCTGTCTCCCCACATCTCCAGCCGTACAAGCAAAGCCTTCTGTGATTTCCCCCTCATCTGGACTCAGTGTGTATATTCCTCTCTCCTAAAGGACTTATTAATTTCAAAATTGTATTGTGTGTGTTGATGGCCCTCTTCCCCATCACCGAACTGAAGGCTCCTTAAAGGCAGGATTGACATCTCATGCAGCTTTGTACCTCTCACAGCATATAGCCCAGGGCCATGTGCAGAGTTTGTTCCCAATACTTATATGTTAATTGTTGAATAAATGAAAATCTGTACCTTTTGACTACATTTAGCTTCTCTGTAGGAGACTGACAGCTTTGAATTGGTTAAGCTGTAGTAATTTGTCTTAAAATGTGGATTGACTATCTTTGCTTCTCCTAAGGAGCTAATTTTCTCAGTCTACAGTTCATGCATATCAAAGGATGCTTTTTATTAGTAATATTAACAATGTTATTACTTAGAGCTTTTTACAGTTAATGAAATTTTTCATATTGATCTAACTTGGCCTATCTGCAACTTTATCAGGCAGGTGGGATAAGTATTCTTATCTATAGATGAGACTGAACTCAGAAAAGTCAAGTGGCTTGCCTAGGGCTACACAACTGATCTCATGATTGGCTATCTAGCAGTTATTCTCAAATGAGGAGTGGACTAGAGGGAAGAGTAGAGACTTGGTGGTGTTTATGGTCCCCTAGAGATTGCATTAAAATCACAGAGGAGGTGGCAGTTTCCCAAATTATATCCTTATTCCAAGCCCAAAATTCTAAACCATTACCCTAGTTGAAAATTATTGCTGTTCTACCCTATTAATGATATGACTGCATATTGCCTTTGTGTTGGGCCTAAAAGAGGTGGGAAAATTGCAATAAACTATACACCTTTAGAATTTCATCTTTGTTGTGATAAATTCGAGACAATTCCTGGTCTTAATAGATACTTGACATCATAGAAAAAAGGCTTCTTTAGTTTTCAGAACTATCACTCATTGCCTCCATGAGAACTTGGTCTCATTCCAAGAGATAGGCAGAGAATCTTGGCATCTGCTGTTCTTTTTGTGGTGTGAAGATATACATTTTCTTTCTTCAGCAAGAAGAAATCTTAATAACTGAAGCTGAAGATACGGGGGAAGGAATATCATTGTATAGTCGTATCCCTTTGTGCAAAGCAATGGGGTTCTCAACTCTTCACATTAGCTTAAAAACATACAGATGTCCAGCCCCACCCTAGATCAGTGAACTCAGAATCATTTGGGGGCGGGGTCTAGGCAAGCTTAATTATTAAAAGCTCCCTAGTTAATTCTGAGGTACAGCTCAGACTTGGAACCAATACAGTTTTCAATCGAATATATTTCACTAGAACAAATAAGCTGAAAACTAGTTTTTTATTCAAATATTTAAAGACCCTTTTTTTTGAAAAGTAGTTTCTTTAGTTGTGATTGTTGAACTATAGGAACAGACAGATGCAACTCCCTGTTTGGGAGAGCCTGCGTGCTGGCTTCTTGTTTTATCCCTTAGCCTTTTCGAGAAGCTGTTTTCTCGAGAGATGTTTACATTATTCAAAATGTTTCTTACTTTTAGTTTCACTGGGCAGCGCTTTAATCTAAATTTTATAATATTGGAAAAGAACTATTATAATTTGTTCTCGTAGCCTCGTTAAATGGCACAATGAAGTTGGATTGCACAATAAAAAGTTTTAAAATATAAGACGATGTAGCTATACGAAATTATTCAATTATCTTAGGAATCTTGATTTATTAAATCAAAAATCAAAATTTATGTTATATATGAGTCAAATTTTAGGATGAAAACCCTTTCGCCTGTTTTTCTGAAGAATTACAAATGCTTGCTTCTTTCATCTTCTTTTGACATTCTGTCCCAAATTGAAGTAAGCTGTCTTTTTCAGTTAAAAATTTCTGGAATAAGCAGCCTTCCAATCAAGTGTTTGTAGATATATTAGAAAGAATATCTCCCTAACTATTATAGCTAGAGTTTGTTCTTGGAGTAAAGCAAAGTCTCTTATAATAGAGATACAGTTTACCTAAGAGTCATATTAATAAGTGAAAAAAAAAAAGATCAGCTTTTTGAATAATATATGAATTCATATGGTATCAGTGGTATCTAGGCATTTGGGACAGTACATAATTAGTTTCAATTCCCTTTGAGTGGGAGATGTGGATGTTAAAATAAATTGCTGATGAAGCATATACTTTGGAGAACAGTGTATTTCAAAACTTTGTGCAATATCAGCTATTTCTTTCAATGGTATGGAAGTATAGCATAAGACTGAGAAGATTTATTAGGGGCAGTTTTAAACCATTCTTATTGTGTAACAGTAGTTTGCTCATTTAGGACTAGCTGCTAAAAAGAAGAATAATAGCAAATATTTATAGGCCTGTTTGGAAAACATTAGTTCTATACAACTTCTGGCACCATTGTTTGTAGCCAATAAACCAATAGTGATCATTTTCTTGTATAAGAATAATCAGTGTCACAATATCCAACCATTTAAAAGGGCTTGGTCATTTAGTTATTAAGAGTTACTCTTTTACGAAACACTGAATAATGGACTTACTCCAGAAAAATCGGCGCTCGCAGAGTAAGAAGACTTAGAATTGTGAAATAAATATATTCTGAGGGAGGAAGGGAGGAACAGAGTTTGGAATAAATTGATTTTATTAAGTAAAAGTGAAGAAACTGCCTCTATGGAAGGAACGGTTCTGCTACCAGGAATAAATATTCCAAACTAAACTGTTCCTTGCACAGTAGAATGTCTGTAATCATTCTCAGCTTTACAGAGTTCTTTCAAAGCTTTCAGTTTTATCATGGAAGCTAATTAGGCCACAATATACACAGTATATGCAGTGTAAGACCCTAGGCAAGCACAGGTCCCCAACTACTCCTGAGTTTTTGAGACACACAAACAAAATATTACATTTTCTCATCTTTTGCACAGCTCTTTGAAGTTTCTATGCTGAAATTGGTGCAGGTTATCACGGTTATCTTAAATATGTTCAAGTTTTCGTCCTGAGAAATGAGGCCCACTCCTTTGCCAAGGATTCATCGCTCCTTGCTCATCATCTTTCTCATGTTTGCTTATTTTGAGAAACGTTGGGTTCGTGATCAGTTCCTTGTTCCCATTAAACCTACGTAAAATAAGGGGTTTATTATAACACTCACTGGGAAGAAGTCTTCAATTTAGTTTGTTTTCCTGATGACATCGACAATGTTAAAGTAAAAATATTTAATGGTACAGTTCAGAGTACATATTTAATGTGTAAAAAGCACAAATGTGTGGGAGTGCTCATTTTCTGCATTTAAATTTTTTTTTCCTACTAAAAACAAACAAACAAAAGACTAACCACTACTTCTTGGACCCAAACAACAAAATTGGATAGCTAGGCTCGCAGAGTCAGAATCTGCAGCTCTGGCAGGCTGAGTAGGTGCGATTACAGCCTGGTCAGTAATAATGACAGATTTTAGTGTCCATTTTAGTGTATGAAACACTAAATTACAAGGAATTGAAAAAAATGAGTAGTTTATAGTCCTGGAATAGCTTTTCTTGGGGGGCAAGGATGACGTTAAATCATTTTGGGATGCTTTTCTTCTTTTCCTTTTTAATTGCAGGTACAGTGTTGTTTTCACTTCTTTGTATATTAATACAAATGTGAAAATATTTGTGGATGGTCTATTTGTAAGAGAGGCTCATTAGTATGTGTGTGTCCACCCTCAAGGTCTCCGCATGATGTTTTTGTGGCATACAATATTAAAACTCAGTCCCTTGGAAAATGTCATAAAGAAGTTTCTTCATTCAGATAACTTAATTTTTATAAGTCTTCGTAAGGGCTGCTTCAACTTAGAGAGTTCCCAGTCAGTCGGGCCGGAGCCAATCCGCCCTAGTATGCCTTGTGAACTGACTGCTGAAATCTTGCATACTCTTAATGATTATGTATGAAGACTTTGGAAGAACTGGAGATGTCACTGACGACAGGTACACACATAGCATGGTGCTTTTTTAAAGCAAGGAAAGGTACATATGTGGCAAGCCAATTAGCTTGACTCTCATATTCTAAATAGATTAAAAAAATAAAGCACTTGGAAGAAAAATGAAAATGGAATAATGGCCAAAAGCTTGACTGACTTGTCTGCCAGCTCCATTTTTGACAGGAGCGAGGCTCCTGGTCAGACATAGGAATGGGTCAGCATGTAACACCGGCGCTTAGAGAAAGGCTACGTGTATGCAGAGAAGGTAAGGTGTGAAGTCCTATGATTTGGATTCTAATCTGCCTACAGCTCATTAGCTGTGGGGCACTGGGCAAGAAACTTTTGTCTTTCAGCTTCAACTTCTGCAACTTTAGCATACAGATGGAAGTAATCCCTTCCCTCACTCCCTCACGAGGTTGGTGAAGGGTCAAACATGAAAATCTAAATGGAAATAATCTTGTTAATTATTGGATATTAGATGGATATTAGTTATACATAATGCTGAGAATAACTGGGACCTGGGTTAAAGGAAGAAGTACAAGACCAATTTGACTCAGGCTTTGGAAAGACTGGAACCTCTTCCTTAATCGTATATTCAAGCTGATCAGGAGACACTGTGCAGAGAACTGAGAGAGAAAAGTGGAGTGTGAACCTCTGGATTCCCTCCCTGGTTATCCGGGATTTACAGGGAGGAGTCAAGTACACATGTCATGGCCTTTTATATGATCCTAAAAAAACCCTCAGAACACATCAACAGAGTTTCCTACAAAAATGTGAGGAAATGAGCCACTGTACTAACTAGACTCTTCTTTATTTTAAAATTAATTTTAAATATAATGAAATATTTCAGATAGAAAAATATACAAAAGAATATTACAAACACTAATGTACCAACCACTCAGATTTAACAAGTGTTAACATTTTGCCACATTTTCTCAAGTTTTTGTTTGTTTGTAAAAAAAATCAGACCTTTTTTTTTGCATGGCAAATTGAACTTTTATATTCCATTCTTTTTGGAAATTCTACTTAAGTGATAGTAAATTAGTAATAATTTTTAAAAGACATAAATTTAAGGAGAGAGAGAACAGACACGGAAACAACATTGAATCAGAGATGTTAAGAATTTTCTGAAAGATGGAAAGTAGGTGGAGAAATGATAACTGACTTTGCAGCACTGACAAGCCAGAACCTGAGTGAACAGGACACATTATGGTACTGCCCCAAAAGGCTCAAGATTTGGAGGCACCAGGGCTTTTGGAAGCTGGCATGACCCCAGGACTGGAGAAGAAGAATGCAGGTTGAAAGTCTGAGGACGGAAGACTGAGACCATTCGGTCTCCTCCATCCCTTGAAATTGAGCAGCCCTGTTTCTCCCGCTCCGACCCTCAAGACACAGGAGAATGATGCTCTGGAGAATGGAAACCAGAGAAGCGTCAGACTCTGGGCACCAGGCATAGCGAAGCACAGGAGCTAGTGGCATGCCGACTACAGGGTGCTCGGTGAAAATTGACTGTGACGAGACACAGATGCAGTTCCTACCTCCTTTCCCCTTAAGCACTGATGGGCATGAGCCAAATATCACAAACCAGATAGAGAAAATATTTATTTTCCTATTGCCTTTTGTTCACTAGTTTTCCAATTTTGAAAAAAAAGTGGAAGAGATTTAATCTTGTCTCCTGTTGCTTGCCATTGTCACTAGTAGCAGCCGTGAGCATCTGACACCTGGCTAAGAGCAGAGGGTCTGTGAACCTTGTTAAATTAATCATTGTTGGCTGTAGGTGGACACAAAAACGCTCAGTCACTACTGTCGCTCCTTCAGGTTAATCTTGCTCCCAGTGAATGTTCTATTTAAGGTGTCACACCTTCCACCTTCTCATACTTCTTTCTTTAGAAAAAGAAGGAAATTTTAATAATTATGTTAATAGATATTATCTAGATGGCTTAGATTCTAAATTAGAAAGCCCAAACGAAGTGGGTCCTTACATTGATTCTTTCCAGATTGTTTTCTAGATATTATGTCATATATACACTGTTTTTCTACATGTTGACAATGAATCAAGGACCTATCCTCTTGTAATATTAGAGCTAGGGAGGATGCCTTAGAGATCAGTGTGTTCAACCTCTGTGTGTTTTTTCAGTTTGCAAACTGAAGCAGAAAGAGGTAAACAGTTTGTCCAAGGATACCCAGGTAGTTAGTGGCAGAAGCAGGGCTATCATTTTTGGAAATGGTCTTTATCGACAAGAATATATCGTTAACACTTGCAATTTGTAACCCACAATGTGGGATTTGAAAGGCTATATTAATAGGAAATAACTACTAGAAATGAATAGGAGTTTTTAAGACCCCGGGTACGTAAACTTATTCAATTCACTGTTGAATTGCCCGTTTTATTCTCCCCGAAGAGTCTGCCTTCATGATACAAATTGCTCTTGGTGAGCATTCTACCCAGCTGTGGTTCCAGTATTAGAATTATGATTCTCCAGTGGAGTGCACAAGGCAAGAGAAATAAGAACCCCAGAAGGAGTATTTTTTGGGTGGGGGAGGAGGATTACCCCTGCACTAACATCTGACGCCAATCCTCCTCTTTTTGCTGAGGAAGATTGGCCCTGAGCTAACATGCATGCCCATCTTCCTCTATTTTATGTGTGGGATGCCTGCCACAGCATGGCCATCTAAGGCGTGCATAGGTCCACTCCTGGGATCTGAACCAGCAAACCCTCGGCCGCCAAAGCAAAATGTGCAAACTTAACCGCTGTGCCACCAGACTGAACCCAAGGAATATGTTTTTTGAAACAACACAAAATATTACTAAAAGGTGTGTGTTGCTTAAATAAACCCTGTGGAGTTGGAAAAAGGTTGAGAGCTACTGCTAGAGAATTGTGTTTTAGTTGAGGGAAGGAATCTGATTTAGGAAATTGCAAGAAAATATGAAGATAAATACAAATCAGAGTGATAGTCTCATTTCTAAAATCTGAGCAGATTCCTAAGAATGGTATAAAGATTCTCTCACAACCATTCGTTTTACCATGAAAGAATATCAAATAATTCATGCTGTTCTCTAGCCTCAGAACAATTTTCACCCAATTTCAGTATAAATAGATTTTTACATTTCAGAGAAATGGATATATGTTTATCCTTAGAAGTAATTAAAGGATAAAATTTCTATAAATGTTTCCTAATATTCCAATTGTGGTTGTATTTTATATTTATATACAGTTGATGGCCGCTTTATGTAACTTCCTAAGAACACTTTTACTGGGAGTGTCTTGGATTCATAGCAAGTATTTAAGCCAGCTTCTGCTCAGTTACACAGGGTGGTCTTATAAGTGAATAACTTATTATAGTAATGGCTTATATAGTCATGAAGCACAATATCTGGAAGAATATTGCCAGGAATTGTTTATGGAAGCAGATTCTGTGTTTTTTTAAATATATATGTTAATACTTATAATTTGAATTAGGCAATACCTTTATGGTCCAAAGGACTGTGTGAGTATTTTCTAGCTACGCTGCCCTCCATTAGTTCAGCACATTTGTTCTGCTTCAGGGCCCGGCCTGTGTTGTTAGCCTGGCCTGGACCCCTGTTACTCCTTCTCTTTGTGAGGCCCCTTCCCCTTCAGGTCTCTGTTGAAATGCCATCATAGCTATCCAAACTCAAACAGTTTCCCTTGTTATTCTGTCTGATAGTAGTACTTTTCCTTTAAGCATTTCCCATAATTTCAAATTGTATGTTCTGCTCATTTATTTACATACTTAATGTCTTTTTATTCATTTCTATTTAACTAGTCTTAGCAGTGTGTCTGATACGTAGTAGATGTTCAATAAATATTTCTAAAAGAATGCATATCACATAACGAAAACATGATTTTATTCACAATGGGCTCTTCTTCCCACTCTGTCTTCAAGTGCTAAGATCTGTTATAAACTCATTTTTTGTTTTACTAGCTTCAGTTATTATTTATGGGTTTTGTCTACTGTTGGAAAACAGCAACATTTTTGTAAATGTTGATGAATTTAATATGAGGCCTATGGTGGTGATAAACTTGACATTCTCATTTTTTCCAATTCATTTGAATTACAAACAGGAAGTGGCCTTATAAATAACATGGTGTTTGGGGGATAGTTGTGGGGGTTTGGAGGATGAAGATACTTGCCACAGGCTCCAGAGATCATCTGGGCCAAGGGAGGGAACCAGATTTGCTCAGGAGGTTCAGGAGGAGGCAGTTGTGCTGATTTTCCTTTTCTCCTTTTCTAGGTAAGCAATATGTACTTTTCAAGGTTTTATTTAAATGATTGAAATTGGGGACTGTAGAGTGAAAATTATTGTGTCCTCATTCATATTTCTAAGCAACCACTGTTCTAGGTGCTGGAGCAGGTTGTCAGAGGTGCTGGGCACTTGAGTGCAGCACTTAGTGAATGCTCGTAGAGTGACTGTATGCGTGAATGAATGACGTGTTTCTTGCCATAGAGAAGCATATAGGTTAATGGAGAGGGCAGACCTTTAAACAAATTTTGCTCTGGGGACAGAGAGAAGGGAGCTTTGGGGTCAGCATGTGACCCAGTGCTGATCAATGAGATGTGCAGGATGTCTCCTGGACGGTTTCTGGGAGAGGGCTTTTTAATATTCTTAAAGAGACAGAAAGAGCACCCTCACTTTTCAAGCAGTGTCATCATCTGTGGATGTACTGTCTAGAGCAGTATTGGAAGGTCTTATAACTATGAGGGGAACAGTCAGATGGGAAGGTTGACATGCTGAGGATGGCAGTGAAAATATAGAACCTGTGATATTATTAATACTACAGCTGCCCTATCTTTGGATTTCTTGTTATGCATGATAATAAATATCTGTAAACATCTGTGGGAGCAAGGTGTTTGTAAATTTTGTTCACTGTAATATTCCTTATGCCTAGAACAGTGGCTGGCACTATACTGGTATATACTCAACAAATATTTTATAATAACTTGTTTAAGTTAGTTTGCAGCCAAAGGTACCTTGATGGATTTAGTGGGTTTTAATGACAAAATTTAGAGGAAGAAATGTTGGTATAAATGGTCTCACTCTTGTTAATCTTTAAATGTGGTTAATGAGTTTGTTTTCTCTGTCTAGCCATTTCCTGGTGCTTATGTTTGGGTAACATTTTATTCCCACAGAGGTTAAAATCGTCTTGATACATTGATGAAGACAAGAATCTAAAATTCACATTCCCCAAATCAGCTTCCAAAAGTTTGAAGCGGCCCCGGGGCAGAGGGAGAGATTTCATCTTAGGAGAAGACAAGATGAGAATAATGAGAAAATAGGGTTATTTTTTGCTTATTCTTTTACATTTTGAAATCTTTTTATTATATTTAAGCTAAAATCTATTGTTTATGTATGAAAAGGAACTTAAAATTCGTGTATCTGACTTTACCTCTACAGGTTTGGAAAACTTTATCGCACCATTTTTCTGAGTTTTATTGTTAGTTATGTGGCAGAAGCAGCTTGTTCATTAGCTCTCATGGAGGAAACGCTCCAGGATCTCCGATAGGAGTCGGACATGATCGTTCACACCATCCCAGTCTTAGAGTCATTTCTGAGAGCTTTGCTTGAAGTCTTGAATTTTCAAATTATGTCAGAGAGCATTGTCTATAATGGGAACTCTTATTAGAACTAAAGCACAAAGGTTTCTTGGTCTTGGGCCATATCTTAGGAATTTATTGAATAATGAAAAGCTATCCTAATAATAAATACTTACAAATGAACTTTGAAGGTAATGAGCTATATTAAAGCTCTGGGGAATTCATAGTAACAAAATTTACTTTTCTTCTGATTTACCTTGTATAAGCTAGTGGAAATAAATTTACTTTTTAAATGTTCAGTTAGCAATTCATAGTTTCCTTTATCTAATTCCAAATCTTCTAACTTCATTTGCATTTCCGCTGCTCTAACCTCAAGGAGATACCAGTTTTGTACATTAAGTTGAATTTATGTTTATTACAGGGAGGAGGAAAAAAACTTTTAGATAGATAATTTGGTACTGACTTTTCTTATGCTATTTTCAAAAAGGTCACTTAACTAGTATTTTTGATGCATTTCCCTACACTTGGTATGATATCTATAACTGAATCTTTAATTCCCTTGTTATAACAGAGAGAATTTCTTGAATCCTTGCTATAACTCCACCATCCTCATATTATGCTTTTACAGCAATTCCCTAGACTCATGAAGGTGAAGGATGAAGTTTATAGTGGTATTGAATACCAAACTGTTGCTTGATTTATTCAGGAAGGTTGTTATGTACTGGGATCAAGTGACAGCTTAAAAGCTAGTATAATTCATCACCACCAGTTAATTTTCACTGGGTGTCCACTGGGTGCTGAACATTGTACAAGGCTCTTTGTCAGCAGGTATGTGCCTGATAAGGTTGATGGAACTCTAAGACAACGATGGAATCTTGTCCTTAAGGCATTTGCTATATAATCGAAGGCAAGTCAAGTGCCCAATGTCATTAAGCTTTGTGTACAAAATGTATGTAACTAAAAGTACTTTATTTTTTGAAGGGTTCTCATTAGTAAGTTGAGGTTCTCCTCTTATTAATATCTATACTGACACCAGAAGAAAGGGAGTGATATTGGAGGCACCAAGAGTAGGTATCTGCTATGGTTCAGTCTTTGGCTGACTAGCATACATTTATCTATGTGTGTACACACACATACTTTTTTCCCATACGTATAATTTCAAATCTCCCTACCTAGTGAGACCCAATTATCCTTTGAACAAACATATATGTACTGCGCCTCTCCTTAATGACAAATCAAAATCACATCCAGATGATGCATCTAGAGCCATTGTCATGTGGTCGTTGTTCCACAGACCTTGGGAAGATGTTTGTTCCCCCTCTGAAATGATTCAGAAATCTGATCTTGATCAAATTTGGATATAGCTCCTGATGATCTTGCAACTTATGGCTTAAAACATATCTGATTCTATAATGGCGAAGGAAGTGTAGGGTACCTGCAATGAGACTCTCAAGTGCGGTACTGGTCTAGGGATTTTCCATGTCTCCCTGGTTAGGGTTAGTACAGAAGATGATGTGGCCAGGGACTATCATAAGCATCTCTTTATTGAGTTTCCTCCCTGACCTTGGCCTGGGTCCTGTGGCCAGTGGATGTGCTTACCCTAGGATCATCTGCTGAGAAGTTTTCCCTTGTTGAGTGTCCTTCAAGGCCATCTCTGAGAAGAGCTTTGGGGGTTGGGGGGGTTCTCTTGCTGGAGCCTTTGCAGTTGATAACAAGGATTTAGATTCAGAGATTGCCTTAGGGTGAAATAGTCACAAACCTTTATTTGCTAGGCTAGGGACTTTTCAAGTAACATACTTTCTTCAACATCTTTGTTAGTTGCTTATCAACATCTTTTGGAGGTAGTGATGGAGGACTTCATTTTCTGGTAACTGGCACCAAAAGTTGTGTCAAATAATAATCTTTGACTCGACCCTTGCCTTGCCTCTTACGTTTTTGAGGTCTGGCTCCCTGTCTCCTTCAGTCTCCCATTTAATGGCTTCCTGTCCTAGCTCTACTTCTGTGGGTGGTGAATCCTGACCTGGGGCTGCTCCTTCCCCTGGCTGTCTCCCTTATGAATGAGTTAAATGAACTACTGATGGGTACTGAGTGGGAGAGGCACTTGAGAGAGCCTGGAGTTTTGGGCTTCCACAGTCCTTGCTCCTCCCTACTATCTGCTATTCCGTTTAGTAGCATTCCACATTTACCTAATCAGCACACTAAATTTAGACAGTAACAAATAATCTGGCTGCTGAAATTCAGCCAACATCTACGACTATCTGAAATTTAGTGGTCCCACAACGTTGACTACCAGGGCTGTTGCTTCTGGTTGTGAATCGCACAAAAGCCCGAGGGGGTTGAAATTGAGCCCTTGCTGTGCTCACCAGGACTTGCACTCAAGCAAGGAAGGTTTTTGAGATTTGTCTGTACAGAGAGGAACACCTTTTCAGACTTACACAATAGCAAATTTATCTGCATGTTGTTGCCATGGCTGTGTTGCTTGCAGGTTAAAACACTTTTCTTTAATAACGCTGCCTGTTTTTTCCAGTTTGCTTTTACCTTGGCCAGTCAGAATGGAGTTTGTTGTTTTATTGTAGCAGCTACTGAAAGCCATAAGAAATCTAATATACCAGTATATGAGTCGTTTTCTGCAGAGTATCCTAAAGCTGCAGCCTTAGTGTGCACACGGTCTGCTTCTCATCAACCGATGACTGCTTATTTTAACTAACTACTTCGTTACGGTTTCATATTGACTGTATTTTCTAGCCTAGGATGGAGTGATCCTCATTTCCCCATTCTTGCATTTGCTTGGCTAGTTTCACATTTCAACAGCCTACTCCTGATGCAGGTTTTCATATTAGATCAGAGTTCTTGGTTTCAAGTTTTTTGACTCATATCTTTGTCTTACCAGAGAGCCCTCCCCACCTGGAGGAGGGCTAAAGGGACTGAAAGGTGGGGCTGGTCAGGGACCTATATCAGACGGCAGTTCTGCATCTATCCAAGTGTGTCAACGTGTATATTAAGTTGAAACCTAAGAGTACAGCCTGCTTCTCAATGGGAGGTCTTCTGATTTGCTTTGTGGTCCTTGAAAGTTGTAATGAGTGTGTGAAGTTTCTGGGTGAATTCTGAAGTTTCAGATGTTTTCGGTGTATGCTTTTCTTAGCTGTTACCCACCCTAATTTTACTGTGGTATATGTTGCTTAACGTCTGTAGATGCCGAACTTGGTTAAGTAAAGTATTTCTGATGTGTTATTTAAAAAAATAATACTTGAATATGTCCTATCCTGTTGTGATAGACAATCAGGTCCTTAAATGATTACTTATAAAACAAAAACATGATTATTTTTCATCTTTTTCTGTAAATCTTATGATGAAACACCAGCAGGGTCAAGGCAATGTTTAACTGATGGTATGAAGATTGACGTATGAGTAGTAGCTCCCTGGGACTTCCTGCCTTGCTATTGTTTTGAGAATTCTGAGGAGAGTTTCTATTTGTTGAAACGTAATGCCATAACAGTACGACTTTTTAAACATTTGCCTGCCCACTAATTGATTCTTCAAAAAATAAGAGAAATGCCTTTTATATCTTTAAAAAAACTCAGATGTATTTGTCCTGAATATGCCTGTTATTGTCCAGTAGAAAACTCAGGAGTGATTCTTCAAAAGAACATGAAGCCGTTATTCCCTGTAAAGTTACCATATTCTAAAAATTTCCGTATGTAAAATAGGTTTTCAGAAGATTGTACCTTCCTGCTTTTTATTGAATTAATATGTTTTCTATCATACAAAAAAGATTGTCTAGGCTATTTATTTTCTGTAAAATTTAAGTACATATACATTCATTTAGATGTACTTGTTATACAGTTATAAATAATTATAAGCAGAGGTCACTTTATCAGTTAAATCAAATGAGGGAAATGCCTACTGAGTCAGAGAACAAAGGGAAACCACAGCAAAAAAAGATCCCATCTTCGCTATGGGATGATATGGAGGACAATACAATCTTTTAATATAGAAATAAAGCTTGTAGACAGCAATCCATAGTGAAACCTGCTCACTTAAACCGAAAACATTCTGTTCTCAAATGAATGAGTGGTGAGCTCATATTATCCCGATAAGTTAACTAGAAACTATGATGTATAATACTGGCGTAAAGAAAGGCCAAATTTGTCATTCCTTTGAGGATAAAAGCAAGCATTAGAGAAAAGCTACACTTGGAGGGGCTAGAATAAAGATTTTTGTCATTCGCTGGTTTACTGTCTGAGGGCACTCAGTAATACATGCAAATCTTAAAAGAAAATGCCAGTTGCTTTCCTCAATAATCCTTAGTTTTGAATTTATTTTTCTAGCAAGTCATAATTTTTCTGAAAAACAAAAACTAATATTTGCATGTTTATTTAAAACCTGTTTACTTACAAAAAGGTTTTGGATTGACTTATAGAAAAACCCCCACTAACACAGAATGAAAAATCAAGGCCAAATAGTAAATCAGAAAGAAATGGAGGAAAATTAGGTAGGGGAGAGTAAGAAAAGGGAAGAACAATGGTATGGAACTGGGACGTTAAACCTCCCTATACCCCTGAGGATCTGTCATTTTCTCTCATTTTGCCAGTGAAGGTCCAAATGCCCAGGGAGATGATGCAACTTTCTCAAGCTCATAGAACCGGGAAATACTGACTCTGGAATTCAAACCCTAGTCAGTCTTGTTCCAAGCCTATGAGCTTCCCACCGTCTGCGGTTTCCAGTATCTTGTTTGAGGAAAGCAAAGCAGTTATGCACAAGTAGCTGCTAATAGAAGGTGACCAACTCATCCCACTTTGTCTGGGACTGTCATGGTTTTAAAACTAAAAGTTCTGTGTCCAAGCACAGCCCTCAGTCCTGAGCAAACCGGGATGGTTGATCACCCTGATTTCCTCCTAGCCACAGTCAGGATCGAAATGTGATGGAGTTATGTAACTGTCTTCAAATGGCACAGTCAGGCTGGGATACTTTTCCTACAAAACTGCATGATGCAATATTATCCCTCAGTAATAATCAGCTCCTACATTGTAAAGCTGGGCTGCTGCTTTCTAAGATCCACCACGGGCTGTGGATTTGGCAGTGGTCTTTCTACTGCTGCAAATATATTGTTTCTTTTTTTCTAGTGAAATGTGGTATCTTTTGGGTCATTTGGGTTGGGGCGGTTTACTGTGTATTATGTGTATATATACCATACATAGTTGTTAATATGCCTTGATCGAAGCTATTAATGTTTTATAACGAGTCCCAGCATTAATCCCATGGCTAAATTAAAAAAGTTTATTTCTATGTAACAGTATGAGATGAGCATTCCAGAGCAATGAGAGGCTCTCCTCCCTGCTACCATGCAGATTCCTTCTGTTTGGTTTCTCTAGCATCCCTTAAGATATTCCCTTAGCTGTGGTCAAAGCTGAGTGGCTGCCAATGCAAGAAAGAATGTGTAGAGAGGACACAACCAAGTCTTAAAGCCTAGGCCTAGAAGTGGCAGAAACAGTTTCTGCTCTCATTTCTTCATAGCAAACATGGATACATGGCTGAACCAAACTGCAAGGAAAGCTGGGAAATGGGTTAGCCAAGCACACAGATAATGGAGAGAATGGATTTGGGAAAAAGCCAGCAGTCTCCCTCTTCCAGGCTCTACTTAAATATGTTTAAATACTTTCTAATGTTCTTTATGAAATGCAAAAAATGATTGGTTCTCCAAACAACTTCTAAAGTTGTAACCTTTTGTTTTGGGAAGAAGTACCTCCCACCCCTGCCTCATGGTGATTTGTGTACAATAATTAAAACTTAATTGCTGTTAAAAATGCTATTAGGTATGATATCATCATCAGACAGTCTCCTCCATCCTGTGAGTTTCTGGTCATGTAGTCACAGAATTTGATTAGGATTCTCAGATTGACCAATGTTCCAGAAAATTCCAAAATATATTTCACTATGTTAATATGTACATTAAATAAAATGAAGATGGAAAATACAATATATGATGAAAGAAGTCAGAAGCTCAAGAGGTAAATAGAAAATTTCAGAAGACGCTTGGAGGAGAAGTAAGGAAACAAGTAGAAAATGCTAGGAGCTTCCAGACTGTGTAAGTGTTAGGATTCATGGTCTGTCCAGGGTCTGCACACTCAGAAAGGTTTGCATCAAACTGATGAACAGAGTTGGCCATTAGCACATTTATTTTAGTTGATTTTAGCCTAAATTTACATTATAACAATAAAGCAATATAGTTTTATCATATTAGTACAGATTGAAGTAACTTTTAAAGCTGTTATTGTATATAGATGCGTTTTATGTGTATATAATAAGACACTATTTTGTTATATATATATGTATATGTAAATAAAATCTATTTTGTTTGTGTGTGTTTTTGTCTCATAGTAACCATGGAGTAACATACCACAGCGCGCCCAGTAAAAGCTTTGTAACTACCCCTGGAAAGAGGAATTTTGTTTTATTCACATCAAGTCATTTTACCCCTTCCGTATCCTATTTCGATCATTTTGTTACTGACAATTTTAAATCCTAAGCATTTAAATTTGATTTTTTGTCTGTGTACAGCAACCATACAACCATACAAACTGACTAAATGGCATGAGAATTCTTTTGTAATTTTATTAAATCTGACTTGTGTAAAGAGACCAGGGACTGAAGATGATTTGCACATGCTAATAGATTATATGCTATAGCAAAATGTTGCTTTATGTTGCTACTCCAGCAGCTGCAGTTTGAAGTGTAGTTATTACTAGCTACGATATCACCCAGCTTTTTAAAAAAAATTTATCAAAAGAAGTTCATTCTATTGACTCATTACTCCCATATTTATTATTCTTATTGAAAATCACTAGATCTAATTCTATCGGTTTCCTTCCTGATTGAAAACATTTGAACCTAGAAAGCACAGTATTTCTTAAGACATTTGTAACTATTCATCATGGATATTAAAATTACAATCATGCTGCTTTGTGTGAGCAATGATTTAAAAAAAATTCTTTACACATATGGTAAGCGGTGACCAATGCTATCCAGGATTGAAGATGCTGAACGTTCATGTAACTGGTATTTGAAATTTTGATGTGCATTGCATTCGTTACTGAATATCAAGAATACATTTTTTTGCTCATATAGAGTAAGTTTAAAATGGGGTCTTTTGTAAAAGCACCCATCCTGTTTAGAATGATATAACAGATGCTGAATGTTCACATATCAAACAAAATGCCAGCTTTCTGTAGAAAAGAGGTGTCAAAAAGTTTCTTTGTACCTTTAACGCATGTGATTATGTAGTACAAAATGCAGAGTTTGTAAAATTTCTTGAATATACAGGCAAAAAAATGAATAATTCAAAACAACTCATAAGTTCTACATTCTATTGTCCCTTTATAACGCAGGCAGAAGATAGCAGTGTGCTCCCAATAGAGCTGAATTTGCACAAGTTACACCTCTGAAAATGCCAGATGGTCTATGGTCTACTTTTGAGAGCTGTCACATATGTAAAGATTTGAAAAAAGAAAGACAGCTGAATGAGAGCAGTGGATCATTAAAGAGAGAGCGAGGGTCCCTAGACATCACTTGTGTTTTAAGAAGCATTGTGTCGTTCTCATAGTAGCGTTTTTGTTTTTTTTTTTAAAGCCGTATACAACTTTTACACAATAAGGAAAATAAAAATAAATCTGTTTAAAGCCAAGTAGTTATGGTTTAATCGGTTAGACTTTTTGTTCTTTATTTGAGAAAAGTCATGGTTGCAGCTTGTTTTTAGTTGCAATTTTACAATGAAAGATTCAAGTCACACCCATGAAAAATTATTGATAAAGTTAAAATAAATGTCTATTGAGATAACTAATATATTTAGAGTTTATCAAGTTTGATTTGACTTATATACTGCATGCATCTGATAAAATCATAAAACTAAGAAATACTTTTAATGTTAATAAAACTGGACTGAAGAACTAATACTTGGTTACTGACTATAATACAAACTATAATAAAAATAAGTAGGTGACAGTGAAACAAAAATGAATGTACTATCATTTATCTGCCAACAGAAATAGATATTATTGTGCAGATTGAAATGTAGATAAATCATTAAGGATATGTTTGAATATCACTCCAGCCATACCCAGTAATTTGCAAATAGTCAATTTTGATGGTAGAAAAAGGTCAGATCTGTCAGTTTTAAAATCTGGTGGCAAGACACAGTTGTCTTTTACCACCTTTATTTTTATTTATTGAGAATGTTTGGCTATTACATAGTAATTTTAAATTTCTTTTGGATTATTGAATATGACAGCACATTTTGATTGATAAGAAGTCACTCCAGCATTGGTCAGTCACATTTTGGCTTAACCAAGCTCTCAGATTGCTTGAATTATTCTTTTCAGAGAAAAAGTGGCCTAAAACATTCCATTTATTTGGTGAGATTACTGGAAAGTGCTCTGAAAAGAACACAAAATTAGGTTAAATGTCTTCTTTGGCATCCCTTTAAATACATATGCATAACTAGCTTTATATTCAATAGCAGTCATTAGGATGTCATTCTAGTTGATAGAAGAAGTTTCAGGAGCAGCAAATTAATCTCTAGATCAAATGATTGCACTCATAAGAAATAGATCTCCTTTGCAGATGCCTGATTGTCGATTTTAGTAATGAGAAGGGCACATGTAGCTGCTACATAGAGAAGTAACCTTTTGTTCTTTTTTTCTTTTCATCAAAAGTTAGAAGAAAAAATATTTTGATACATTTTACAATCATTACTTTGTGGTATTCCCAAATATTTAATTTTTAGACAATTATTCTCCTTTGTTTATTACTAAAGAACTGAAAAACTATAGGAGGAGTTCGTACATTAGTTTCATAAATCAGGTGTGAATGTTAATAGACTTGGTGTGAAAGAATGCTTTTGTTTGTTAAGTAAAAAAATGAATCTGTCTTTTTTTCTTGAAATGTCGCATTCATGAGTAGAATATTTTGATATATTAAGATGTTTTTCTTCAAGAGACGTAGGATATATGAACAAGAACGGAAGTAAACAATGTGTGCTAAAGACTTTAATATAAACTGTCATCTTTGTCAAAAATATATACCAAGTCATAGCTGGATCACAAGTAATCAGCCCCTTCTACACGTCATCAGTGCCAGGGATAACTGTTACTGCTTTGCAGGCAATACTTTTTCTAAGTTGAAGAGTTCTTAGTCCTTAGATTTAATTTACATTTCATAAGTGTTCATGTTCATAAATGGAAAAGACTAGTTATAACAGCTTTACATTTTGAAATACCAGGAAATTATAAAATAGTAAAATTTTGACAATGAATGATTTTTGTTGTTGCTGCTGTTTTTGCTGAAATGCTATGATTGATAGTTTTGCTTAGGAGCTGCACAATCAAGGTAAATGGTGATTTTAATGATAATCTTGTTACTTAACCAGTATAAACATAACTTTTTGGAGGAGGTCAGAGTCTTTAGCTGCAAAAATTAGAATCTATTTTGGCTAGTTTAAATAGAAATAAATTTATGAGCAGCACATAGACTCTCCCAAGAGTTACACGGCCAAGAATCATGCCCGTTCGTTGAAATGGGCTTCTCTAATGAAAGTCCCACTGCTGCACCGTTGGCCGCTGGTCTGCTAGGAAGCGGACAACAGACACTGCACCCCACTGCCAAGACCAACAGATGCCTCTCCACTGTCTATGCTGAGAGGCTCCGCCACCCTGGTGTGGCTGCGGTCGTGTGTTGGTCACTTCTGCTTGGTAGAACTTAGGTCACATACTTGCCCCCTGGCCGCAGAGGAGTCTAGGGATGGGCTAGAGAAACTTCCCAGAATCTGTGAGGGTGATCAGAAATGCTGGGCAGCATAGATGGTGACTAGTCACTCTGCTTGTGTTTCGATTCGTTGTCCAAAAAATCAAATTAGTTTGGCCTTCCTTAGTGTTGTGCTCTTAAAACAGTCGTGTATTTTTCTTTAAGCTAAAAAGTTTTGCTTTTTATATATAGACATTTAATACATCTGGAGTTTATTTGTGTGAGATATACATGCACTTAGCTGTGTATACACATGCATATTTGGAACACTCTCTGTTGTTCCGTTGGTTTATATGTCTCTACCTGGACCAACAGCATACTGCCTTAGTTACTGCAGTTTTTTAATAAGACTTTATACGTCTAGTAAATCAAGTCCTTGAAATTTACTTAGTGATTCTTGATTACTCTTCTTTAAAAATTTTTGGATCAGCTTATCAAGTTCCATAAACAAGCCTGTTGGAAATTTCATGGGAATTATATTAAAGAAATTGGGGAAAAATTAACATATTTTCTTTCCATTTATTAGGGTTTTCTTTTGTGTCCTTCAGTAACATTTTGTAATTTTTGCTGTAAAATCTGCCCATTTTTTCCTAGCTTAATTCCTAGATACTTATAGGGTTTTTGTCTGTTGGCTTGTTTTTCTTTTTTTCTTATTGTGAAGAGAGAGTTTTTCTTGTATATTTGCTAATTGGCTACTGTTAGCATATATAACTTTGTTGATTTTAATATGGTAGATTCTGTATCAATGTTGCTAAATTCTTAGTTTTTCAGAATTTATAGTCTCTTAGATTTCCCCTAGAACATTCAAATTATGTTCACAGCTCAAAAATTTTGTTTCTTCCTTCTCAGGACTCAGAGTTGTTATTTCCTTTTTGTGTTTATTGCTTTCACCAGGACCTCCAGCATAATGTTGCATAAGAGGGGTAAAGGTGGGCCTTCTTTTCTTGGTCCTGACCTAAATGGGAACACTTCTAAAGTGTTGACACTACATTTTGGTAGATGTGTTTTATTAGATTAAGGAAATTCTCTTCTATTCCTCTTTCCATGAATGGTTTACTTTAAAATCAAATTAAAGTATAAATATTGAAAAGATTTTCTTCTCCAAGATTTAAGATAGAATTAAAAAGAAAAACAACTGTATTTCTATTGTCTGGCTTTGATACCTGAATTCATTGTTCTTCTTGTATCTCAAAAGATAATTGAGTAGTCTATCATTATCAGGGATGTTGAGATAATACTGCTGTGTCTTTAGAGTCCAAAAGAGGACCTGATACACAGAAAACAATATTTGCTGTTGAGTGACTGTTGAATTACTTTCTCAGATTTCCAACTTAAATTTTTTTTAAAACAAAATACTTTTTTCTGGTCTTTTTATATGTCGTGTAAAGTCACCCTTGATAACCCCACTCCCACTTTCCCTTGTAGTAATTATGCTTTCTCTATGTTTGTTTGTTATTGACGGTTTGTTATGTTGTATATTATGTTTATTGTTATGTCCATGTTTATTAATATTTTCCCTTTTTTTCCTCTTCATTTTTAGGATCTTGGGTAAAGTCTGTTACTGAATGAATTTTGATTATTTTCAAATATTAATCTTTTTAACCAGATAAACTTTTCCTGTTTTTATGCTTAGCCCAACCTCAGCGCTTGCCTCAGCTTCAAACTTCAGCACAGGAACTGGGTGAGGAGGAAATAGGCAAGATAAAGAACGGCCACACAAGTCTGAGCAATGGAAATGGAATTCACCACGGGGCCAAACACGGGTCTGCAGATAATCGAAGACTTTCAGCGCCTGTTTCTCAAAAAATGCATAGAAAAATTCAGTCCAGCTTGTCTGTAAACAGCGATATCAGTAAAAAGAGTAAAGTAAATGCTGTCTTTTCCCAAAAGACAGGCTCTTCACCTGAAGGTAAGTTCGAGATATACATATGTTTTACTTGACGAGATGTATAATCAGATTCACAAATAATTATTTGATCAAGCAAAAATAAATGAAGAATCTTGCTTATCCTTCAGACAAACAGTAATTTTAGTAACATGCAACTTAACTTCCCCAAAGAAAAGGACCGGCTAGGAAAAGAAGCATTGGCAGCAGACATTCTGCTCTTAGATTATTGTCTTCTAGAGTGAATAGTCATTATTTTAAATATAGCTGCTATACTCCTTTTGTTTTTTGCTGGGGAAGATTCACCCTGAGCTAACATCTATTGCGAGTCTTCCTCTTTTTTTCTTTTTTATATGAGCTGCTGCCACAGCATGGCTACTGACAGACGAGTAGTGTGCTTCTGTGCCCGGGAACCACACTGGGGCTACTGAAGTGGAACATGCTGAACTTTCACCACTAGGCCATCATGGCTGGCCTATACTTTTTTTAATACCACATTTAAAAATATGAATACAACATTGTAGTGGCTTATGAATTTGAGTGTTTTTTCTGTCCCTGATTCAATATGTTATTCTGTGATTCAGTGATAAGATTACCTGCTTGTACTTTTGTCTTGCAAATTAGTTCTTAAATATGCAAAACTAAAACCAGAGAAAGATTTGGTAATTCTCATGCTCTTGCCAGGGAGTGGGTCAGATGGTTGTTGATTAACTGATCGGCATCTTCCAGACACCACTGCTGCCACCACCTTGCCCCTCTCCCACCCCGGCCCGCTGCAAGCTCACTGTAGTCTGGCCTTTACCTCCTCTCAGGAATGGGTTATTACCTCTTCAATTCGGGCTCGTCCTGCCCTTGACTAGGTTAAAGTCAGGTTTAATACTATGAACCTGAGGAAGTTTTTCTCTATTACAAACCCATGTGATGACAGTGGTTTATAACCTACAGACTCCTTTTATAAAAATGGTTTGCTGTGTTATGTTAAAAAACGAATAGTCTGCCCCTATATTTAAGGCCTCAGAATTCTTCCAGCATTCCTACATTCCTCTGCTTTTCCTCCTTCCCCCTTTAGCAGTTCTAGTGCATCAAAAACCTCAAATAGTCTATCCGATATATATTTTTTCTCCTATTCCCTTTACTTTTCTATTTTAATTGCCATGAAATCTTAAATAAGGGAAATTCTGTGGGCGCCTCTGTGAAGTTGGCCATGCTTATTCATAGTGATAAATTGAGTTGTAAATAGGAAATTGTATTGAGAGTTACCAGTAATGAGTGGGAGCAAGGATATTACATTTTGGCTACAGGTGTCTCCAACTCAACTGAGGTAGAGTGTTAGGTTGATCAAATGATATGATAATAAATGGTCTACATAGTTCCAGGTCAGTGACACTACTTTCCAAACTAATTAGATTGAAAGGGACATGATTGACACTTTAAAATGAGTTTGACATGTAAGCTGCATGGTCATCTCTGAAGCATAGGTAGGCTGTTAACTAAACTGGCTCTCCAAGGAGTTGGGAAGGCAATGCAATTTTCTTTAGAGGATCTTCACTTCTAGGTGATTGGGTGAAATAATTGAGTGCAATTGAAATCTACTTGTTTTATACATTTGAATTTACTTATTATGCCCCTAACCTCTTATTTTCTGTTTGATATTTACTTATTTTAAAGAATGGTAACATTTGTATATCAATCCAACTTGAAATAGCTTATGGAATTTTTGTAAAATTTTTATTATTTGCCTATTTTTAATATCATGTCTAAATTTATTTCTAATGCAAGAGTACAGCTTCATGAGTAACATATGAAGAAAAAGGAAAATCAATAGTGTATAAATGAAATATCGTTCTATTCTCCCTCTTTCTCTACCCCTCCTCCTCCCTTTTCCCTTTCTTCTTCATCTCCCCCTCTCGCATACACACTCACACTTATGGCCCACCACAAAGGTCTGGATAAGGGAAGTCCCCTGTAAACCTGATCTTATCAGAAAATCGGTTCCAGTTTGGGTTGGGAGCATGAGGAGTATGAAACACAAATGAAGATGACTAAATATATTGTCCAATGTCCTCTCCATGACTTTGCTGTTAGGCTGTAGAATTTAGCTAATCGTAGGTTCATTTTACTGCGATTAGTTGAATCTGGATGAAAGTTCCATTGTCCTAGTTCAGGTAGTCTCAAGGTTAGATGTCTTCATGCTTTTTGCTGCTATTTAAGGTTGTGCCCTAAAATTTTGTTATTTCTGCTGACTTTGAATTTTGAAGTTAGATTTATTCTCTGTCAATGTGCTGTAGTTAAAGAAACAAACAAACAGAGAACTGGTCGATGGCAAATTAAAAGGGGAAGCTTCTCGGCTCTGCCACTAGCTAGCTGGGGGACTTGGGTTTCTCTGGGGCTGCTTTTTCTATAAAATGGTTTGGATTAGAAATTTTCACAGTTAGGTTCTGTTCCAAGATTCTGTGATGATTTTTTTACAGCAAAGCTGCTTCACTCTCAGGACAGGTCTCTTGTCCTACGGAACATAGGATCCTTGGTTGAGGAGAAATCTGAAACCTGCTGAGTAGAATGGGGCAAAAGCAGAAATGGTTTGGATGAACAGGATTAGCGGCTGGACTTCAGAAGGCCTATATTTCAGAGCAGTAGGTCTTGAACAGGCTTGGTTTGTGACACTAATAAAAATGGATAGAAATTATTTTTAAAAAGCAATAACAATGGGGGCATTTAATAGCTAGACTTTTCTCAGTTATATGTTTTTCTTTTTGTTTCACATTTTTCTTAAGTCTTCATTATCTATCCTTATTCTTCTTGCAGCAAAATGAGCAAATGAGTAGTAAAATAATATTCACTGAAACTTTCACTTCAAAAACAGCTAACCAGACCCAGTGGGACAATGTTTGTCTTTTCTGGATAGATGGTGCTTATGGTTATGATTTTCGTATTCTGCATAAATAATATGACAACTAGAGGGGCAGTTTTCTGGTTCACATGATGGAATTAAATATTTAACTGTTTCGTCGTGTTTCCTTAAGAGCACTAAGAGCTTCTTTGCTGTCCAAGTTTGGAAAATACTGCTAAGATGTGGGCCCATTGCTTGTACAGAGGTAAGGATTGACCCATCCACATAATTGAGTCAGTGGTTTGGTGACATCTTTTAATATGTTTTTAACTGTGGGGTATGTAAGGCCTGAGTACAAATACACGTACTCCCTCCGATTCTCTTTTTAAGCTGTTTTCATTCGTGTAGTTAGTTACGTGAATTCATTCTATGTACCAGGTCCTGTCTCCACATGCTTTACTCACATGAACTCATGTAATCCTCCCAACAGCTCTGTAATTCTATGAACTGTATGTACTTATCTAATAATAAATGAGGAAACTGAGGCACAGAGAGGTTGCATGAACCCACCAAAGTCAGTTGGTACATGATAGAACTGAGATTCAAATCCAGACATTCTGGCTCCACAGTCTATGCTCCTAACCACTATAATATTTTGCCTTATCAAAGTCCTCTGAGAAAAAGATAATTTACCGGCCATTCCAGCATCACATTGGATGTTGATGGTGTTACAGCTGTAGGTCAGGCAGGGATCTTTTTATTAGTATGTATTTGCCTTCTTGCAGCCCTTGATACTAAAATTTTAAAAACAATTTTCACGCCTATGCCCTGTGTTCGTTTTCCTTCCCTACTAGACTATAAATTACTGTAGAGTCTGGGCTGGGTCTGAGTTAATTTTTTTTCCTTTTTTAATTTACAGCATTGCCTAGTACAATAGCTTCATAGAGTTTCCCATGAGTTAATAAGTGATAAAACGTTTTATTCCAAACTACTTTACCCTACTCTTCCTTGAAGCTGGCACTGGAAAATAAAATGTGTGCTCATATTCATTTAAAAAATGTCCTTTTAAAAAGTTCCTTTTATATATCAGAGGAAAAAAAATACCCATGTGGGAAAATATTGTACATTTTATTTAAAGGCATTAAATTAGTAGATTTCTACTTGTTTTGTATAATTAAATATTTTCATACATACTTTAATTTTCTGATTGCATTACCCTGGTGGAGAGTTTTAAGACTAAATGTTTAAGATTCTTGACCTTTGAAATAATTATAGTATAATTTAGTATCATATAATATTCAAATTGCCAAGGGTTTTCATTAGACTCTGAGACACTTATCATAGGAATGGTAAATTCTAACACATTTTAGGTGTGCCAGTTGCTACTTTATATTTTTGTAAAAATTGTTTCAACAAAGATATTTTTAGAAGACATTCTATACTTTTTAGGAATATTTGATGGTTAATTTGTACTTCATATTGATATTATAGATTTTGTATTTATAGAGAAATGCATATCCAGTGCCAGCAGCTCATTGAACATAAATGCTGATCAAGAGAGTCAGGAGCATTGTGTATGTAGAGTACCTAGGATCAGTCTCATTATTTTTTTTTTTTTGAGGAAGGTTAGCCCTGAGCTAACATCCACTGCCAATCCTCCTCTTTTTGCTGAGGAAGATTGGCCCTGACCTAACATCTGTGGTCATCTTCCTCTATTTTATATGTGGGATGCCAGCCACAGCATGGCTTGATAAGCGGTGCTGTGTCTGCGCCTGGGCTCTGAACCAGTGAACCCCGGGCCACTGAAGTGGAGTGCGTGAACTTAACCACTATGCCACTGGGCCAGCCCCAGATCATTCATTTTTAATCACACAGAGGCAGTATACCCTAGTGGTTAGAACACAGACTCTGAAACTAGTTTGCTTGGGTGCAAATATGGGCTTTACCACCGATCGTTGATGTGTCTTTGGCGTAGGTTACTTAACCTCTTTGTGCCTCAGTGTCTTATCTATAAAATGGAGATATTATTAGTACCTACTTCATAGGATTGTTGTGAAGAACAGTTGAGTTGATACTGCATTTAGTTGAGTTAGAGCACAGCCTGCCCAGATGAAGCATTTGCTAAGTGTCAGCTACTATTATCATCATCATTATTAAGGAGCACAACAACCGTTGGTGGTTCTCTGAACAGAACAGATTAATTCATAAGGCCCCTTGAATGCCTCCCTCCACTCTCAACTTTGTAACCTCACCTTATCTTTCAGGTCTCCATCCACACACTGCCTGCTCCAGGAAGTCAACATTCCTGACCCTTTTTAGACTCCTCTTCCTCCCCTTTTCAGTGTACTTCCCCTTGCCTTCTCAGTGTAGCAGTTTTTCACAACATACCGTAGAGGCGGGGCATCATACCATTGGTAGGAGAAGTACAGCCATGACCCCGTGGGAGACAGTCTGGGTGGGGCACACAGCCTTAAAGGGCATGTAGTGCAATTGAACAGGACACTTTGAAAAGCCCACTAGGTGATTTGGATATGTCCCGCCCCCTCCTTCCTCAAGAATCACTTGTAAAACGGCAAAAATATCTTTTCTTGACCTCACCGCTTCCCTTCTCACCTCATCATCTGCAAACCCCCACCTAACTCTGCACTTGAAACTGCGTCACTGCAATGCTTAGAGGTCCCTGAATACGTGGTTAAGTGACACAGCTGAATGCCTTTGCTTCTGCTCTCCCCTCAGCCTGGAATGTTCCTATAACTTTCTTCGCCTCTTTGACCTCTGCACATTTTTTTTTTTAGAACTTAACTGAGGCATCATCTCCTGATGCCCCAATTTTGGGCTAATTGCCCCTCTTTTGGGTCCCCACAGTAGCCTCCGCATACAAAATGATACTGAAGTTTCTGTGTCATTTTGTCTGTCTTCCTGCACCAAAATGTAATCTCATTGAAGGCAAAGACTGTCTTATTCATCTTTTAATTTCCAGCACACAGCCCAGTGCCAGCCCATATGAAGTGTTCAGTGAATGTTGAAGCAAGTAAGGAATATGAACTGTAGAATGTAGATGCTTATTCTTTCACATTTGTGAACGTTGTGGTTGAAACCTCAGGAATGGTTGAAATCCTCAAGGGAGAGAATGTGGAGAGATAGAAGGGAGTGCAAATATTTGAGCTGAGAGAAAGGCAAAAAGAAACTTAGCTGAGGCAGAATTGGAACTCGGAACTCCTGCCTCCCAACCCCATCGAGTTTTCTCATTATTCCGTATGGTTTTCAGTCAACTACACATTCCGAAATCCTAAAACCAGAAAAAAAATTAGAAAGGTAAAATTGAAATTGAATAGTTCATTCTTAGTTTTAGTAGTATTGTACAACCTTATTCACTTTTTCACCATGAGAAACTCCTCAGTTTTGCCTGCAATCGTAGAAGTATTAGTATTTTAATAGAAGGGTAATAATAATATTTTATGATATGACCACAGTGCTGTAATCTGAGCTTCCAGAAACAAATTTTCTGTGACTTTGGCAAGATATGTCACTGCATTCCTCAAAATGCTTAATTTGCTTGGATAATGTTTTGTTTTGTTTTGTTCTGTTTTCTCAGGCAGAGTGCCTTTCATTCCATGTCAGAATAATTGTGTGGGAGAGAGGTTTAGAATTCTGCTTTCCAATGCCATATTTGCCAGTCCATTGGAAAACAGGATTTTAATAAATTTTACTGCTCAGCCAAAAAACTAAATGGAACAGCAGTAATACAAAGAGGAGTGTGTGTGGATGTGTGTGCAGAGGAGAGCAGGCAAGATCAAACTGACTGTGTCAAAGTATAAATCATTCTGCACATATAAATCATTGCTTTTTATTTACTTGAAATATTTAATTAGCTGTTCTTAAAAAATTAAAACGATTATCTATCTGAAGTATTTATAAGTGGTAAGTATTACTTTAGAGCCAAAAGTAAATATTTAAATACACTTCCTACAGAGTTTAGGAAAATAGGTTATCTATATAATTTATGATCTATAGTAAATTATTCTCATACCCATCCATTTGATGAGGAGCAAAGAAAAGATTTTACAAGGTTCTGAAATATGTATAATTTAACATTTGAACCATAGAGACACCTCAAAATATGCCTCAAATCTCAGAGCGCTTCTTTTATAACAGCCGACAGCTTGGCAGGCTATGTTAAAGAAGAGATAGATGCTATCAGCTATGTATGGACTCCACCTTTGGTTTTTTTGTTTTGTAGACAAGCTGTCTTAGGCCATTGCTCTAAGAATTTAAATTCTCACTCAGGAGTTGGGTGGGGAGGAAATAAAACAATGGAGATACAGATAGATTGGCCAGAAAGCTTTGGGGTGTGAGGTGTTGGAGTGAAGAGACCATTTAGAAATCCAGCCTCAGAATCATAGGCTAAATGGAAAGAATTGAATAAATCTCATGACCTATTAATACACCAAGGTTTTAATTTTTTCTTTATATAATGATAAAAAGTTTAGGCGGTTTTTTTTATTAGCTCAAACAGCAAAAGGGAGTTACAGCAGCCAGGCCCCTCTAGGATGAAAATTTGTTTTCCATCCCAAGAGTTGTGCCCAGGTTGGGCAGTGGAGAATCTGAAGGTTTTCTTTATGGTTTCAGGATTGAGTGCGGGGTCTTGGCCCAGGGCTAAAGCTGAATAGAACTGGAACAGCAGTGAGACATGGATCCTAAGCAAGACTGTCATTAATTTTCTAGTTCAATTAGTTGGGAAAATGCATAGCAACTAGGAAATCATGACGAATAGCTGAGTGTAGTTTGAGGCTGATCATGAGTTGAGTTTTAGATCTGATCAATTTCAAATGATGATACACAATCCAAGAGCATTTGGAAATACGCAACTGGAGCTTGAGAGAAGAAGTTAGAACCAAGCATAATAATTTATATTTGTTCTCTTAGAGGGGATATTTGAAACCATGAATCTGGATGAGTTTTAAGTAGCGATTTAGAAGAAAAGCTCAAATGGCTGAGAATTGAGTGACTCAGGGATCATTGGAAACCAGCCATTTTGGTGGGATGGGAGTGTGGGTTTAGCTTGCGCACTTGAGAGACAATGCCATGAAAAGTTCAGACTTTTCTCCAGAGGTGATGTCAGATAGAGTAAGTCAGAGTGAGGCCATGGCACTGATAAGATAGCATACAGGAGAGGTCAGAGGACAAAGAGAAGAGGAAGGTTATTTGGCTGAGAGGAAACAGAAAGGTGAAAGAAGAAACAAACTGGAGAGGGTGGTGTTGTAGAGGCCAGGGAAAGAATGTTTTACAAAGAGGACAGGGACTGCACCAGGGTTGCACCAGCTATTGTTGACGGCTTCAGTAGGATGAGTGCTGACATAGTTCTGTTGGATTTGACAATGTGGATGTCATTTGGTGACTTAATTAAGAACCCTTTCCGTGGAGAAGCCAGAATGATGTGGATTGTGGAATGTGAGGAAAAACATTAATGACAATAGTTCTAGAAAGACCAAAATCCTGGTGGAAGTGTGGGTCCAGGGAGATTGTTTCGTTTGTTTTGTGTTGTTTTGCTTTAAGATGGGAAAGATTTGAGTGTGTTTACATTTGAATGGAAAGGATCCAGGAGGGAGGGAAAGATTAAACACCTAAGGAGGTAATAATGATACCTTCATATAGTTTCTTTAGAATTTAGATAGGGAGTTCAATACAGTGAATTATGTGAGTGCATATTCATTATCAAAGCAAGAGAACTGAGTAACCAGAGAAACATTTACTGAATTGTTAACCTAGATGGCTCCACTCTATATGGGTTGTATGGTTGATTAATCTTAGAAGCCTTCGGAGTAACTTCTGTGGAATGACTTGTTATGAGGAAATGTAACCTTTAAAATGATTTAAAAGCCTATCTCAAGTCCCCAGTCCTGCCTCATTCCAGGAGCATTAATTGCATTTGAATGGAAGGCATTGATAGGCTGGGTGTTTCTGATTCTGAGTTCCAAATATCTGACTTTTGTGTTTTGGACTGCAAGTTGATGATGGTTGATAGCTTCTTATACTTTAGATTAATAAGGCCCCTAATTGAATTTAATCATAGCTTTTACACATAGTATAGGGTAAGCAAGAAAATAAAACAAATCAAGTAAACAAGCAGTTTTAAAGAGTTAGAAGAAAAGTACAGGAAATTTGAGTAAGGAATAATACTCATAATCCATAATAATAATAATAATCCACTGCATAATCCAGAATATTAGAAGACAATAGGTTAATTTTAAAATGTATTTAGAGTAAATTTAATGTGGCTTACTCTTCACTGAGTTACTATCACAAGCAAAGGCTTGAAAAGGTTAAAACTTAACCTATAATAAATTGGAATTTTGATTGTGATAGTCTCTTACACAATGATTCTGATCATTTTTGGTTCATAGTCTTCTTTGAGATTTAATAAAACTTATGATTATTTTCCTCAAGTGTTTCAGAAAGATGATAACAAAATCCTGTTACCTCTTGTGTTATTCCTGGAAGTAACCAAAGAGATTGGATACCTTCAGATGTTTTATTCTAAAATCAAATGTCTCTAAGAACTGAACAGTGAAGCAGGTAGCAGACGATAGGGAGTCTGAAGAGCCTTTGTAAGGGCTTTTATTTTGATCTGAGTGAGCTGGGAAGCCAGTGATAGGTTTTGAGCAGATGACTGACATGATCTGACTTACCGTTTTTAAGGATCACCTGCCTTTTGTGCTGAGGGTAGACTATAGGTACACAGGGCCAAAGAAGGGAGGCCTACTGTTCAACTCTTGGAGTAATTCAGATGGGAGATGACTGGGTTGGATCAGGGTGGCAGTGGTGACATATTGCATATGGATGTATTTTGAAGGCAGAGTAAGATTTACTGAAGGATGAGATTTCAGTGTGAGAGAAAGGTAGGGATTAAGGATGACTGTAAAGTTTTTGGCCTGAACAGTTGAAAGTATGAAGTTGCCATTAATGGAGATGGGAAGACTGTGGGAAGAACAGCATTTGGTTCTTGGGGGACGATCAAGAGTTCGATTTTAGATATGTTGGATTCGACATGCCCATTATCTATCCAAGTGGTAATGTGAGATAGGTGCTTGGATAGAGGAGTCTGGAGTTCAGAGGAAAGGTCTGAAGCCTGAGATGATAACAGTTTGTGAGTCATCAAGGTACAGAATGTTCAGTGGATGGGATCACCTAGGACTTGAGTTCTCAACACTGGCACCAGGGTATTTGGAGTAAGAGCATCTGAGCAAAGGGAGTAGAAAGTAAATTACCACTCTGGGCTTTGCCCCTAGAGATTCTAATTCATTTGGAATGGAGTGGGTCTAAGCCATCAGCATCCTTTAGAAGCTCCCCACATGATTCTATGCATGTAGGGTTAAGAACTACTGCCCAGGAAGCAGGTAAATTTAAATGTTCCAAGAATTGAGCCTTGGACCACTCCAATATGTAGAGGTCAGAAAATGAAAAGGAACCCTGAAAAAAATGACGATGAATGACCAGAGATGAAGAAAGAACCAATAAAGAGGGGCAGCTTGGAAACCAAATGAAAAAGGTTTTTCAAGATGGAGGGAGTGATCATGTGTCAAATGCAACTGAGTAGTCCCATAAGATGAAAAAGAGGAGACCATTGGCATTGTCCTGTAAAGGTCATTGGTGACCTTCATACATTCAGAATTCTGATGGGGAAAAAAGTCTGAGTGAAGTGGGTTCTAGACAGAACAAAAAGAGAAAAACTGAAGATTGCAGGTTTTGGCTGCTCTGTTCAAGGAGTTTTCCTAAAGGAGAATAATAAAAGAGCTAAAGGAGAATGTTTTTAGAAATGGGATATATTGGTCGAGTGTCATTGGTAATGAGCTAGTGGAGGGGAGACATTGATGATGCAAGAGAAGGATGTCCTTGAGTAGGCAAGAGAGGAGGAGATCCATTACAAAGTGCCCTATGTTATAGTTATTGATATCTGTGTCTGTATCTTCTCATCCCTCTCAGATTTTACATCATAAGAAGAAAGCATCCACACTTTGAGATTATCTTTTATAGTGCCTGCTTTAGTACAGTGCCTTACACATATGGGGCACTTTCTATACTTTTAACTGAAGATCTTCAAATGACTCGTAAGATTTGGCATAGTAGATTTATATAGTAGATTGGTAGTTTTGGAAACCTTTCCTTTAAGAAAATATTTTATCATTTGAAATGATGTTAAATATGCTAAAAGTTTCCACTCATTTTAGAAGGATTTCAAAAAATTATTTCAGAGTTACAGTAATAGCACTAGACACTACATAATACTCCAATTCTCAAAGGAGGAAGTTTTTGGGAAGAGATGCAGGATGTTTTGAATCTTCTAACAAAAACTGGCTGATGACTCATGAGTCTCTTGTAGTTTATGGAGTGTATACACAAGGAAAACAGTATCAGTATTGTTCATTAAATATAATTTTTTCTTCAAATATTTGAGAGACCATTTACAGTAAAACTTTCTCACATGCTCACAATAAATAAAAACATTTTCTTTAGATTTTATATTTCACTTTTGCCTAAATGTTACCATTTTAGCTAAAGGGTTTTACCTTTTAAAAAATTAGTTCCATTTTGTTAGAAGAATAAAAATATTTAAATCAGTTGATAAACTGAAGAAAATATTGATGTGTAATCCATACATTAATTCAAGTCCAAATGCCATGTGCTCTGCCCACTGACAATCTGGAGGAAAGAGAAAATTCAAAATTTTAAGACTAACTGGATTATATTCATGTTCGTTAGTCTTTGTCAAAACCATTTTGATAATGCTATATTTTGTATTTTTTATTGTTTTTTTGGTAACTTCATAAATGTCCTGTTTTTCCCCAGTTTTATCACTACATTATTTCAATTCCTTCCTTTGTGTGCTTCTATGACTATCACTATATACGCAAAAGATCTGTTGTTTTGCTGGCTAAACTGACACTAAGATGTTTGAGAATAGAGAATTTTAATATTGGAGGGTAGGAATTAACTTTGAATATGGAGTTTTTAAAAAAGAAGATTCTGAAAGAACTGGGACAAAAGGATGCCCTTCATGTCTGGGACTATGTCTGTTTTTGCAGTAGTCAGAGAAGCTTCCGTCTTTGAAGATTTGGCCTGCCAAGCCCAGAGTTTTGGTTGTCTCATTTTGGTTATTACTCCAAAGTACCCCATCTGGATCTCTGTCCATCTGTCTGTCTCCCTCTCTCTCCCCCTCTCTCCCTCATCTCTTTCCTCTCTCCTCTCATTTCTCTCTTTTTTCTTACTTTCTCTCCCTCCTCATTTCAAGACTCATTTCAGTTAGAAATTTTGCATGATTTCATGTAACAATTTATTGAAATTTAGAGGAACGAAAATGGCAGTGATTCATGACATTTTCAATAATAATGGTTTAGTACTCTTTTCAGGTGGTTTTTTCTTAGCTTGTATATTTATGAGTATGAGTACATAGCTTAAAAGAAATAGCTCCCAAATTCTCTAAGACCTAAGACTTTTTTTAACAATGATTTTTTTTCTTGATTAAATTAGATTCTCTTGGTATTTGACTTGATTTCTTTTCTTTCAGAATACATAGTTTCTTCCTATTTGGTTTTTTAAAAATTATATTCTCAAATGACCCTGCCTGACTCCTAAACCTAGTTGAAGTAATGTAGAAATACTAGCTTTCTTAGAACTTTTTTTGCAAATTTTAATTCTTACATGCAGTGTTAAACTATTATAGTTTTGAGAGCCTTTTATAATTAATTTGTATAACTCTCAACTAGTACAATATAAAATAGGATAGAGGGGAGCTCATGCTATAAAGTTGCCATGTTTCTGAAAAACTCTTGCAAGGTGAAAATTTTTTTATATAGAATATTAAATTGAATACACAGAAACCTATTTGAAAGATTCACTTATGAGTCTCTAGCTCCAGAGCTTTCAGCTTTGGGAGGGGCCCATGACTTCGACAAAAAAAAAAATCAATTTAGTTTCACTACCTTTTAAACTTTAAGTGAAATTAAACTTTAAGATTATAAACTTTAAAATCACAACTTTAAAATTATAGTAGTTATCTGATCACCACTACATCTTATTATTAATGTGTTGAAGAAGCACGTATTTATTCTACCTCAACTTTTAATATTATGACTGTTTCAACATAATTGATTTACTTCGAAATCATTTGTGCTTTATTTTACACATTTAAAAATATTATGTCCACGCCACACAAAAAAACAAGAATCCCTGCTCCAGCCCTCTTTGCATCCTTGGCATTCTCTGTAGTAACAAGAATTTCTTTAGTAACATACTTGTTTTTAAACTTACATTTCTGTGTGCAGTTTTCACAATGCAGAGAACACAAGTTTTTTTAAATAGCTTTTTTAAGCACATATTAAATTGAAATAAGAATAAAGGACGCATCCAAATTTCTACCTTAGAAGAACTATATTAAATAGTAAATTTCTAAGTGACTGTTGTTTTCAGGTTTGCATTTTAATGACATACTTTTACCAAGGCATCTTCAGCAGTAACAGGACACAGAGGCCCGGAGAAAATTAACTTCGTGGTTTTACATGCCACAATTTGGGTAATCTTAATTTAACTCTCTGTAAATAAGTATGGGAGGAAACAATCAGCGTCAACAACCTGGTGAAAAATTTGTTTCAGGGCTCTCAGGCAAAGCTTTGAAAGGGATTTTAATTGATATGCAACATAGTGTGGCCTCAGGCCCTGGTCCCAGCACAAGGCCCTGATAATCTGTGCTGGCTTCCCTATTTCTTGTACACTTAACCGAAGGGAAAATAGATGATGGGAGACATCCTCCCAAGTAGATGTGGGAGGCAATTAGAAGAATAAAACTGAATAATTATAAAAACAGTTTGCTCAGGGAGATTAATCATATTCCCTATTTTGAAGGGGAAAAATATTCATACAAATAAATAGCAGTTGTCTCTTAGAAGATTGAGAAATCCAGGAGTTTGGGGGAAGTGTAAAGATAATTGAAAGAAAAGAGCAAAATGGATTAATATACTAGTTTTCCAAAGACATATTAAATCTGCTTAACTTTCTACTCTGACTTCTCTTGGGAAATCAAACTGGAGGAACTGGACCTCATGGGGAATAATATTGCCATAACATAACATAATTTAAAGTTGACACTAGAAGTTGAAGTTTATTTTTTTCCTAATAATAATTATACTCAGGGAGGAATGCAGAAATTGTATCTTGGAATGATAGAAGAGTAGTTATTTTAGAAAAAACTTTTCAACATCTATGGTAGGTATCTCCTAGAAAATGTGTACTATGGAGTGACAGAAAAATTTAAAACCAAAAGTAATCTTTGCCTCAGGCTGTACAAAATGAATTTCATAAGTCAGCGAATATTTATTAAGGGTCTGCCATGTGCCCAGGCCTGTGTACCAGTTTCTGTAGATCAGTCCCATCTTATTTTTTAATTTAATGCCTTTGATTATTTTTCTGTTACTTTTAAAAAATATACAGTGTGAACATGTTGCCTCTTGAACACCAATTGATCATGATATCTGACAATATAGATATAAATTTATGTATCTATATCTGTCCTCCCATGCATTTTCTTCCTTATCCAGATTTGGATCTTTTGATGAATCTCCTTCAATTCTGGCATACCTACCTTTGAGAATCAAAAATCTAGATTGTCTGTCCTTTCAACTTCTGTCTACACCAAGGGGCTGAGCACTACTCAGGAAACCTTGATGTCCATAAAAATTGCTATCACTACCCATTTGAGGTCACGATTCTCAAGTGTATTCTCAGAATCCCTCAGGAAGTCTTCTGTGTGTCTCTAATCCATTCAACAAATCATTATCGAGCTTGCCTTGTGGCAGGCATTCTTGGGTACCAGGATACAGCAGTGAACTGCGCAGACAAGCAGACCTGCCCTCTCCCATTTTCCAGTGGCTATCTCATCTTGTTGCTACTCTTTTGAAACGAAGCTCTCCAAAACTTTCCCTCGTTCTCTGTAGGGAGAAGATGCCACCCAGCATTTCCTCAGGGTCTCTCCCCGTCAGGCCCCTCCTACAAACTTACCTAATTCTGAACCTGTTTTCACCTCCCCTTTCAAAGGAAAAGATGTCTCCCTTCCTGTTGCAGCAGCGTCCTGTTACTACAGATCCTAGCATCCACTCACTCCACTGCGTAGCGCTTTCCATATTCTGTTTTGACTTCTTCCAGAGAACAGTAAACATATGCAAGTCTTTCCTATCTGACAGTGTTTCTGTTGTGTGTGTGTGTTTGTACATATCTCTTCCTCAATTTTGCATCATGTTGTGGTTTTTCCTCCGGTTTCTCTTGCCCTTCGCAGATTTCTTGAAAGGATATCTGCGTTTGCCCTCTCTACTTCTTCATCCTTCAAACACTTCTCATCTCACTGCTACTCATTTCCATCCCTATCACATCACTGAAATTTCTCTGGCTAAATAGAGTGTTTGACACAATCTCCTTGAAATATTTTTCTCTCTTGCTTCCACGGCGCCTCCCTTTCCTGGAGGTTTCTACTCCCTTGTTAAGTCCTCAGCTTCCTCTGCTGACCCCTCTTCCTCAGTCGTTTCCTTAGATGCTGTTGTCCCCCTCCATCTCTTCTCTTTTTGCTCAGTACGTTCTCCCTGGGCAACTTGATAATTTTAGTCACTCGAAGAGTTTCAGCTACCTCTAACGCCGTAGCCAGGATCTAAATCTCCCTTAAGCTCCAGACCAGTGTCTTTAGCCATCTCTTGGACATCTCCATTTGGGTTCCCTCAGGCTTACCATGTCTTATATTCAAAATATTTTAAACCACACTATTTCTCTTCCTGTATTTCTTCCTTGGTAAATGGCTCCAGAAAGAAACCAGGGAGTCACACTTGACTCTTCTCTTCCTGTCACTGCCTCATCGAGTGTCTTATCAACTCCTGCTAATCCTACCTTCTTTAAGTTCCTCAGTGTCATCCTGCCTGATCCCACTGATAGCATATTATTATCACTGATGCTGTCCCTGCCTCTTCATATCGGAAATGAACAATTAAGGGCTTTCCACATGGTTTTCCCTGCCCCAACAATATTGAGCCACTTGCATCTCTAAAACTATTGTATTATTACCCCTGTCCCTTTGTATAGCCTCTCTACTGCCTGAAACCACCTATGCTTTCTCTTCACCTAACACATACCATGTGACACATCTGCTCCTGAGGCTTAGCCCCCTTGGAGTCAACTTGTATTCAGCGTTAACTAACTTTCCATTGTGGTTAGAATATTGTGTTAAACCAAGTACTGACTCTGTTGAAGACCAAGAAAAGACCATGAGCTAGACTTCAAAATCTGCTGTTTGTAGATAACAGTAGATTATATCATCATAGAAACTTAGTGCTTGAAAAGGATTTGGAGATCATTTTCTCCGTCATTATATATGCATATGGACCCTGAGTGAAATGATTTGTTCAAGGTCACTTAGCTAATTAGCTTTTAGTTTTCCACATCCTAATAAATAGGATAATACTTGGATTCTGTGCCATTCATGAAGATGGCAGGGTGATGATAAATTATTTTGGTTTTTTTGCCCCCAGGAATCTTATTTCCCTCTTGCTAGAAGCCCCACTGAAACCAAACATAAATAGCAACCAGCACCAACGACACAGACATTGAAGGCATTTCTTTGGGTAGTTCTGGCTATTGCCTGCCTGAGTTGCCATAGTAGGGAATGAGCTGTGACTCAGGAAAACCTCAGTTGGGGGGTGGCCTGAGGAAGGGCAGCGGCTTGGGAGGCAGCTAAGAAAGAGGGCTTTTATTTTTATCTTCTTTCCCACAATTTAAAGTAATAGAGTGAGACTACAAAATGTTTATTGGATGAGAAAACCAGGTTTTTCTGCTTTTGTCAGTTTTGGAATACTTGCAAACAATATGTTCCTAGATTTTCTTGGCTCTGGAATTGTTTGTACACTAAATTACAGTGGAGGTACTTCTACCTTATAATTTCAATGTCATGCTGTCCTTTTCATCTAAGGCTTAAAAAAAATCAATGGTATTAATAGATAACATGGGTGGAGAGGGAGGGATGTGGAAAGAGTAACAATGCGGTCGCTGATTCACAAATTAATTCCATAAATAACAGGATTTACCTCCTGTGTGCGGTTTTGGAATGTGCTTTGGTGTCTCCTTTTGCTGTAATGTTTCACTGGGCTTGTACTTCTTCATCCTGCCTGGAGTGTCTGTCGGACTACTGTGCCTCTTTGGTTGGGGCCTGGCTCTTCTGTCATGGCTAAAGACTGCTTCCCGGGCTTTCTCAAGGCAAAGCTTATCCTGCCTGTGTGAGGCCTGTACCTCCTGCTGGGGATGCTGCCCCTGCCTCTACAGGGGCCTCCAGGAACAGTCACTGCTGGAGCCTCTCAGCCCTGTGAAGTGCAGAGGTGCCCTTTGGACTCTTGCTAAAGAACACTCAAGTGCCTGGAGAGTTGTGTCTGATCCCAGCCCTGTGAATACTGTCAACTCCCTCTTAGTGTGTTTGTTTACTCCCACACTATCATGAGGACCTCATGTCTCAGGTATCCTGGCCAACCCTGTGGGGTTCTATAATAGGCAAATATCAGTGGCTAAAAGCATCTGATGTGGGGAGTTTTGGTGCAAGAAGGCGATGTTGGAGGATCCTGAACTCACTTCCTCCCATGGACACACTGAATCTTCAGCTATATATGGAACAATTTCTTCTGAAAAAAACGTAAAAACTAGCTGAGCAAATCCTGCATATCAGGCAATTGAGAAGAAACCCATGTCAAAGTGGGTAGGAGAGGCTGAGACACAGTCTTGCTATAAACTCCACCCCTGGCCTGATGATCCACAATCAGAAGGGAACTCAAAACCTGGGGCTTCTCCCTGAGGAGCAAAGGGTTTGAAACCCACATCTGGCACCACAGTATTTTGGACCTGAATCTGAGAGATGAGCTCCCAAAACATCTAGTTTTGAAAACCAATGGAGCTTGTATCCACAGGACCCACAGGTTATAGCAAACCAAGAAATGACTCCTAAAGGAGTCATTCTCTTGGACTCACCCACTACAAGGGCCAACGCAAAGGTAGCCAGTTAAGAGGCACCCAGACTTTATGTGAAAGAGGCAAATTTTAATCAGTCTGAATCTACGTGCTGTCTGAGATCCTCTCCTTTGGGACGGTGACAGGTCTTGGCACACCCTCAACTATTGGGAGCCACTAAAAATGAATTAGGCTGCTTGAACAATCAGTGGTTTGAGAGACAACCAAGAGTAAGGGCAGGGTTGAACAAGAAGGTTCATTTCCTACACTAGGCCACTCCTTCAAGACTGGGAGAGATGGATATTTTATCTAATACATAGAAACCAACACAGAGAGTCAAGGAAAATGAAGAAACAGGAATAGTTCCGAAAGAAAGAGGAAAGTAAAACCTAAGATAAAATGTTTAATTAAACAGAGATGAATGATTTACCTGATAAAGAGTTCAAAATCATGGTCATAAAGATGGTCAAAAACTGAACTTGGGAGAAGAATGGATGAACACAGTGAGAACTTCAACAAAGTGATAGAAATATAAGAAAGCACCAAATTGAAGTCACAGAGCTGAAGAAAATAAAACTGAAATTTAAAATACACTACAGTCATGTGCCACATAATGATATTTTAGTCAATGATGGATCACATATGCAACGGTGGTCCCATGAGATTAGTACCATATAGCCTAGGTGTGTAGTAAGCTATACCATCTAGGTTTGTGTAAGTGCACTCTATGATGTTTGCACAATGATGAATTCATCTAAAAACACATTTCTCAGAACATATCCCTGTTGTTAAGCAATGCATGACCATACAGGGATTTACCAGCAGACTACATGAAGTAAAAGAAAGGATCAGTGAGCTTAAAGACAAGGTAGTGGAACTCACCCAATCAGAGCAGCAGAAAGAAAAAAGAATGAAAAAAAAAGTGAATATAGCTTGAGGAACTTATGGGACGTCAAGTGGACCAACAGTCACAATTAAGAGTTGCAGAAGAAGAAGAGAGAGAAAGGGACAGAAAACATATTTGAAGAAATAATGGTTGAAAACTTCCCTAACCTGGGAAAAGAAATGGATATCTAGATGCAGGAAGCCCAGAGAATTCCAAAGAAGATGACCCGAAAGATACCCAGACCAAGACACATTACTTTTGACATTTTAATTATAAAGACGAGAGAATCTTAAAAGCAGCAAGAGAAAAACAATTTGTTATGTACAAGGGAACTGCTGTAAGATTATCAGCAGATTTTTCAGCAGAAACTTTGCAGGCTAGAAGGGAGTGGCATGATATATTCAAAGTGCTGAAAGAAAAACACGTCCAATCAAGAATACTCTATCTGGCAAAGCTGTCATTCAGATTTGCAGGAGAGAGAAAGAGTTTTCTAGACAAGCAAAAGCTAAAGGAGTTTATTACCACTAAGCCAGCCTTACAAAAAAATTAAAGGACTTCTTTAAGCTGAAACAAAAGCGTGCTAATTAGTAACAGGAAAACATAGAAAAGTATGAGTCTCACTGGTAAAGGTAAATATACAGTAAAATTCATAATGATCTAATGTGAACATGGTGGATTAATCACTTATAAAGCTGTTATGGAGGTTAAAAGATAAAAGTAGTAAAAATAACCATAACTACAATAAGTAGTTAAGGGATACACAAGATAAAAAGATGTGACATGACATCAAAAACATAAAAAGTTCCCACTCAGGTTGTTATCAACTTAAAATAGACTATGATGAATGAGTTGTTAGTAAGCCTCAGGCTAACCACAAAGAAAAACCTATAGTCAATACACAAAAGCTAAAGAGAGAGGAATCTAAGCATACCATTACTGAAAATCATCAAGTCACAAAGGAAGAGAACAAGAGAAGAAGAAAGGAACAGAGGAACTAGAAAATAGCCAGAAAACAGTTAACAAAGCAGCAATAAGTACATACCTATTAATAATTACTTTAAATGTAAATGGACTAAATTCTCCAATTAAAAGACATAAAGTACTTGAATGGATTAAAAAAATAAGACCCATCTATGTGCTGCCTACAACAGAGTTCAGATGTAAAGAGACACCCAGACTGAAGGGATGGAAAAAGATATCCCATGCAAATAGAAAACAAAAGAAAGTTGGAGTACCTATACTTATATCAGACAAAATAGAGTTTAGAACAAAGACTGTGAGAAGAGACAAAGAAAGTGAATACATAATGATAGAGGGGTCAATCCAACAAGAGGGTGTAACATTTGTAATTATTTATTTACTCAACATAGAGGCACCTAAATATATAAAGTAAAATATTAACAGACCTAAAGGGAGAAATAAATAACAATACAATAATAGCAGGAGACTTTAATACCCCACTTTTATCAATGGCTAGATCATCCAGATAGAAAATCAAGAAGGAGATATGAACCTGAAGCAACATGTTAGACAGATGGACTTAACAGATATACACAGAACATTCCATCCTAAAGCAGCAAAAGACACATTCTTCTCAAGTGTACGCAGAACATTCTCCATGATAGATCATATGTTAGTCTACAAAACAAGTCTTAATAAATTTAAGAAAATTGAAATCTTATCAAGCATCTTTTCCAACCACAATGGTATGAAACTAGAAATCAATTACAAGAAGAAAACTGGAAAATTCACAAATATCTGAAGATTAAACAACATGCTACTCAACGGCCTATGGGGCAAAGAAGAAATCAAAAATCACCTTGAGACAAATGAAAATGGAAATACAACATGATAAAACATGGGATACACCAAAAGTAGTTCTCTGAAGGAAGTTCATGGCAATAAATGCCTACATCAAGAAAGAAAAACCCTCAAATAAACAACCTAACTTTATACCTCAAGGAACTAGAAAGAGAATAAATGTAGCCCGAAGATAATAGAAGGAAAGAAATAACAAAGATTAAGCAGAAATGAATGAAATAGAGATTAAAAGACAATAGAAAGATCAATGAAACTAAGAGCTGGTTCTTTGAAAAGATAAATAAAATTGACAAACCTTTAGCTAGACTCACCCAAAAAAGAGAAGAGGACTCAAAATCAGAAATGAAAGAGGAGACACTACAGCTGATATCACAGAAATACAAAAGGATCATAAGAGAGTACTATGGACAATTATACGCCAACAAGTTTGAAAGCCTAGAAGAAATGGATAAAGTCCTGGAAACATACAACCTACCAAGATTGAATCAGGAAGAAATGGAAAATTTGAAGAGACAAATTAGTGGTAAGGAGATTGAATCAGTAACCAAAAACCTCCCAACAAACAAAAGGCAAGATTAGATGGCTTTGCTGATGAATTCTACCAAATTTTAATAAAGAATTAACACCAGTGCTTCTCAAACTTTTCCAAAATATCAAGGAGGAGGGAACACTTCCTAACTCATTTTATGAGGTCAGTGTTACTGTGATATCAAAAACCAGCAAGAGTGCCACAAGAAAAGAAATTTACAGGCCAATATCCCTGATGAACATAGATTCAAAAATTCTTAACAAAATATTAGCAAATCGAATTCGACAATACATTTAAAGGATCATACTCCATGATCAAGTGGGATTTATTCTAGGGATGCAAGGATGATTCAACCACCACAAATTAATTAATGTGATACATCACATCAAGAAAGTGAAGGATAAAAATCATATGATCATCTCAATAGATAGATGCAGAAAAAGCATTTGACAAAATTCAACATCCATTTATGAAAAAACTCCCAGGAACATGTGTGGAGAGGGAATATACCTCAACAAAATAAAGGCCGTATATGACAAATCCACAGCTAACATCATACTCAATGGTAAAAAGTTGAAAGCTTTTCCTCTAAGATCAAGAACAAAACAAGGATGCCTGCTCTTGCCACTTTTATTCAACATAGTATTGGAAGTCCTAGTCAGAGCAGTTAGGCAAGAAAAAGAAATATAAAGCATCCAATTTGAAAAGAAGAAATAAAACTGTCACTATTTGCAGATGACATGATATTATGTATAGGAAATTCTAAAGTCTCCTCCAAAAACCTGTTAGATCTAATTAACAAAGTCAGTAAAGTTGCAGGATCCAAAATCAATATTAAAAAATCTGTTGCATTTCTATGCACTGATAACAAACTATCAGAAAGAGAAATTAAGAAAACAATCCCATTTACAGTTGCATCGAAAAGATCTAGGAATAAATTGAACCAAGGAGGTGAGAGACCTGTACACTGAAAACTATGTCATTGATGAAAGAAATTTAAAATGGTACAAATGAATGGGAAGATGTTCTGTGCTCATGGATTAGAAAAGTCTTGTTAAAATTTCCACAGTACCCAAAGCAATCTACAGATTCAATGCACTCCCTTTGAAAATTCCACTGGCATTTTTCACAGAAATAGAGCATACAATCCTAAAATTTGTATGGAACCACAAAAGACTCTGAATAGCCAAAGTAATTGTGAGAAGGAAGAACAAAGCTGGAGGCATCACACACTCTGATTTCAAACTACATTACAAAGCTATAGTAATCAAAACCGTATGGTACTGGCAGAAAAACACATTGATCAATGGACAGAATTCTGTGCCCAGAAATAAACCCACCTATATATGGCCAATTAATTTACTTCAAAGGAACCAAGAATATACAACTGAGAAAAGAGAGTCTCTTCAATAAATGGTATTAGGAAAACTGGACAGCTACATGCAAAAGAATGAAACCAGATCTGTATCTTACACCATACACAAAAATTAACTCAAAGTGGATTAAGGAATTGGGTGTAAGACCTAAAACCATAAACCGCCTACAAGAAAGTATAGGGGGTAAGCTCTTTGTCATCTGTCTTGGTGATGACTTTTTTGATTTGACACCAAATTCAAAGGCAACAAAAGCAAAAATAAACAAGCTGACCTACATCAAACTAAAAAGCTTCTGCATAGCAAAGGAAACCATAGATAAAAATCAAAAGATGACCTACTGAATGGGAGAAAATATTTGTAAATCATGTATCTGATAGGGTATTAAAATCCAACATATATAAAGAACTCATACAACTCGGTAGCAAAAAACCAAATAATCCAGTTAAAAATTGGGCAGAGAATCTGAGTAGATATTTTTCCAAAGAAGACATGGATTACCAACAGGTCCATGAAAAGGTTCTCAAAATCACTAGTCATCAGAGAAATGTGAATCAAAACCACAGTGAGATATCACCTCACACCTAGTAGAATGACTGTTATCAAAAAGACAAGAAATAACAAGTGTTGACGAGGTGGAGAAAAGAGAACCCTTGTGCAGTGTTGGTGGGAATGTAAATTGGTATAGCCACTATGGAAAACAGTTTAGAGGTTCTTCAAAAAATTAAAAATAGAACTGCCATAAGATCCAGCAATTCCACTTCTTGGTATTTATCTGAAGGAAACAAAAACATTAACTTGGAAAGATATGCATCCTCACGTTCATTGCAGCATGATTTAAATAGCCAAGATATGGAAATAACCTAAGTGTCCATCAATGGATGAATGGATAAAGAAGATGTGAAATATATAGGTGTATATATACACACACATACATGTATACATACATACATACATACAATTGAATATTATTTAGCCATAAAAAGGAAGAAATTTGCCATTTGTAACAACACGGATGTACCTTGAGGGCATTGTGCTAAGTGAAATAAGTCAGACAAAGACAGACAAATTCTGTATGATCTCACTTACATGTAGCATCTAAAACAAAAGACAAAACTATGAGCTCATAGATTGCTGGTGGTCAGAAGCAGGGGGTGGGGGGGGCAAGATTGGTCAAAAAGTACAGATTTCCAGGTATAAAATAAATAAGGCATGGGGATGTAATGTACAGCATGATGACCATAGTTAATAATACTGTATTACATATTTGAAAATTTCTAAGGGAACAGATCTTGAAAGTTCTCATCATAAGAAAAAGATTTTCTAACTAGATATGGCGACAGATATTAACTAGACATATTGTGGTGATCCTTTCAAGTATGTACAAATATCAAATCATTATGTTGTACACCTGAAACTAATATAATGTTAAATGTCAATTACACCTCAATAAATATCAATAAATAAAAAACATCTGCTATGTCAAGGGTGTCATTTTACCATCATCATCATCACACTCGGCAGGATCACCCCAATACCTGGGTACTATATGTCTTTTAAAAAAACTGATTTCTTTTCATAATATACCCTGTACAATATTTAAACAAGCCCAGATAAGAAGAGGTGAAGCTGAATTATGAATTGTGAAATAAATACAGTTGTTAAAAATGTTAAACATATATAAATATGTTTATATTATATATAACATATATAAACATATATAAATAAATATGTTTATATATTTAATGTTTTCATTAAAACTAGAGGATTTACTGTCTTATATTTTGTCCTAGCCGTAGATGGTATTGTGACCAACTTTAGCAGGTTGTTAGTCATTGATTCTTTCTAGGAAAATGCTTCTAAGATCTAAAGTAGATTTTGTTATCCAAAAGTTATGTTCAACTTTGTTAATTAAACTTTTTGGATTAGAGATATTTCAACTGGTCAACTGAATAAAGTCAGCATTAAATACATGTAAATTAAGTATAGTTTTACTGTTTTTGCTTTCTAGCTTCCTGAGAAAATAGATGGATAATAATTTAAATATGGAAAAATATTATTTCTAAATCTTCTGCTGTAGCCAAACACAAGATTTACTAATTCTTTCCAGACAGATTTATGTGCCATTCTTTTGCAGTCTCTGTCTCTCAGAATTGCCTCCTTGGTTCTCTTTTTTTCAAGTATTTAAACTATGAACAGAGGCTTTTATAAATTTCCTTAGGTTAAAATAGAATGGCCCTATTTTGTTGTGGTGATCAGAGTAAATTGAAGATCCGTAGGTAGAGAGGTGAGCCTCTCTAGAATGAATATTGCTTATCAACTTTGTTGCTATCACAATAATAATATTTAGTAAGTACTTAGCTGATAAATCCTTTATTGAGCACTTTGTATGCATTGTCTTTATTAATCTTCACCATAAGCCTGTGAAGACACTACTGTTATTACCAGCGACCAAATTTGTGATCTTAATATGTTGTAGAGATTCCATAAACTAATGTAAATATTTACACCATCAGTACTTTTTAGCTTTTCTTTCACCTCCTGTCTGCCCACATACTAACTTTACATGTAAAGTGTTTTAAATAAACACCTCTACTAACTGAGCTTTTACTCCTCTTAAGGTTCCTGTGTAAAGCTCCTGGGAAACAAAAGCTGTCCTGGTACATATGTTATCTTCCTAGACTCTGTAAAATGCAACTCTTTAGAAAGAACTGCTTGGATCAGTGCTCCAGTTAAGTAATGACCAACAATTACTGGATCAAATCTCTCTGAGAGTTTGGAATATTTAATGAATCAACCACAGATGAGGCAGCAGGATAAATGAATAAGAGAAGCAAAAATCTATGCTATCTGCTTACTGAATGTACCTCCCATAGAAGGAGGATGGATTCCAGAATTTGGACACGTGGTGGGAAAATTACTGAGGAGTCCCTTCGTGGGGTGTCAGAGAACGGTGCTGTTTTTTTCCAGGGTTCTTTGGGGTTGGTTGAGAGGAACGATAATAGTGAAGATTATTGTTCAGTTTCTGTAAGTGTGGTCTCTGTGCTGCAGTGGAAAATGCAGCTCTTCACTTTCTCTTACCTCCTGACCTAACTCGCTTTCTTCCCCACTAGGAAAATGTTGACTATGTTCTGGCTAAGAGGCATGGCCTCGCGGGGACAGCAGTGTGCCAGAGAGTTCTGTGTAGGAGGCGCACTTCAGGCCAATTTATGCAGGCAGCAGGTCATTCTAGGGCTGTAGGCCAGAATGCTGTGCGTCCTCTGGCTTGGAGACATGGAACTACTTGGAGCTGAGCTACCGTGCTGTATTAGTAGATATTTCCTGCCCCCACAAACACTTGAGGAGCACAGCTCCCTGGAGATGTCTGTGTCTCGTCCCTCACAGCTGGCTTTTTCACAGAGGCCAGACAGTAACTTAGCCATTCTGGCTGCAATTCAGGATTACCAAAACCCACTTCTTCTAGCCTGCCTTTTGATTTAGTATTGAGAAACAACAGTCACAGGAAAGCAATATCTGGGAAGAGGAATGCCTCCACCCAATGAGGCTTGCTCTGCGTGAGGGGTTCATTGCACCCCTGCCGGGCAGATGTATGCCTTAGCAGCTAAACACCTGGGGACACCTGTGGGTTCTCTGTAGGTTTGGTTGCAAAGTTATAGAGTCACGTTTGATCTCAATGCAATTTCCTAAATTACTAATTACATATAACTGACTGCTCACCTGCTAATCTGCAGTTGCTTTTTGGCATGCTGTTGGCCTGTTAAAAATAATGAACCTCTGTTTCACAGTATACAGTTTATGTGATGGGGACCTGATTAAGAAAGTATTTTCAAGCATTTTAAGTCATGGGAAATGTTATTAGAGATTAGTCAAGATAAAACACAGATAAATCCGCATTCGTTCAAAAATGGGTTGTGGGTTATTCTCAGAATTCACCGCTCTTTGCCCTTCTCTGTACTCCGCTGTTTGGTGTCTTTGTTCCAAGAAATTCAGAGCACCTGTCATACCACATTTTAAAAGAGGAAGCTAAAGAAAAATGAGACTTATTTAGAAGAGAGCTGAGTTTACTCTGCAAATAGTTTTCTGATGGCTCTTTTACTAACAAACTGCTTTCCTCATATTTTCCTCGTGTTTTTGGCCATCTGATTGGGCACGTCAATATGGGATAGTTTCATTATTAAACTAATGCGTTCTTATAAAAGTGAACCTTGTCTCATCTTAAACAGAATGAAGCCCCTTTGATCAGTCACAGATATATTTTGCCCAGTCATCTAAGATGCAGTTGAAGTAGGTGTCACTTGTTACCTTCATGGTATTGGGAAGCTAGACACTTGCCAGGTCTGCCAGCTGCAGGGGTTCAACACTGATGACCTTTATAGGACTCGGAGATTTTGTTTGGGTTTGTGTCCGCAGTAATTCATAACTTTTTTTTTTTAAATCAAACATTGTGCTAAAAATTTCTTTTTATGCCTTTTTAGCTACTTGGCTGCTGGTGTGTTCCTTTGTTTTCCGAAATTTGCAGTAGCTGTCAGTCTAGTGCTGAGTTCTGCTCTCAGTAGTATACCGAATTGTGCAATTCTTGCTTGGCCCAGTTTGGGACAGGCATCCTTCCCAGAACCTAGTTGGCTTCTCAAAGGTTAAACGCTTTTGGCAATAACTGCAAATATGACTGAATAAAACCGTAAAAACTGAAAACCTCAAGAACAGGGGGAAAAAGAATTATTTCTGGCAGTGAACTACATGGATGCAGAGGACTCCTCCTTTTTAAAGTTTCTTTCTCTTGTAAGTCCTCTTAGTTTGATAATTCTTATAATCCTCTCTTTGCTTCAAATAAAACCAACACATTCCTGCCTTTTATGATTCTTGATTCCCCTAGGAGTGGTGGGAGTGGCAGTGGTAGAAACTATAACAGCTATTTCTTCTTAGTTTAACCTTTGCATTACCGCAACTCACAAAGAAACTACTCTTTCTCGAACACAACTTAAAGAAAAATGTTTATGGCAAGAAATAAAAATCAGATTATTGGGGGCTGGCCTCATGGTGTAGTGGTTAAGTCCAAAGCACTCTGCTTTGGCAGCCTGGGTTCCCAGGTTCAGATCTTGGGTGCAGACCTACACCACTTGTCAAGCCATGTTGTGGCGGTGACCCACATGCAAAATAGAGGAAGATTGGCACAGATGTTAGCTTAGAGCTGATTTTCCTCAAGGAAAAAAAAAAGAGGAAGATTGGCAACAGATGTTAGCTCAGAGTGAATCTTCCTTACCAAAAAAAAATCAGATTATTAAGTTGATTTGATAGAATTTAGAAATCCATTTTTTTGTTTCTTTTTTGTTGTTGTCATATCTGAGTATTTCTCTACTTACAAAGTATAGAAAATGAATGTGTTTCTGATAGATGTCTCTGTAAATACATCTTGTTTAATATCACTTTAATCTCTAAAATGCATTTTGGTTTATGGCTTCTTCAGGTGCCTGTTAATAAATTTTTTTTTTCACAGTAGCCAAAAGTGCTTTTGTAGTAAATTATGTAGGACCTATGTTTTAAGAGGATGTCTGTTTTTTGTAAGTTTTAATATTTACATAAAGAGCTTATTCTTTTGAGACCTCTGTCATTACCGTACATTTTACCACTGGAGTTCCCATGTCATCTCTACATTGCTCTTCTTCGTGTGACTATGGACTTTACCTTTTATGCTGTAAATTTACAGATTTGTTTCTTTGATTGAGACATCGTCACTCTCTTGGTTGCCTACCCTCTTATGTCTATTTCAACAGTGTGACTGGTAGTTTATCAGTTCCCCAACTCATAAACTTTGCTCTTACTTGTTGAAGGTTAACATTTACTATCAACTCTTCATTAAAACTGAAATTCAGAATCATCTTTTGAAAGGAAAAAGAAAGTGAATCAAGGCTAAAAACAGATCAGCAGGACAAATCAGCAGAAAGCTGTGGATTTATAAATGATCTTCCCCCAAGGCAGATGAACCAAGTGTTAGAAGTGGCCCACTCCTGCAGTGGCAGCATAGCATGTGGATTAGAGCATGGACTGTGGAGGGGTGCACATGGGTTCTGACCCCAGGCCAACTACTTACTGCCTCCATGACTTTGGGCAAATTTCCTAAATTTTCTCTGTCTGTCTCTGTATTGGTAAAATGAGGATAATACTGGTACTTCTTAGGAATATAATCAGAATTAAATGAATTAATATTTGTAAAAAGCATAAAACAGAAGTTAGTGCAACATTAGTTTTTCAAATAAATAGTTTTTTAAAAAATAGAAGAATGATACAAACATCTCCTCTCCTAAGATAATACATTTCTTAATTCTGAAAACAGCAAATAAATATTTTTCCTGTGTTAACACTAGGCTTCCCATTCTATGTAAAACAACCATTCACACCTATTATAGAAATCAGTTATATTATAGAAGACAGGATAGAAAAGGAGTGTTTGATCTATGTAGAGCTAAGAATCTTTTTTTATTTTCTTTTTCTTTGTTTACTGAAAATACGACAAATTAATTTGTTGATCTTGTTGGCTAAAAGCAGGAGTTTGGAGAGATTCTATTCCTGGCTTAGGGCTTCTAGTTTCTTTCTTTTTTTTTTTTTGGTGGGGGGAAGATTAGCTAACATCCTGAGCTAACATCCGCCACCTATCCTTCTCTTTTTGCTGAGGAAGATTGGCTCTGAGCTAACATCTGTGCTCATCTTCCTTTACTTTTTATGTGGGATGCCTGCCACAGTGTGGCTTGATAAGCAGTGCGTAGGTCTGTGCCTGGGATCTGAACCAGTGAACCCCAGGTCACCGAAGTGGAGTGTGCAAACTTAATCACCACGCCACTGTGCTGGCCCAGGGCTTCTAATTTCTGTAGGACAACTGTCGCTATTGTCTAAGATCTGGAAGAGATTTTCATTCTCAAATGAATATATCCTATGAGCAGAAATGAGTTGTTTAGTTTAGAATGCCACTCGTGTCCCTCTTCGTCCTGAAGGCTGTTGATTTCACATCAATCACGTTCAGTCTCCCCCTCCTGATTACTTGCTAGTTTCTTCTTCTTTTCTATATGTGCGCATGGCCAGACTCCCTTGTTTTGAATGCAAGACTTTTTATTTCATTCTGCTACCAAATCTTGTTAATGCCTCCTCTTCTTCGTTTCACTGACTGATTTGCCACACTTGTCTGTCTGCCTCTGCACTTGCTCAGCCACGTACTCCCCTATCTCCAGCTAACTACAAGACTTGATTTGGAGGTGTCTTCATCACTCCAAACTCTTGAGGTCTAAAAATGAACTCATCTCTCTCTCATCACTTTAACTAAGAAAAGCCACATACTGAAAGAAGACAATCATATTTAATGAAGGACTGGTATCTTGAATATATGAAGAACTTCTACAAATCAATAAGAGTAAAAGAGGTAACTCAATAGAAAAGTGAGGGAAAAGCCTGAACACCCTAAACATCTGTTTCAAAGAAGAGGAAACGTGAATGGCCAGCAAACTTTAAAAGATGTCTAAACTTATTAGTAAACAAGTAAATGCAAAGTGAAAATACCATGAGATGCCATTTCACACTCAACTACTTAGCATACATGAAAGCATGACAGTTTCAAAGCTTGGTGAGGAGTGGAGCAATGAGCATTCTCATACTCAGTGGATTAAATTTTGAAGCAGTCACTTTGGAAACAAATTTGGTATTACCTAATAAGATTAAACATGCATGTCCTATGGCTCAACAATTCTACTGCTAGTTATTTAACATGTGTGCTGTAGAAGACCTGCACAAAACTGTTTCAGACAGTAATGTTTGGAATATCAGAAATGCTGCAAATGACCAAAATATTCATAAATAGGATAGATAAATAAATTATATATCTATCCAATCAATGGAATACTATACACCTGGAAAATAAGTGAACCATAGCTACATGAATCACCAATGGTAAATCCGAAACACATACTGTTGAGCAAAAAATGCTGCTCACAGGAATTCATGTGGTTTTGTTTCCTTTTTGAGAGATTATGTAGGAATGTTTACACATTCACTGTTGTAAAAGGTACAAGCAAGGGAAAGATCCACTCAACATTCAAGACAGTAATTATATCTTGGGAGAGGAAGATGTACTTAGGAAGGAACCATAGGAGACTTCAAAGATATTATAACCCTCTATTTCTAAGGCTGGGTGGGACAACCATCCTTTCCCCTTTAAAATTGATAGATCCATTACATATAGTTCTATGTATGATGTATCTTATGATTAGTACATAAAGAACCTAATGCTCAATAACTATTCTTAGGCTTTTAAGAATATCCAGTTAAAGTTTCTTCAGTGTCAAGTGAATTTTTGTAGATTCCCCCTCTCGGTCTTGAAATGTAAGCATTCCACAGCAGAAGTTAGAGTCAGAAGTGTTAGAATCAGTTAATATGACTTTGTGTTTGGAGGCATATTGAATAGAACTGGCTTTCTGCCAATAAATCACTATTTTCTTAATAATAATAAAGCTAATTCTTTATATCATTTGAAATATTTTACAAATCCTGATGATAATATAATGCTAGAAAAGCTCAACTGAACAGAGACATATAAGAGAGATAGTAGGCTAAACATTTATAGAAAGAGTGTAGAAGAGAGACAGACACTCTCTAGAAACCCAGAACTTTCGATGGCTATAGACTTGGATTCATGTAGTTGATTTCAGTGTTCTCCTAATATGGTTAGATACTACTAAAAACGTTAGGGGAAGATGGAGAGAAACCTGCAGACTCTTATAACTCCATGATGTTTTTCCATTTGCTCCAAAGACCATTGTATGTGAGAGTGGGCTTGGCGCTGAGAAGAATGGAGGGAACGATTGGTGTGTTCTTTTAGTCTATAATTCTACAAGCAACTCTGGAGTTTCCCTTTTGAGTTCTTTTCTGACCCTCCCTCCTTTTTGCCATCTGGCATGTAGAGTACAACCTTGTATTTCCACATTTTCCCCTTTTACCAAGTTAGAGACTGTCTACAAATTTAGAGACTACCAAAAAACAGGAGGATGTTCAAGGAGTTGGGGAGTTTATGATGGGATAGTCACACAGTCTGCTGAAACTCCATCAAAGGCACTCAGTTTTAAAGCGAAATACAGAAACACAAAGGGCATGTGACAGTGGGATGGTGGTGGGGATCGTTCTATATTGTTGCTGTTATTGGAAGTAGAACCCCGCATTAAAACCTGCATTGTACAAAATACAAAACAAACAAAAAACAACCCAGAAATAATCCTGGTGAAAACCCACAAATATTTCTGAAATTGGACAGGTATAACATTGGTCTTAAATATTTTATTACACGTGTTAAAGTCCTCCAGAAATAGAAATTTTCTTCAATTGTTCCTCTCACTTGCCCCAAAATTCTAAAGGAAAGAAGGTTAGAATATGGCTTACTAAATTTATTAGATTGTAATCTGTCTGATCTCTCATGGTTTTATGTCAGTTCATGAAGTTTGGTGAACATTGTTTTTTAGAGAAGCATCATTAAAGATGTGTCAGAAAATAATAGAAAAGTAAAGTACTTTGCCACACAGGCAGTGGGAAAGCAACATTACTGTGTCATTATTCATATTTGCTAAGGTACAAATCTCCTGTTAAAAATAGGCAGAAGAACTATTCCAGAAACAATGGTTCGATCCAGCCAGAGAGTCTCATTGCTTTTCTTTAATTCTGTGAAATCAAAAAAAAATCTGAGACCATGAAACTGAGTCAATTTTATTGGAAAGTAAACATGTTGATTCCAATTTAACTATTGAATCAGTTATTCAATAATATACTGAATATATCAGATTTAATTTTTTTTCCCCAATTTTAGAACAGGTTGGTGGAACAGTTGAAGCAAATTTCTGTTTTTGAAGGACTTTAATGTCATGGAATTATTTTAGCCTATGTAATAGAGAAAAATAGGATATAGGGAAGATGGATAAGAGGCATAGAAAAGTGGAACCTAGGACCAGGGACCATTACACAGTGTATGAGAGTAATAATCTAACCCACATGCACACACACATGAATACACAACTGCAATCTTTTTTTTTTCCAAATGCAGTATCTACTTCTGAAGATCACTCATGTAGAATTTGACTTAAGTTTCTTTTTAAGCTTCCAGCGCACAAAAGACTTTTAGGACTACATGTCATTGGGTTCTGGGTTACTTAATTATTTTGATCAATTCTTATTAGTCTATTGATGATTTATATATTTTCTGTTCCTCCTTCTTCTCACTCTGCGGTCTCTTCCCAACTGAAAATGAAGACTGCTGTGTCCACTGCATCCTGGCCTGCTTGTTCTGTGAATTCCTGACCCTCTGCAATATTGTCCTGGGACAAGCTTCCTGTGGCATCTGCACCTCAGAAGCCTGCTGCTGTTGCTGCGGAGATGAAATGGGGGATGACTGTAACTGCCCTTGTGACATGGACTGTGGCATCATGGATGCCTGTTGTGAATCATCAGACTGTTTGGAAATCTGTATGGAATGCTGTGGAATTTGTTTTCCTTCATAAATATTTATCTTTTGTGTTAAAACTGGAGAGTGTTTAAAACTTTTTCTTTTAAGGGGGAAGAAAAGCACATGGTAAGATTCTCCTGAAGTAACCTAGTATTTGCACTGTCAACTCATTCTTTTAAGTAATCCCTGAAAGCTTTTTTTCCTCTAACCAAATCTACATGGTTTAATATGTGAAATTTTAACTACTTTTAAACTTCTTAATAGGTTACAATGACTGAGGGACATTTTGACCAAAAAAAACAATGCTAAATGTCTCCTCCCTTTCATATGTATTTCTGTTTCTTTTAACCATTCTCAAGAGCCCCTTGCTCAAAATATATTATTTCTCAGTGGGTATTTAAACCAGACAATTTATGTTTGATGTTTATCTATTAATGGTTCAAAGTAAGCATTCTTCACTCTGAAGTAAACTTTGAGAAACAAACTCACACAGCAGTTGGGCACCAGTGTTGGTCTCCATGCTCCCTTCTCCACTGTGTCCACTTGTTCAAGAACGAGAAACTCAAAAGGCTATAGGAATGCACAGAAAAGAATAGCTAATGTCTACTGGAATATTCAGAAGGCTTCAAGGAGAATGTGTATTTGAAGAGTCCTCTTAGGATGAGTGATTCATTGCTGCTTGAGTGAATTAGATTAAGGACCAAGTTTTAGGTGGACCGCCTGAACTGTGTGTGCCCTTAAGCAATTAAAAGAAAAACGCCTTAAGTATGTATTTTCTTTAGTTGCAGGAATACAGCTTTTTTTAACTATAAAAGTATGCATTTTCTTACACATAATTTAAATGCTAATAAAGTCTTTGATAAAAACATAATGCCTCATTAAAATAGCTATATTTTGTAAAGAATGTGGAATACTTTTGACAAATTGCATTTAAATTAGAAGATTTTTATGTTAAAATCCCAGTATTCTGATTTTGATTTATTCATATGCTTTCTCTGGTTTTTTGAGAGCTTTAAGTCTTTTTCGGGGGGCGGGGGGGGGGGAGAAGATGTTGTTTGTTTTGGTTTGTTTCTTAACCAATGTTATATTTTATAAGCACAGTTAATCTTAGATGCAAATTATTCTCTCCAAAGTAGTGGGCATCTTGACATCCACTGCTGTGACCAAATTTTACTATTGCAATTTTACGTTAAATTAAGTCAATATGGGAGGTTATAAAGATCCTTAAGTGTAAAGAAACAAGTCAATTAGAAGACTGTGTACATAGTTGTTGACACCTCGACACTGTGTGGCACAGATGAAAGGAGGAATAAATTTTCTATGTCCTCTCCTACTAAGTTTGATCTCCCCAGAATTGTACTTTGGTCTGATTTAATGTAACTCCTTGTAGAAATTTTGAAAGTATACTTTTGGATTAAAAGTTATTTTCAGTTCTTCGGTTGAATATCAAATTGATAGTAAAAACAAATGCATATTTTTAGAAAGCTTTTAGCAAACCCAGCCTTTCAAGAGGTTTTAAACTTAAAGCATGGGAATGTCACCTATGATTTTTCCTTTAAGATGAAACCTGGTTTCTACTTATGTCATTAGTTAAAGGGCTTTAAAAAGAAGTTAGCAAATTCTTGACTCCCCGTTTAGTGCTATTTATATACACACACACACACACACACACACACCTTTAAATTGTCGGGGTTAAATAGAATTCTAGTAAACAACTGTCTTTCTCTTCCTTGTCTAAAGAGTGTCTTTCATTTGTTACATCAAATATAAGAACATCTTTGTAGTATTTCATAGTAACCAGAATCTGAATATTTACATATACCCTAAGTTAACTTATGCGTATATATTAGGATGTAAGAGTGTCATCTGTGTATTGACATATAAAGCCTTCTAATGACCTGGAATCATTAAAATATGTCATGTTTTATCCTGAAAAATTTTTCAACCAAATGGCTGGTCTAATATTTAAATATATTCCGCTACTATTTGCGATGAAAATATTAGCACATTCAAAATAATGTTGCTCTGTAACAGAGAACATTATTCGATAGCAGAACTTTGTTTTCATATTTATAGTCATAGTACTTTTTCTGTATTGTCTACGCCACAGTCATTCCATAAAGTACCTTGTATGATTTAAAAAGTAAACGAAAAAAACAAAAGTAGGTAAATGTGAAAATAGTTTAGTGTATTTTAGGATTTCTATAGGTAAAATGTTTTGTTCAATTATATGGCCATCACGACTGCTATAGTTTACAGTTAGAGATTTGGTCTCTTTTTAAATGTGGAAACTTAATCTTAAATATTTTTAAACTGGACCTGTATTATCCTGAATACATTATTTTGAAATAAAAAAATGACTTCTCTGTTGTGCTTTAGCATATTTTCTATCTAATTGATATATTAGTTGTCATTTGAACAAATTCAACTATAATTTAAAACTAAGGCTTTTCTTTGTCTTGTTACATCCCCTTCTGAAGATTTCGTAGTTGCTTTATTTAAATCACTCATGGCTAGAGGTGAACTATGTAAGATTCACATCAGTTTATACTGCAAATCATAGGCGATATATGATTTCAAAACATAGTGTTCTTTAAAAAATTCACAATAGGTCAAAATGCAAGCTTTGTACTTCTTTTTTAGTAAGTTGTTTCTATTTATTTACTTCGCAATTATCTCTCAACTTGTGAAAACTAAGGTAATTTTTTTAGTATATATGTTGAGATTAAACACTAAAGACCTATGATATTAGATTTAATGAAGTTCACCCAAAAATAAATCAGAAGTATTTTCGTCTAAGCTTCTTAGTGGCACAGTTTTTAAGTAGTAGGAGATGTTTTACAATTGGTATTTAACAATAACAAAAAAATCACTTGATTTAAGAGAAGGGTTTTTATTTAGGAATATAATAATTTTACTTTTGTACTCTTACAGTCTATCGACTATATCCATTTTCCTCACCTGACGTAGTCAGTGCTTCTCTGAACAGTTCAAGGAGTAACCAAGGCAACCTTATGTAATAACTTTCCATTCTTCATCCATACCTAGTCTACCAGTGCCATAGATTCTAATGTTATAAACGTCAAAGTCACTGCCTAACATAAATAAGACTCAAGTCCAGAGTCTCTGTGGCTTGCATTCTTGAATTCCAGTTTAAATGCTTAGATTGACCCAACCACCTAATGAATAAGTTTATTAATAAGATGATTTTTCAAATTATTCAAGACCTTTCTGCCCTTCCCAATTCCTTGTGATTTGTAGGCCTGTAGGTTTAGTACATCTAATCTGACGGGCAAGATAAAATTTCATGAAATGCTACAATATCCATTTTTGTTTTTCCTTTATACTCATGTAGTAAAGCATACCATGTTTGTCTTAAATGGGCTAATTTATATTTTTTAATCAAGAATTTATACCACAAGGGAGTCCCTTTAACCCCTCATCTCCATGTCCCCTTATAACCAATCAATTTACAGCGATTGGTTTTCTCTAGGCCCATCAAGGGAGTCCTACAAGCCTCAGGTAATTCAACCTAGGGAAGAAGTTTGGCACCTCCCATGAGAAAACTGTTAGTTCCAGCAGTGAGGCTACTAATATTTACTTGCTTATTTAAGATTACTTTTAGAGATTTTAGTTAAAGTGGAAGGGGTTGTAGAAACATTATAATTCAGCCCTAATGTATCCCCCACATGATTTTTGCAAAAACTCTCAGTGGTGACTATAGCCACCATATATTTTCACATTGCAAAATTCCCAGAGAACAATGGCTGCTCCCTCTGCTGTAAAGGACTGTGAATGAAAATATCCTATCAATATAAATGACCAAATTTTAATGAAGTCAATAGGCAATCTGGAGGTGAAAAGGATTATAAGCAAAAGATTATAAGCAAAACCACAGCCAGGCCCTACCTGGAAGTAAGATCTCTAGGCAAGCAGAAATCTGCTCCACCCCATTCTTCACCAAACTGGGACAATAGGGTGACATTTTCCAGTGAGGCTACAAACTACAGCTCCTAAGCTGCCAAACGTCAACATGAGTAGTTTCCTGCCTTCCATCTGAACTGGGGCTACTAGTTTGAGTCCCATTGTTTGTTTGTTCGTTATTTATGTCCTCGATCCCTCACCTTCGTGCTCGCTAACCGAGAATCTTGAATTTAGTTGTGAGGTGACCGTGAAGAAATCACTTCAGAGAACCATCCTTTGACACATTACCAACATGGGGTATAGCTAGATGTGTTAAAGACAAAGCAGAGCCCTGCAATTAAGTGTTCCCTTCCAGGCAAGCCTTTGTGTGAGGTTCAGTTGCGAATGTAATTATTAGGAAAATAGTAAAAAGCAAATTCAAACAAATTCTAAGTTTAGCTTGAAAAATTGAAAAGGTTCTTAAATTCCGTCTGATGCATAAAGCGGTAGAAGCAAAGGAATTACGTTCCAAAGCCAAGAAAGAGGGTGTACAAAAGCAGCTGATCCACTTGACATAGTTCATAGCCTTTTGCAAAGGAATAAAAGCCTGTTGAGCAGGGAACCAAAAGATCTCATTATAGGATGAAGCCAAGCCATATTAAAGCTTGTGCACTAGTAACTATGTCTAAAAACAGCCTGCTGTTTTATATTGAACCAATACATTTCTTAACTTGGTAGGTTGCAGTGTAAAGATGTACAGAGCCTGTCTGCTGGATGCTATGCCAATTACAGACGTGGCGGAGTGGTGTCAAACACCTACAAATAGTTAGGATCTCAAGCAATCTTAGGGTGAAACAAAAGAAGTTTTAAAATGTCATCTCAAAACGTAGAAAGCACGGTTCGTCATGTGCGTCTGACTCTTAGAGTCTTAAAGCACCTTTATTATATAATTTAACGTGGACGTCATATGACCCCTCAATCAGAATGCACAATTCTTTCAAGGACATGAATAGTGCCTGGGAGATAAGGAGGATATCTTTTAAAAGTAACACCTTCAGATGACAAGGCATCTCTGATCAGCTCTGCAGGAACTGCGTTTTATTGGTATTGAGGAGAAGGAGGAGGGAAATACCCATGAATATATTTTATATTAGATTTTGTTAGATCATCAGAAAGAATAATTGGGCATATTTACACAATTACCTTTTAGTAAACTATTATGCCAGCTTAACTATTACATATTCTGGTAAAAGTACATTAAATAGCAATCCAAAAGCAATTTGGCTGCTGAGGACATTATTTTTTTTATCTAATTATTCACAAATTAATGAATAAAATTAAATTCCAATCACTGAAGAAAATGAAGCAATGATGAGAATCAGAACTACAGATTAGTTAAAGCAAAGATATGCAATGCATAACAGAATTAAAGCATTTCTTTTATTCAAACTCGGTGCTTAAAAAAGAACAAATCCATCATCTTGAAATTTGACTTGTAGCTTGACATTAAAAATAATATGAGTAGAATTTTCAGTGGGGTAAGCACAAAACTAGTTCAAGTTGTGTCACTCTCAATTACCGTACTCAGGTGGTGTGCCCATTAAAATTCCCACTTGTGGGTTCCGCTCACTATGCAAATTAGGTCATTACCTGGAGAATTTAATTGGTTATGACACTGGGAGTAGGACTTTTCCTTTCAAAATAAACCCACTTACACACATTTTCACTAGAAATTTGATTGTTATATATACTTTGCATTGTTTTGTGCTGTAAATATTTACTAAAATTAGACTGTCTTTGCTTACTTATTTCTTACAGATAATTTGAAGTGGATCCAAATGACTTTGTGAATATGGTTTTATTTGTTTGTCTATAAGACTAGTTATAGTTAGAAGAAATCTTTTGTAAGTCATATTGCTTATCAAAATATTATTTAAATAATCTTTGTATCTTTCAAACCACCCATCACATGTGAATACATTTCCTCTAAAGATTTTCATCATTTAATAGTATACATTTTCTCTTTCATCATAGTTCTAAATATTTAATTTGAGGGGCTTCTTCCATTTTTCTCCTTTTTTGTGACTTTAAAAACATGTACAGTTAAAGAGTTAACCTGCCCTCTTGGACGTATAATATATATGATATTGCTGAGGAGCCATGTCTAACACATGCAAGGTCCTTATAGTCACTGATAAGACGGGGTGAGGACATTAAGTTGTTTGTCAGAATTAGTTCCAGAGACACTTTGTCCAAGAACCATGAGACAACTGAATTTAAAGAGAACAAACAATAAATCAGTGTGAAAAGTGCAGCTCTCCATACACCTACCATCTGTTTTCATTGATTATGGTGAATAACTGGAAAAAACCTGAGTTTATAGCAACTGTAACAAGAATATTGATAATGGCCTGAAGAATGCACACTGAAATTACAGCGTGGTTTAGTGGCTATAATATTAAACTGGGCATCCAAGAATTTAGTTCCTAGACATTGACTCTACCAGCAGTTCCCAGAGTGAACTTGAAGTAGGAACAAGATTGCTGTAAGTATTAATGATATAATCTCTGGGAAGCACTAACAGTTTCTTGAAACAGAGAGCTATGAAGTCTAAATTTTTATTACCCTACCAAGTTGTACAACAAGCCAAGATTTTATCACTAGGTTATCTGGACCTGAAGAGAGTATTTTTCTTTTAATGCAAAAAAGAATATTCTAAAATTAAGAGAAAAAATAATTCCAAGGATGATAGAAGAAATACTACAAATTCATAACTGGACCATCAGGCAGGATTTTTAACATCTGTAACTATGGGAAATTTCCCATAGAATATCAAATATGGATCCAAGTCTCTGACATTCATTTTTCTATGATATTTCTAATTGTGCCCGGAGGATAAGAAGGAGTTGGCGCATCCAATAAATATAATCATTTACATGCACGGAGCTCCCTTTGAAGTTAATAGGACCTATGGAAAGGGGAGTTATGCACCACGAAAACGAAGTTGAATGTGAATCTAGTTCTTTCTTTTTAACATGCAGTGGTATTGCCAATACATTTGGACTTTCTTACTGCTTATCTCTTCTTTGTGTGTGATGTTTAAGTTGGAGTTGAGTGAAGTGCTCCATGTGTAGAGGAAAGATAGCCAAAAAGAAAGGATGTGATGATTGGCAAGCATATACTCAGGGACCAGCTTTATAAGATAGTATCCAAAAGTGATAAGGCCTGACATTTGTAGAGCTTGTGTAACTTTTCAAAAGGAAAGCATATCCATTTTCTCATTTGATCTTCAAAATGCTATGATTCATCTAGGATGTACATTTTTACTTCCATTTTACAGATGAAAAAACTGGGACAGATTGCTTACATTGACTTCCTAAAATAACACACTTCCTAATAGACCTAGGAAGCCTGATTTATGTTCATGGATCTTTCCATTAGAATGGTATATTTCTTAAGAAATCTTACATATAAGTCAATATAATAAGTAGATTCAGTCACAGCTGCTCTGCTTGAAGGTGGAGTGAGGACATGGGGATCTGAATTCTTGCCTGCCTTGTTTCTTGTCTTGCGTCTTTCCGACCTTGAGTTGGTATCCTGGTGTGGGCTCCAAGGGAGGCTGAAAATCATAGCTACTGTGCTACTTATCCCTCATTCCACTCATTGGCTCAAAAGTCAATCAGCCCACAATATCTCACTGTCCTGTGCCTGTTTATCAATAATGGGGCTTTTTTTCCTAGATGGATGAGGAGTCAGGAGTTAGATGTTTTTCATAAGGTTGTTTGCTAGTCATTCTCCATTTGTCCCTCCAGATCTGTTCTCTGTCTCTGCCTACTCTGTGCCAGCCTCCCTTGTTTTCTGATTTCCAGTTGGCTTTGACTGACGGCAAGCACTGCTGGGAAGTCAAAAGGTGGGAGAAAAGAGAGGTCAAAGTATTAATTCCTATCCGACTCACTGGCCCCCTTGCTGCCAGGCAGTGATTTTTAACAACTCTGTTCCTCCATATGAGGTGTTCCTTACATATGCAGGGATCCCTCTCCCATAGCTATGGCTCCCTCCTCTTGCTGCTTCAGGCATGGGGAAGTAATTTCCCACTGTTCCTAGTTCCTGGCACTTCAAACTCCCTTTTTGGTTACCTTACAACTGATCGTTTCTCTGTAAACAGTCCCTTTTATTAAATGTTCTTCAGTTAAGCCCTTTCAGTGAGCCATCTGTTTCCCGCCAGGACTCTGACTAATGAGATAGTGAGGAAGAGTGAATTCGTGTGTGTGCAAATGCACATGTTGTCTGAAACCAGTCTTGTTATCGTGTGTCCCTAAGATTTATCAAAATAATGTAAATTCTAGTGGTCTCTTAGATGTTTGTCTCTTTAACAGAGACAGCTAATCAAATCTAATGTCACAAGAATTACACTAGGCACTCTATGAATTTACTTAATGTGGGGTTCAATGATCACACATTCCCATGCTAACATTTGACACTATAACAAAGCTAGGGGTGTGAGAGGGGAGGAAAGAGGTTATCACTACTGTGAGTGATCCAAAGTTTACAATTGAGTTCACAAAGCTTTAGGATCCCTAGAGACAATGAACTTTTCCTTTGTTCTCCACAACCTGAAATGACTCAACATCATTATCAACATAAGCAGACCAACAATAGAAATGTTAGCCTGGAAATTAATCCCTCTAGAAATGGTGTATCTGCAGACTCCATATGAATGTAACCAATAATAATAAAACGATTTAAATATGACATCTATATGCCTTCAGAGCCAGATAGTTCCAAGCTAAAGTAGATCCATGAAGCTTTAGACATCCAGTTCAATCCTAAGTTAGTAAACTGACAACATTTTAATTGATGCCTCAAATATTCACCCAGTTAGTCAAGGAGCATTTACTGTTTGTGCCAGGCACTGTGCTGGAAGTAGCGACAGAAAGGTGTCCATTGAGAGTTCTCAGTTTAGAGAAAGAGTGAGAATGCACATTAATTGGACAGAATTAAAGAGTTAAAATAGAGACAGGTATAATTGCTATGTGAGTAGAGAGGTGAGAGTGTCTAAGGCTCCCTGGGAGAGTCGGGAAGGTTCCCCAGAAGAGGTAACATTCAAACTGGGATTTGGAGAAAGAATACATATTTATTTGTGCATTCTGAAGGTGTAGTAATGTTGGAAAGGATAGAGGGTAGCAGGTGATGGGAAGAAGCAGAACTGAGTCCAACAAGGCAACATTTTGAATGCCTTGCTGAAGGCTTCTGAACTCTGCCCTGGAGGCAATGTGAAGCCTTCTGAGGATTTAATCAAGGAAATGGTGAGATCAAATTTATATTTTGATATGACTTTATTAGTGCAGCAGTGTGAATGATGGACTAGAGGGCCTTAAGAATAAACTTGAGTAGTCAGTTAAAAGATTATGTATTCATTTACACAAAAGATGCTGAGGGCCTTAACGAAGGCATTGGCTGTAGCAACAGATAGAGGAGGGGAAATTGAATTAAACACGTTTCTAGAGGAGAATTGAAAGACTGTTCCAGGTGAATGGACATGTTAAATGTGCCCAGTGTTCGCATGCAAAACCAACTGTATGAATGTTAAATAAAAGTCAAGTTCATAGAAGTTTTAAAGTACATTCATGTTTCAGGTCACAACTGTCATCTTTTCATTAAGTGAGATAATGAATCTGGAAGTACTTGTAAGCAGTTTCACTAATATTAGGAAACTTCATCAGAATTCCATTTAGGGATCCCATCATGGGAATGGGGTAAACATGGTGTCCAGGTGGGTGAACTATTAAGACAAATGCCGGAGTGAAATCTTCCAGTCCCCTAGGATGCTAATGTATGTAAGCCAGGGAGTGGGGGAAGAAGTGAGAGGAAGACAGCAGCAGAGAGACACGGATAAAAGATCTCCACTCTCCAGGGCGCATGGCATATAAGAGGTGCTCATTTATATATTTGTTGGATTAATACATGAATGAATGAATGAGTATATATGCATATGTATATCTAGCATGAATAACAATATGCAGAATTGGATATGTAGTACTAAGGAACACAGCAGTTGTCAATTATGAGCGTAATAACTGAGAGAGAGGAGAAATTTCCACTGGGTTATACACACAATGGTTTGATCATTTCTACCTAAATTGACAGATCACTAACCGGTTACTGGTTACTAACGGATTGGTTAAATGAATCGTTCTTTAACTGGCTTAATGAGCAAGTCCAGTTCCATCATAAGTCTTCAGTTGTATATAACCCAAATCTCTCTGGTTGGCCTCCAGCAGCTCTAAAATTGGTGGATAAATCTTCCAAAGTTATATTCTTGCCAGCCTTTGTCTTTCTGCGCAACCTGATTCAAATTTTCAATTGGGCATGTTCCAAGTTTTGTGTTAGTCTGGAAGGGTGTTTACTGGCCCCAAGAGGTTGCCTAATTTGTCTTAAGTTCTGTGCATCACATATTATGTTTCCTTAGTTCTAATAAAATGCCTCAAACCTGCTTGAACTATTTTATTCTTCACAAAAAATTGCAAAAGGATTATGGAATTAAATTCTGTTTTCTTAAAAAATAATTACGTTAAAATGTAAATATTTAAATTCACATGGCAAATACTATTGAAATTTTAAGGAGGTCTTTAAAATATAAGGGCTTAGTGAGAATAATAAGGGAGGAGAGGAGCCCCTGGGGCAAAAGGAAGCCACTTGGGTTCTCTTCAACCCTAGTGGTAGAGCCTGGTACCCTGAAGGAGTCACAGTGCAGCTCCTCAGGCAGAAGTTCACTTTGCCTCTGACAACCGAATCATGAAATATGAGCTGAAGGCTTTGCTTATCTGTTCATGGAAATATTAATTGTTGAAAGTGTGGGGAACAAGCCAATAGGAATCCAAACCATGATATGTAAACTTAAATTTGCCAGGTTCTTAAAAGTTTGTATCTTCTGATTCCTTGAGTGTGTTTTCAGTGAGCATGTCATCAAATAAAAGGAGTCACGTACTGAGGCTTTTCACGTATTATGAAGTCAACAGGTTTCCATTCATTTGGATTACATTTTCTTTTAAACAAAACATTTTTTTAGGTTCTTTGACCTCAAATATGATCAATTGTACTGAGGTATATAGGCAGTACAGATAGTTAGGCAGAGGCTAGCTCCCAAATAGATCTATTTTTCAACTATTCCAATGCGTAGTGTTGGCATTTTAACCATTTCTTCCTTAAAGAAGAGCATCCGCCTGGGACAAATGACTATTTCCATGGGGAGCAAAGTTAATATTTAATAAGAGAAAACATGCTACTTTTGTGCTTTCTTAAATTTCAACAAGTACATGATTTTGAAAAATATCAAAATGCCTGCATATCTTTGTGGTGAAAAAGTTATGTTCTTTCTATAGTCACTAAAAAATTCCCATTATTTGGAAGTTGGCAGATGGTCTTCAGAAAGCTTTTCTAAATGAAAAAACATGGTGGGATAATACATTGCATAATTACATTCTGAGTTTGCATTAATAAAGTATTACGCTTGTAAGTTTTACAACTAGAAGTAGCACTGTGGTTGTCATATATTACAGTACACACAATTTGATTGTTACGGAGTAGACATCTGCCAGAAACATTTCAGTTTAGCATGATGAATTTACCTTAGCCCTGTCAAGAATCGCATTACAATGCCAAAGTATTGCTTTGAATATATGCTGAAAAACAGAAATAAATTTGTTGAGGTAGGGTTTCAAATCCCCTCAGAATCATGTCATTACTGGTATTGTGGCTAGGCACATGTGAGCTCAGGTTACTCTGTGGGGGATTTGCCAATAGGCAATGTCACTCATTTAATCAGGACAGCTAACGAAAAGATATTGTTGACTGTGAGTGACACAAGAAGTTTATCAGCATCACAGCAAGGATTCCAGCACACTCAATTTACATACAAGCATAAGGAAATTTAAAACATAATCTCTTTCTAAGCCATTTCACCAGATTCGCATGGGAAATTGTTTATCTGCAGCCCTTTTTCCTGCTTCATGGTAAACTTTTCTGAAAGACTTAACTAAACTCAACTAATAGAAGCCATATTTGCCTCAAAATACCTAATTGTAGCCATTGTTGGTTCAAATAGTGGAATTTAACTTTCCTCGTGTGTGAAGTACAAGATTATTACAAGGTAGACAGTAGGAGATGCAAATAATTGGCAGATCGTTCCAAAACCTCTCAAGGTCTATTGACAAGCTCACGTCCAGTGTCTTTGGGAGCCAAGGTAGAGCATAGCCTCCTCTACAGCCTGCTTTGGAAATGCCAGGCAAAATTTTACTCCGATTTCTTGAAAGGCCTATGAATTCTATCGAGAATTTGCTGCACTCTTTGGAAAGATTTTACGGTGTAGACATGACCACATGATAGGCTTCTCATATCCATAGCAACTTTTAAAGTCTAAGATGCGGAATAAAGACGACTGCCTTAATAACACCAAAGGGCCACATCCACACACGCAAGATTGTGTGCAAGGTTCACAGTTTAACGACCATAAAATTTAGCTGCCGCTTTCATTTGAGAAAGGTGGCAGATAAAAGCAGTTTCAATCTTGCACCATTGCATTATGTAGATATAGCACAGATATATTAAATTTTTTCCTCTCAACACCGTGCTCTAGGAAAGTAGTAAAAGTATTATGTTTGCATGATACTGATTTGACATGTAGTCTGAGAAATATATGAAATGTTGTATTTTTAAAGGACTTGGCTTATGAAAAGTCATATTTGAGGGAGTGTGGAATCAATTCGCAGGGATGGTTTATGGTCGAGGAACTCTTACAAGGTAATGGGAGAAACTGGTATATATATATAAAAAAATCTGACAGAAGAAATATTAATAACCTATGTTGAACTTCATCAAGGGAGAATAATAAAAATCGTACAAACTCTTTCTAAGTTTATATTTGCAACATATCAATGGTATTCACATAGTCTAGAAACTGTGTTGATATCATTTTCCAATTTCCCTTTTGTATCTTCTGGTTTCTTCCAACTCAGCTAGAAATACAAGTTTCTATTATATTCAGGTAAGCTAAGTATAAAAAGATAAAATCTAAATATATGAAGACCCCAGAAAACAATGAACTTTTTATGGTGTATTCATATACAGATATATACACACATACCCAGCTTTATTTGATATAACCACCTATATATCCTGGAAGATTATTCAGAATAACTGATTTGAAGAAGGTTTACTGACACTTCTCTAGCAAAAACTGACTCAAATCTAGGCATGAGAATCCTAGTTGTCTCCTTCTAAGAGGAGAAACCCATGGCAAAACAGCCCAGATAAACAGAAGACATGCATAGGGAGAGAACAGATAAATACACTTATACTGTACTAAGAAAATATTAACAGAGACCATTGGCAGCGTATCAAAAAGAGGAGTCATAGCACATCACGTTGTGGCACAATAGACTCTCATCTCACTGCAGGACAGCGAAAAAGAACATTGCACTCATAGGGAAAAATTCTTTTTATTAGAACTACAGGGAATCCTTTTTCATATGAATTCAGAAAGTTCGGACATCACAACAGGTCTGGTATCTCTCCAACATATCTTCTATATTAAAACAAAAAAACCCTTTCAAATCTTTTCTACTTGCCTGCTCTAGTCTAGCAAGGAGAATTAATACCATAAATCAAATCTATTTCCTCTGAAGTTACTTGTATGATGAAGCATGTCGAGTTTTTTTATTTGCGAAAGTTTCAGAGACTTCTTGGCAGCCTGATACCACTGCTCATGGGGCTCCATCTCTGGCTTTTAGATCAGGTAAAATATGAGATGCTCAGAAACTGATGCTCAACATTCTTTCTGAGATACAAGACTGGAGCATCAAGATTCTTAATAGGGAAATTCCAATTGTAAAAAATTTTCAAAATAGAAATTATCATCGAAATCACTTAACACTATTGTGTACATGTTGCCTTTATGTGCACAATAATATTTAAAGAATAATTTGAAACATCAAACTAAATTAATCCTGAGAATATAGCAGTTTGTATAAATAGCAGCATACTTAAGAAATTTAGTACTAATAACCTATAAGATTTTTTTTTAACTACAGCAATATCTCTGAACCTAAACATCTGTCAGTAACATCTGTATCTCTCTTCTCTTTGCATTCTATCTGCAGACATTCTTCTTTTTATGACTTCCGGATTTCCTTTTATATTTGAGCTCTGTTTTCATGCCTCACTCTTCACTTCTTCTCCCAGATTGCCTGTTTATAAATATCCTCTCCTAAGTCCACCATCCTCTTTTTCCCTGTGCTTTTCTTCAATATCTAATTTGCTCTTGACATTTAGTACCATTTAGTTAAGTTTGGCACACAATTTTAAGTAGCCACTTTCTTCTAGGCACTGGGAAGACAGGGTAAATCAGAGTTGGCTCCTGCATCTCTGGAGCACTAGGTAGACTGATGGAAATAACGACATGCACAAATTATGAAAATGCATCATGAGAAGACTTAGAGCAATGTGAAAATTGTATGGGATCGCAAAAGACTGAGGCTTGGGAGGAACAAGAATTATGATGGAAAAATCACTTAAGCCAGTTCTTGAAAGATGATTTCAGGTTTTCCAGGCAGACTAGGGAGAGGCAGGAGGACAGTTCCAGCAGAAGGAATAGCATCTATGAATATAAGAAGCTGTGTGTGTCCCAAGACCAGAGAATGTTCAACGTAGTTGAAAAGTGACTTGTACAGGAGGGACAAGGTGGAAAATGAGACTGAGAATATGAGCTGTGGCTGAATTGGTTTTTTACACCATACCAAGTAATTCAGATTTTATTCCATGTGCAGTAATTGAAAGCAGAAAAGGACATTTCAGGGTTGTGTTTTAGAGAGGTCTTTTAGGCAAATAGAGTGGAGAAATCGGAAATGAGGGAGAGAGTAGAGAGAAAGTGAGGCAGATATGAAGCTGTTGTTATAGAGAGGCCAATGGTTCTCTAGGACCTAAGACTACCAAGGCGTTGGCAGGGAGGCTTAAGAGAATGAGGAATGAGACATCCAGGAGATAGACTGATGGTTGAACAAGCAGACTTAGGATATGAGAATTAAGAAAAGGAGAGTCAGGATGACACCAAAGATTTTGTCTTGAGGAACTGCCTTATGATAATGTCACTAACCAAGATAAAAGACATGAGAATGTGCCAAGAATGAGGGCCTCATACACGTGGAATTTAAAATACTCAGGCAGCTTGACTTGCAGGATGGGATCTCAAAAAAGAGGTCAGGACTAGAAAAGTAAATTTGAGAGTTGTTTTACTTTGGATAGGGTTGCCCTGAAAGCACAGTTTGAAGCAAGAGCTTGTATTTAGTTTATTTGGGAGGTGATCCAGAGAGCAGGATTGAGGGATCAGGGAGAGGGAGACAGGCGAGGAGGAAAAGCCAATTTAAAAGTGTCATTAAGGTTGTCACTGTGGGCAGTGGGGCTCAATTCTGCCAGCACCAGCTGAGAAGGGCACAGAATGCTTCCCAGAAACGAACACCTGAAGGACAAGAGGAAGAGACATTAATCTATAAACTCTTACTCCATTGGCTGACATTGCCCCAAGGGTGCTAACACCCCACCCTTCCAAGCTGTACTTGCTCTGGCCAACCGAGCTCCCACAGGGTCTGAGCTGGAAACCCTGGTGCAGAAAGCTTGATGCCAGATTTTGTCAGCATGAAATAGGTAGAAGGCCACATGGAACTATCCACCCCATTTGCAGCTGAAAAGAGGGGTGGAACTTAGAGGATGTGAGTCAGGGCACCAGATGTGTTTGCTATACAAGGTAACCACAAATAGGTGCTAGTTGAAGCTACTCAACTTGATGAGATCACTAGAGTAAACATGTAGACAGGCTACCTCTTGACATGGCCAGATTTCAGAGTAAACCCATTGAAAGTATGAAATATACTTGTATTTATTTCTAAGTGTACTTCTTTGAGAAATAAGCTCAAAGCTTTCATCAAACTCCCAAAGTCCTTCTTGATCCAGAAACGTTTAAGAAACTCAAATTTGGAGCAAGAACGCGAGAGTAAGAAAAGAAATTTTGGAAAACAACATTTAAGGGTCAGAGAGGAGAAGATGGGGAAAGAGGTGTTAAGTGTCCAATCTTTGGAATCATAATTCCAAATTCTTAGAGTTTGATTGAGGCTCTATTTGAATTTGAGCAGACTATTGCATTCTTTGAGCCTCATGATACTCCTCTATAAAATAAAGTAGAGATAATAACACTTAGATCACAGGGGTGTTGTGAATATTAAATAGGAAATGCATGCAAAGTACCTACAAAAAAATAAATGCTCATTAAATGATGAGTTACCAGAAAAGTAGAAAATGCCAGGAAGAAACTTGTAGTAGAATCCAACAAGAAATTACAAAAAGAAGCAAATGATAGTTTTCATTAGGCAAACATATACAAGGATATTTAAAAGAGTTCATTGAATTTTTGATGGTTTCGTCAAGAAAAATGAAAGCACAATGGTTGGAACGAGAAGGTCAGGGGAGTAGTAGGTTGAGGAAGAAAGTATTGGATTGTCAAAGCAGATTCATACAAATCAGATGCCTCACCCAGCATCAAGCTTTGCAAATAATTTTAAGTGTATCCTCAGTCAAGAGGCACAGAGGAAACAAAGAGGTCTGGGACTTCCACACAGCTCTCCAGGCCCTTCCTCCTACTTTGGACATGCTATCTCTGGCCCAGAATAATATATGAGGCCTTCGCATAAGGTTTGACAGAGTTGCTTGACAGTCAGGAGCTCTTAAGTTACGAAACATCTCCATTTTCTACTCAGGAGAGTTCTATAATTTATGAGTCATTCTCCAAGGAGTCATGCTTTATAAATCCATAGGTCCTAGATTTATTTCCTATAGTAATCCTTTGGTCAGGGACATCCTGTTTAGAGAATTCGTTGATTAAGGTCTCTTTCTCCTAGCAAATATTATTAGTCTATTTACATGGAAGTCCAGTTGACAAGGAGATTAGATCAATTCACTTGTCCTTATTTTCTTTCACCCTGGGGTGCTCCCCACCCCTAAGGAGATTGAATGATCAGGAGCCAAGTCTTTTAACTCTTTCCTCTACAGTGCCCTATTCATTGTCCCACCCACCTACAACCCAAATGCCCAAACACACTTCTCTTCCATGAGATAAATAATCATTTTTTATTATGTGTTCTACATCTTTAGAGAACTTTCCTTAAACATTTACATACTTATTCTTATATGTTGGGTTCAAAAATGAGTTTTTCCTATGTATATTGTATGTGTTTATTCATATATACATATGGGTGCATATATAATCATATGCATAGATTCACACAGACATACATAGTTTTGAGACTTGGTTTTGTTTTTTTTTTCTTAGCAGTATGTCTCAAGATCTTTCCACATCATTTCATAGGAACTGACTTCAACCTTTTAACAAGGTCAACAACTGTGAAGGGTCTGAGATTTCACTCTCTTTGCAAGTTAAAAGCACTAGACTGCTACAATGTCGTGAATGCTGTCAAAAGACATAAGACTCCTGGGTTAGAACTGTTTTACTAACAGCAATAGCAATATTCACAGTGTCAGCATTATACCAATTCCCTGAGCTCTAATTTCCATAGAGTAACACAAAGAAGGAGAGGCAATGCCTGCATATGCAGAAAGTTGGGTGACCCAAGCTTAGAGAACCCAAATCTTTTTCAATTGGCACTAAGCAAAACTGCTTTACTTTCCCCCTGGAGGAAGATATTATGTTTGTTATACTAGAGAGTAAACAAACATAGCCTGTGCTCCAGAAAGAGATATTATCTCTATTTTCCAAGATTTTCATTAGAAGTTCTTGTAAGACATCCAGAAAGGTGAGAGGAGCCATGGAAGATTGTCTCCCAACAAACGAGTTCATACAATTTCAAGGTATTGACATTATTTAACCATTCTCCCATTAACGATCACTAACAGTTAAGGTAGAACAAAGTCCTTTTCAAATAATTAATTATTTCCCCAGGGTCATTTATGGAATGAACCAAACTTTTAAAGTCATTGTCAAGTTGTTCAATTATTTTTATTTTATTTGGTGTTGAATTCATTTTCTAAATTTTGATTTTGTTGGTTGTCTTTCTTAATGCTATTTTTTCTGATGTGTTTTAAATGCTTATTCTGCATCTTCCTCTTGAATGCATCTTTTTCCTCTCTCTCTCTGAATCCCAGGCCTCCCTCTCTACTGTGTAGGAATTTTTCAGTTGTTCCATCTGGCTCCCCTAGGCCCACGTTGTCAGAATCAGGTCTTAGGTCCAATCAGGTCTTTGCTCCAAACACATAGTGATGTGGAGCAAAGGAGGACCTCAAAAGATGAACTGAACATGCTACCTTGACAGGAAGTTAACATAACATAATAAAAGCTAATTTATACAACTCAATAGCAAAAAATAAATAATTCAATTAAAAAATGGCAGAGGATCTGAATAGACCTTTTCCCAGTGAGTTCATACAAATGGCCAACAGGTACATGAAAATTGCTCAACATCACAAATCATCAGGGGAACGCAAATCAAAACCACAATGAGATATCACCTCACATCTGTTAAAATGGCTCTCAACAAAAAGATAAGCTATAAGAGTTGGCAAGGATTTGGAGAAAAGGGAACCCTTGTGAAGTGTTAGTGGGAATGTAAATTGGTGCAGCCACTATGGAAAACAGTGTGGAGGTTCCTTAGAAAATTAAAATTAGAACTACCATATGATCCAACAGTTCCACTTCTGAGTATTTATCCAAAGGAAACGCAAATTCTAATTTGAAATGATTATCTTCACCCCCATGTTCACTGTAGCACTACTCACCATAGCCAAGACATGGAAACAACCAAAGTGTCTGTTGACAGATGAACAGATAAAGAAAATGTGGGATATATATATATATATATATATATATACACACACAGGGGAATGTTATTCAGCCATAATAAAGAAATCCTGCCATTTGCAACAAACTAGATAGACCTTGAGAGCATTATGCTAAGTGAAAGAAGTCAGACAGAAAAAGATAAATACTGTAGGATATCATTTATATGTGGAATCTGAAACAAAAACAAAACCCTGAACACGTAGATACAGAGAACAGATTGGTGGTTGCCAGAGGCAGGGAGTGGGGGTGGGCGAAATAGATGAAGGTGGTCAAATGGTACAAACTTGCAATTTAAAAAAAAAGCTAGAGGCAGGCCCCATGGCCGAGTGGTTAAGTTCGCGCGCTCTGCTGCAGCGGCCCAGGGTTTCGCTGGGCGTGGACGTGGCACCGCTCATCAGGCCACGTTGAGGCGGCGTCCCACATGCGACAACTAGAAGGACCCACAACTAAAATGTATGACTATGTACTGGGGGGATTGGGGGAGAAAAAGCAGAAAGAAAAAAAAAAAGAAAGAAAGAAGATTGGCAACAGTTGTTAGCTCAGGTGCCAATCTTTAAAAAAAAAACTAATTTACACAGAACTGTGGAAATGCATATGATGTAAGTCTTTCACAAGGTTATACATTAAAACCTAAAGTCTAGGATTAGTTTTGAGCTAGGTTTAAATCAACGGAGTTCTTCACTTCTATGAGGAGAACTTCTCTTAATTGTATTTCCAACCTCAGAACTTTCTTCTGTGTCCTAATAATTTGATGACTTTAAACACTTACATACTTGACATGTATAAAATATTACTGTCAGGTCTACCAAGTCACAATTACCCAGAATCTAGACCCAACCTTCTGGGAGATGGGGACAGTGGGGGCAGGAGGGAAAGGGAGTCAGTATGCTTAGTTTTTAAGTGTTTCAGTTCTATCAATATCAAAAATTGAGCATTATTTTTTTTCATGTCAATCATAAGCATCTGTGGATCTCAAATAAAAGTGAAAAAATAAGTAATAATATTTGAATACACCCCAGAATCCAGTGAAAGCTCTTTATCATTTAAAATTCTGAAAAACATATAAAGAATATAATTTGTCTTTTAAGAAATACGGTAACTCAAAATACAGTATCATAGCCTTTAATTTTCTATTGTTATTTATAAATGGTATAAAACATAATTTTTCAAAAAAGGTTTCAAAGTTTGAATAAATTGTTAGGCACAATTAGTGAAGGAGAATGCAATCAGAACTTGAAGGACATTTTTTTCCCTAATATTGTATACTTTCTACTTAGATTGTCACTTATCTAGTGACAATGTGAATTAAAATAAAGAATATATATTTAAAAACAGCAGACCTACATATTCATATGAGGAAAAAATGAGCTAAACATCAAAAGTACATCCTTTAACTGAATCTTAATTTTAGAAATAAGACCTAGAATCTATTCTCAGCCTGTTTTTCTGTTCTACAGATAGATAAAAATAATGCCCTTGAGAAGATAAGATTTATTGACAGTTTTTTTTTTACCATTCTTGAGAGAATTATAAGATATAAAATTCTTTTTGCTATTTCACGCTAGCAATATTTAAACTAATGATGATGTCCATGGAAATGTAGTCCCACACTGATATTTAGTATATTTTTTCCTGAATCTCTAGAACCTTGTAGTCTATAGAAGTCTAAAAATTATTTTGGATTTCTTAGACCAGTAAAATTTCCAGAAACAGTTTTGAAAACAAACGTAAGATTTTTGACTATTTCGTTTTGCTAAAAAAAGACATTTGAAAAAACTCTGCTGGTTAATATCACCAAAAGACTTTTAACACATAAAATTAATCAAAGACATAATGTCAGAATAAGTTACAGAGTTTCCCAAGAAAGAATTGTTGGCAGCTATATGGCAAAACAAAAACATATATTATCACATTTTTTGTTTTGAAGTAGGGCAATCAACATTTCATTGTTGACTTATTATTCAAAAATATTTATTGAGACCTGATTATGTACTGGGTTCTGTTCTAAACACTAAGGAACAGCAGTGAACAAAACAAAGTCCCTACTTTCAAAAAGATGATATTCCAGGTGAAGATATAAGAAACACATTGACAAATATATATCAGCTGGTGCTGTTATAGCATGTGGAGAAAAATAAAGCAGAGTAAATGAAATCAGGAGCACCAGAGTGGGACAAGTGGTTATTATTTTACATGGAATGGTCAAAGATGACCTCTTTACTAGGGTGAAATTTGTGCAGAAACCTGAAGGAAGTCAGAGGATAAATCTTGCTGCTATTTGGGAGAATTCTGTTCCTGGCAGAGGGAAAAGCCAGTGCAAAGGCCCTGAGGCAGACACATGATTAATGTATTAGAAAAACAGCATAGAGTCCTGCATGGCTGAAGCAAAGCAAGCTAGGGAAAAACTATTCAGAAAAAGACATTAGAAAGTTCATGGGTGGTTAGATTATGTAGTGACTGTTAAGCACTTTGGCTTTAACTCTGAGTGAGATGGGTAGTAAATGGAGAATTTTAATCAGATGAATAAAATGATCTGCCATAAGTTTTTTCCCCCCAACAAACTTCTTATTTTGGAATAATTTTAGATTTCCTGAAAAGTTTGCAGAGATAGTAATGAGAATTCCCATTTACTTCTCACCCAGGTTCCCCTATTGTTAACATCTTACATGGAATCTTTGTCCAAAAGTGAATAACTAGCACTGGTTTATTACTGTTAACCACATTCCAGACTTACTTGGATTTCATGAGTTTCTCCATTAATATCCTTGGTCTGGTCTATGATCCAGTCCAACGTACCACGTTGCTTTGAGTTGGCATGGCTCCCCAGTCTCTCCTGGTCTATGACAGTTTCTCCATCCTTCCTTATTTTTCATGACCTTGATGGTCTTGGGGAGTAATAGCCAGGTTAGCCTGTACGATGTCCCCCATTCTGGGTTTGTCTGATGTTTTGTTCACGACTTCAACTGAAGTTATGGGTTTTTGGAAAGAATACCACAGAGGTCAAGTTCCCATCCTGACATGTCACATCAGAGGGTATATGATGTCCACATGACCTCATTGATGGTATTAACCTTGATCACTGGTTATGGTAGTATGTGCCACATTTCCCCACTTAAACTTACTATTTCTCCTTTTCCATACTCTATGCTTTGGAAGAATGACTTACATTTTAAAAGGATCATTCTGATTACATTTTGAGAACAGAGTAGATGCAAGGAGACAGTTGGGAGGCTGATGCTGTAAACAAGGAGGTGACACCGCCTGCAGTGCGCTTGTCTGGAATGAACCCCCATATAAATGAAAAGTAGGTGAGGTTGCCACTCGAGAATATCTTGGATGAAGCAGTAATAATAGTGTTTAATCTAAACAATTAAGCACAAGACTTTTAAATATGCTGTTTGACAAAATTGGAAGAACACGTCTGCATGCTGCCATAAAATGATTGTCTTGAGGAAAAACACTTGTGTATGATTGAGTTGTGAGCTGAACAGGCCACGTTCTTCCACAGTACACGGTTTGTTACATGAAGGAATTACTAATAGACAAACAAGGGTTATCCAGACTGGAGTATCTGGCAGACATTATCTTGAAAATGGATGAAGTACATGCGTCACTTCAAGGAATACAACTGTCAATATTTGTTGCCAATAAGAGTGAGATTTCAAGTAAAAATTAGAGTTTTTGAAAACTTGTATCCAATATTCAAAATCTTTTTTTTTTTATGAAATCAGCCAAGATAGCAATGAATGTGGTTTTAAAAATATTTTATAACGAAATGTGTCAACATTGGGAAGACCTGTATAGCTCAGGGAACCAAGTTTTTCAAATACCAATGAATGATGTTAAAAAACCATATATGAGTAAAAGACCATTCGAAGTGCAAGGTAGGCCAATGGATTTTAATGTAACAGTACAAAAAGTTTATTTATATGTTTCAGATTTCTCATTGCAACTAACCTTTAAGAAACTACTACTTGTATTTTTTTGTGTCATCAAAAAAGAATATCTATAATTACTTGAAAAGGCTATTATAATATTCTTTCTTTTTCCATCAACATAGCCACGTGAGGCTAGATTTTCTTCCTGTATTTCATCCAAAGCACCATATTGCAACAAATTGAACATAGACACGGATATTAGACTCTAGTTCTCCTCTATGAAACCAGACATGAAAGAGATTTGCAAAACTATAAAGGGATGAAACTTTTCTCCCTGAATATTTTTGTCTTGGAAAACATTGTACTTTTTCACAAGAGCATGCTATTTGTGTGAATATGATGAGTTTATTATTGTTATTTTTGAATGAATATAGATTTTAGAAATTTCATGGTTTTAATTTCTAATATAGGAACTATTGACAGAGATAACCAACATAAATAAAAGCTCTTTGGAGTTCTCAGTAATTTTTAAGAGAGAAAAGTGATCCTGAAACTAAATGTTTCAGAATTGTTGCTCCAAAGCACGGTGCTCATTAGGTCAGATCTTTTATATAAATCTTTAGTGGCTTTAGGTTTAAAAGCAACGGAAGAAATCAGTAAGAAAAAGAGTAACTGATGTGAATTCACAAAAAATTAAATGACAGTGACTCAAAAAACACAAAAACATAACTACGAGACTAAATGCCTAACTGCGAAAGTTTTAATATCTTCCATAGAATAATACTTTTTAAAAATTTTACAGCCAATCCTCAATTTTATAAAATGCTATTCTCTCTCTCTCACTCACTCTCATTTTCTCTCTCCCTCTCAGGAAAATATACTGGTACTAACAGTTGTTGTTTCTAATTGGGGTGGTTAGGATATTTTTAATGATTTTGTTCTTTTTGTAATCTGTATTTCCCAAAATCTCTACTTATTATGCCAGAAAAAAATGTTAACAATGTTTAAAGGGCAGATGTTTTAAAAATTGTGTTTAAACTGCTGATTCATTTATGTTGATATTCTTTACTATGTAAAACCCAAATCATTCATTCTGAATCTTTAAGATTATATGATTAAAACCATTCAGATTGCTTAAATGCATTAAGACATACTTTACTTATGAACACAATAATTATACATGTTTTTGATGCTTCCTTCAAATATTCTGTACTTTCTTAACAATGAAATATGTTATATATAACTTTTAAAAACACAGAGTCCAATTGTTAGTGAATTTATAAATGTCTTTAATCATTACCAGTTCTGATTTAAAAATAAGTATATTTGATAAAAGAAAAATGAAACACATTGGTTTCAACAAGTTTGGATAATGAATATTGATGTAAATTGTTCTTGTCTTACCAGTCCCCTATTATTAAGACAAGTTAAGAATTCATACTAACTGATTAGACATGATTTGAGGAATTGGCCCAATAATTTCAAATGTAGAAGAATTTGAGTTCAGTTTGTTGTGTTTTCTTGATATTCACTTTTATTTTAGTACAAGATGATAAAGATGAATTAATTTTAAAATTTCCTCATTTATATTTTAGCATTTCAACATTGTCATAATTTTTAGCAATGAAAATTTTGAAATATAAGTTAAAAATGAAAAAAATCAAACATCCTATTGTATGTCTTCTCTGCAGTGAAGTCAGATCACAAGATTTTTGCTCTACAAAGCATCAAATCTGCCGGTGGAACTTCTGTGTAGTAGCTTAAAAATGTTTGTTCATGTACAGTTTTCATTTCTTTTCTTTCTCCTAGGAAAACAATAACTACCCAAATTCAGCCAAACTTAACCAGATTCACCCTCTCTCATCCCTGAAGAGTTTGTGAGTGTTTAAAGAAATATGCTTGTGGAGAACTTGAAGTTAACGACGTGGCACTATTCTCTGACATCTTTAGATACTCGAACTCTTTGAGAAAATAAATCGGAGAGTTCACTAGTAATAATCTCAATTCTAAATTTCTCTTACCTGCTCCAAAGACTGAGAAAGAGTTGTGCTTCTAGTGGTTGTGCCTATGAAACCACCTTGTGAGTGTTGTCTTTAGAAAGTTTTGTTATGTTCGACATCCAACAGAATACTCTCTTAGGTGATTAAATTTACAATAATTATAATTGCTTTTTCTTGTGTTACCCAATAACTAGAGCTTCCATATTTCCATTTGTGCTAGGCAGAAGAGATTCCACTTTTATTGTAGCTTTCCATGCTTATGAGCCAGAAGAAATTCCTCTCCATTAGAACTTTTCCCTTAATGCTGAAATCCAGTCTTAACTTCCTCCCTTTTTCCCCCCATTGTTCTTCCATTTCTCACTTGCTTTTTGGTTTCTTTCACTTGTTTCTATCAGTCTTCATCTCTCCTTCTGTTAAGGTGGCCTCAAGATAGATAGCCATAAGGTCAGAAGTCACAAGCTTCCTTTAACTTTAGTTTGCTTTTTAGTTTTTTAAGCGAAGCCTATTGAGCAGATGTTTATACTTGTTGTTGAGCAAATTAGACAACACTGTAGAAAAGAATTATTATAGAGGTAGTTCAACCCTTGATGGTTTCTTCTCCTAAAAGTAAAAATCTTGAGGCAGTTGAAGGGAAGTTGTTCTTTCTGTTTTTATCTTACTGTCTGGTTTGATTCATCTGTCTACCCTTGTAGAGGTATTGAAGAGGTCTCATTTTCATGTTTATTTCTCCCAAATGGAATAAAACTTTTTGTATGCCTTTATTCAACTTTGCTCCTACATACATTTTTATTTTAATCAAAAGCTTTCTTGGAGTGAGAGAAGGCCACCTAGGGAGCTAGTTTATGTCTGTAACAGCCTTGTTTATCCCCCAGAGTGAGAGTCTATCGGAGAGAATTCATTTTGGTTCAAGGACATAATATTGTCTTGATTGGGCTTATACATCAAAGGGAAGAATTAAAGGGTTCTGATGAAAACTTTCCACCTGACACATAGGTGGCTGAAAGTATGTGTTATCCTTTCTTGGGTCCTTTTGTCACCTTTCTTAGCTTTCTTGTTTTGAAACATGATAATAGTAGTATTTGAGTTTTCTGGGGATTTTTGTTCTATATTGCATGCTGTGAAAGGATTTTTCTAGGTTCTGCTTCTGGGCTCTCTCTGATCTTGTGATGTTAAACACACTGCTGTCTTCCCTCGGCATTACTCTCATCATTTTCTTCTCCACTTGTTCCACTTCTGTCCTGTGTATGTGGGAGGGGGCTGTACAGAAGATGTGAGAGGAAATTTAGTAGAATGGCAGAGTAGGGGGATGTCAGGGAATCACACCGCTGAAAAAAAGGCCTCTACAACTTCTAAAAGAAGAAAGGATAGGCTGTACGGGTCTTTGCATTTTTTTTCCAACATAACCACAAAAGTTAAACTTTTTTCCAATGAAGGCTTTCAAAAAGAAATACTGTCACTTATCTTTGAATTTTGATACCATCTAGTTCCTAGAGTTGTGTCCCAAATTCATGAAAATTCATGGTTTGTTTTCTAAACAGTAGAGAATGATTTATGCAACTCAAATCCCATATTTTCTAGCAAGACCAATGTCATTTTGACCTTGAAGAACTGTGCAAATTGTAATGAAAATAAATACTTCAATAAAGCATGACATCATATCTTGATTCATTTTGCATTGTGTGTGTTTAAGGAAATACTAGAACTTTCTTCTGATAGTTTTAATACCTTGGGAAATATGTTGACTTTTGCTTTCTGTCTTGCCCCAGGGTCATGTTTGGAAATTCCACTCAGTATTAGAACCATATTTAGTCAGTCAACAACAACAACAAAGAAAAAGAATGTAGAGTTCTTTTGGACTAGATATCGCTTTTTAAATATTTTCCTTATGCTAGCCATTTTGCCGAGAAAGATATACACAGATGAACACAAAGGTAAAATGCTGACAAACATCTTGAAGAATAATTTAATAGGGATCAAATTTCTTGCACATAGGATCTTTCTAGAATCATTTTCTGCTATTCAGGGCTGCAGTTTAATCTTTCTTTGATATTATTTCCTGGAATGATTGGCTGGGATTATATAATTAAAACAATCTGCGTGTGCTAGCATAAATTTGATTGTTCTAGACATTAGGACAAAATTTAATACTGATCATGATAAGCTTTGATGGTAAAAAAAAATCAGGCTTTGGGAGTACTTCATAATCATCAGGAGTATTTTACATTTATTACAGAACTTAGCATAGTTTCTGGCACATGGTAGGAGATAGATATAGATGTAGATATAATTTTGTTGAAGGAATACATCAAGCAAATTAAACAACTCTTCTTTTCAGAAACGTTCACTGTAAGAGAAGCAATGCTTAAAAGTAAACATGTAGTGGACAACTAAGACAACTGGGAAATAAACAGTGAGCAAGCCATAAACCGACAAAATTAATGGTCTCTCAGTTCCCTAGCAAATCATAAGTGCATTTGTGAGTAATAATAGGGATGTTGCTAAAATCTCAACTTTTGGCACCTAGTGTTTTCATTCAATAATGTACAAAGTGTGATAGATTTATATTTCAAAACTTCAAAGGGCAATTCACAATTGCTCTTATCAACATATTCCAATTCCAGCGCTTCTCCATATAAAGGGAAACTTTTGCCGTAGCTAACACATTTTATTCTCTCTCTGTGTCCCTCTCTCTCTTTTTCTTCTCTGTTTTTATTTCTATCCCTATCTCTGCGTCCTGGTATATTATAATTGGCTTAAACAAGAGCCTTCTTTAGATTTGTTCATTCATTCATTCAGTTTCTTTCAGCTACATTCCCCACTTCCACATGCCCCAACCTTCTTAATATATATGTATAAATACCAATGTATATACAGATACATAATGTAGTGTTTGTGTGTTCATATATTCTGTTAAATGTGTCTCATCGAGTGGTTTTTTGCATATAGCTTTCAATTTTAGTAAATGATATTCCACATTGGATTATCCTTTTTTTCCACTCAGATCAAGTTTTTTGTATCCATCCATGCTGCCTTATACATATCTCATCCATTGCTCCTGCATATGCTTCTTGCCATCACACTAATTATCGGTTACACAATAATGGGTAAATTACTTAAATTAAGCCTAAATTTCTTCCTCTATAAAATGGGTGATATGTCTACCTCATAACAATTAAAAATTAAATATGATTAAAAATTCATTTCCTGTTGCACCAGTCACATTTTACCTGCCCCATAGTCACATGTGTCTAGTTGCTACTGTATTGGATGGTCCAGATATAAGACCCTCCCATCATTGCAGAGAGTACCGTCGAGAACAATGTTTTAGAAAGCTCATTTTAGTGGCAAGCACAGAGAAAGCATTAGAAGGGAAAAAGACTAGAGTCCAGTTATAAGAACATTTTAGGAGTCTTGACAAAGGCCTCTATGAAATAGGATCAATAAAGATAGAGAAGGTGGGATATATAAGAAAGACGTCTTTGTTTTTGTAACTAATTCTTTGAAAATATATTTATAAACCTTTTTTTAAATTCCCCTTTTTTAAGAAAATGAATAGAACTTTAATTATATTGCCAATGGTAGTTTTTAAAAGCTCTTAATAGATATTTTCAGGGTGTTTTACAGAAAGGTTGTACCCATTTGTCCTCCTACCAACACCCTATTGACAACTAATATCACTGAAAACAACTTTTGCAACTTGATTATGGCAACATGAAATCTCATTTTAAAAAACTTAACTTTTCCTGGTGTGTCTTTCCAGTCACTGTATTTTTGATATACCATAATAATAATTTTCATACAGAACTATTGACTTTTTCTTTTGCTCTTTCTAGCAATATCTGTACATATAATGATTCTTCTATATGTTGCAGACCTGTGAAGTGTTCTGCATATCAATTAAAGTAGTGCTTATGAGAATCTTAGGTAGGGTCAAACAGGATGGATGCGGTAACTCTTGGGAAACTATTACAGTAATTCAGGGATGAGGTGTACTTGTTTTAGGTGATGGATGTAGGACAGAGAAGCAACAATTTATACAAGAGATATTTTGAAGGAATCTTGAACACACTTATTTTGAAGGAATCTTGAACATCTTTCAAAGACTTCCTAAACCTATAGGATAAAGAGCTGTGAATCAGAGAGGCTTCTGGTTTCAATTCAGAACGACAGACAGACTTATGGACTTGTGATTAAGACAATTAAATTGGGTTGTGACAAAATAAATTTTTGGAAACACTGATTTGGAGAAATGGGCACATGACCAAGTGGGAACCAGAAGGGCTGGAGGCAAGCGATTAGAGCTCAGGCCAGAGGAAGAAACCAGCAATATGGCTTTGGATTCAGAGGAGAAAAATGTACTTAAACTAAGAAAATGGATGGACTTTCTGAGGGAGATATTTAAAGAGAAATGAGCAAAATCTCAAGGGTTGGGGAATTCTTTTCCTCCCTTCCAAAACCCATGTTTTCTTTGTACTTAGACAATTAATGAATCAACCTGGGGAAGCAGGTAGTAACATACCACACAGTTCTTTCTTTCCCTTTATAGGTAATCAGCTCAGAGCTCACCTTCATGAACACTATACTGTTCTTTTTTCTGTACTGCCATAGCCTCTTAATAGGCTACCTTGCCACATGCCCAGTCTATTCTCAACACAGAAGTTCTAACTCCTCTGTGCCAATAATGCCACTTCTCTGCCTAAAACCCTGAATAAAGGCCAAAGTTCTTTCCAAGATGTCCCCCAGGCTGCACTTGACTCCATGGTCTACTCACACCCACTGGCTCTCTCACCTTGTTGGTTGCCTACAACTTCCCCACTTATTTTTGCTTCTATAGCCACACTAGGTTCCTTGCTGTTCCTCAATATGCCACGCATGCTCACATCTCAGGATTTTGGCTCTAGCTGTTCCTTCCTCCTGGAAGGCATCTCCCTCCTTATCACTTGGCTAATGCTCTCAGATTTTAAGTCTTTGCTTGTATTTTACTTTCTCGGTGACTCTTACAATGACTATTCTGTCTACATCCCCTTTAAGTAAAACCAAAACTTCAGACCTTTATCTATTTCTTCTTTTTATCCATTTCATATCCCATCTAACATACCATCTAACTTACTACATTTTTAAACTGTCTGTTTTTCTTTTTCCAGAATGTAAGCCCCAGGTAGCTGAAATGCCCAAGCCCAAAGTCTGACACATAGTAGGTGTTCAGTAAATATTTGTTAAATTATTTCTTTCCTCCAAACTGAGTAACTTCACTTCTTTCTACTTTTCCTGTTAAGTAACTTTGGCAATTTTTACCAGAACTCATCATCATGATCTCAAGAATTCTATTTTTAACTTTTTGTTTCTTCAGAGTAACTTGATTAGAGCAGTGGTCCTGGATGCTAGATTTTATCATTTTATATTTGCATTTTATATAATCCTCTGGCCCTCTTGTCTAAATGTCACGTGTCGGGGAAATGGTGCTTATCAGCCCTTCACACCTGTCTTGTTGATATTTGATGGCTTGGCTTATTTTCTCTGGTTCACTTCATAATTTCTTGAGAAATCTGGCAGAGCCTTTCCCAATGGTGTGAAAGCATTTTCTGTGGGCTTACTGATGGTGTGACTATTTCCCTCTGGTGTTATAGCTTTCGAGTGGCTTAAAATAAAAGACTGAATTATTCCTATACCTGGCAGCCTTTATTGCTGCACTTCATCAACTTGATCCTACTAAATCATTAATTTATTTTACTTACGTGGCTAAATAGGCATGGTGAAAAAGAATCTGCAAAAATGCCACAAAATAAAGTGCCTTCTTTATTGCATCCCTGGCATTTGTATAGGGCAGAAGACTTCTCTAGCAAATTCTCTTAAGTTTTCCTGTAAAACAAAAGGCTGTCTTTCTAAATTTGAAAATGGCAGCAAAATAACTTCTATCAAAAATTTTTTACTAAATATTATAGCAAGCCTAGTATTGTCATCATCTGTCTCAGGCACTTTCACACAATCAGTGGGTGAAGAAAGGCTCAAGAACAATTCTGTGACTCCTCTTTTCTTCTCAGATCCAGGCCACAGTCTTCTCATCTTTCTAGAAATCCCGTATGCTAGTTTTCCTTGATATCGTGCTACACTCATCCTCCTGAACGTATCAAATTCCACGATATCGAATTTTGAACTTTATAGCTCAAAAGAAAATTAGAGATTGTCTAATTCTTGCATCATCTTAAATAAAAATACTAGATCACAAAACATTGGACTCCTCCTCCAGTGCTCTTTCCATACTCTATAATCTTCCATATTTTTTTAAACTTGAAGACCTATAGTAAGGGGAAAAAAGTCTGGTTCAGACTGTTGCTGTCAGGTGGATAAAGTAATATTTTCTTCAGTTTACAGATAAGGCAACTGAGATCTAGAGAGGTTATGAAATTCTCCCAATGTTACAGTTAAATTGTTGCGGGAATTCACGCTGCTCACTTCTTCAAGCCCTCCAATTTATAACGACATAAACAAAACTACTTAACATTAAGCATAATTGCAACTCATCTCAATTAATCTTCTACTCAAATGAATTATTATTTTATTTATAAATATTTACAGAATTTTTGGCACTGGTGATAGCCTGAGGTTTGTATTTCATATTTTGGAGTAATACCTATTCTTTAAAGTATAGGCACTGTAATTTTTGGTTGCTCATGAAATATTTATTAATGCTAATGCCAATAAAAATAATGCCATGGTGATTATGTTCTTCAGTCATTAATGCCCTGAAAGAAGTAATTTGCAAATTGGTACACTGTCACTCAAAGTATTAATTTACCACATGTGGGTAACAAATTACTTCTGGAATCAGGCTAGGCACAATTGTCAAGGCTCTTTGAAGTTTTTCTCCCCTGTAGCACTCACGTTTCATCAGTTGCCAAATCCTGTAGAGCTATTTCCGCAACGTGTCTCATATACATTCCCTATTGCCTCTGTTACATTCCCACTGTTACCACCTGAGTTCACGTCTTTCTTTACTCTTGTCTAGAGAACTGCATTAATAATAGGTCACTCTGCTGTCTTCTGACTACTATCCCAAACTATTCTATACAGCTGCCAGATCAGCCTTCTCGAAATGTGGCTTTGCTTCTTTATTGGCTCCTGAATGAAATTTAAACTATGGGCTTGCGCTTGCATTCTTGCATGTGCACACATGTGCTCATACACAGAATGGTCATGAGCGTACACACGCGCGCGTGCACACACACACACACAAGTTCTCAACCTTAGGGTGCTTCGAAATCTCCTAGAGACCTTCAAACATACTGATTCTGAGTAATTGATGAGGAGCGTGGTCCAGGCATTGGGATTTTATAAAGCTCCCCAGGTGATTCGAACCTGCACTTCAGGCTGAAAATCCATTTTTTTTTTTTTAGCATACTAAAAGAGGAAACTTGTAAAAGGAAAAATAACACCTTCTAAGAGTGAGCAGACTCAGACTCACTTCTGGATTTTTCCATTGAACAAAAGACCTCCAACATATCACATAATTCCACTAAATCTCATTTCCTCATCTGTAAATGCAACATGAAGAAATTGGGCCATGTTAATTTATTTAAGTAATATTAACATAGCGCCTATGTGTTTGGCTCTGTATTTGCAGCTAAAATTTAGCACTGAACAAGAAAAACAAATTCTCTGCTCTAATCAACTTTACCAAGTATAAGAAACAATGACTAAGAACAAATAAACAAAATAATTGCAAACTACCCTAAAAACTATGAAGAAAATAATTGATATTATGAGAAAAAAAAATTGGGGTGGGGATGAGTACTGCAGTAAAGAGAATAGTCAGAAGTCATGATTTTTACTTTTTAGATGATCCTGGTCTCAATTTTGTTAAAAAAATCAACAAGGTAGACCGCACTGATAGAAAGAAACAGATTCCTGAAGGGCTTCATATTTAATATGTAATTCTCATCAACTGAAAATTCTTGCTCAGCAGCATCATGTAACGGATTCTGTGTCACTCTTTTCCTCTACCTTATGCATCCATGTTTGATGGACTTCACTCTTTTGGACCCTTTGAAAGAAACAAAAAGATTGGTTTAGGATGATTGAACTCAAAATAAACAATTGTAGGTACTGTACAATGGGGTTCTAATCCAAGTATCTAATTCTTCTTTACTGAGGATTAATGAAAACCGAGTCCTTTGTTCCTAAAGCACAGTCTCTGGTTGAGAAAATATAGATTTTTCAACCTTATAAGTTGTCCAGATATTGGTAATCCTTGGTTGGTTGCTGGCACTAGCAGTACCAAGATGCCACTTTTTTTCCTGGGGCCGTCTTTGTCTGATCTCTTAAGGTGGGAATTCTAAGGACCCCACTTAGGGCTGAGACAAGCAATGATGGGGACAATTCCTAGTGGTAGGATGTCTTGTGCTTTAAAGCTATTCATGAAGTACACAATCTGGATCCTTGTTAACAAGTCCAAATGGAATAAGACAGGAAGTGTGAGCCAAGATTCCAAGCCAAGTGAGTCTGGAACCATGAGTTGACTGCCATCTGGATGAATCCCACAAGTCAAGGAGCAAGCCGATTATTGAGGCTGAAAGTGGAGACGCATCTGAGAGTCTAAGGAAATGCCTGGGCAGTGAACATTTTTACTTTTTATCCAAAGTGGTCCAACCTTGCTGTAGTTGTCCCATTCACTTTAAGTACCAACTTTTTTTTTTGATACTAGTCTTAAAGAGATTTGATTTCTCTGATGCTTTTGAAAAATTCTCTCTGGTTAGGTTTTTCTGTCCTTATAAATGGCTACTGTATCTCTTCAGACATAGTAATAATAATGATGACAATAAACTAACATTTAATGATGACAAACTAGCAAGTAATACAACTAGCATTTATAGAAGACTTGTCACTTGTTGGGCACTGTGCTAAGATCTTAACCCTTCGGCCTCTGCTTTGCCTCTCTCTAATCTGAAAGCTAAGCCTGAACTATGATTTTTAAAAGGCTGTTTATAGCCAATCGCTTTTGGCAGAGAAATAGTGTCTAGAGAGAGCAGGTGCATTCTCTGATGCATTCTGTCTGTATGTTTTCGGAAGACTAACAGCCTCCCTGCTCTCAGGATTTCGCCTGAAGAATTCCATGTCTGTGATTATGCTGCATGCCTTATGAGGGTTGCCCGGTCTAAACATTGTCAAACTTTATGGGCAAGAAAACAGCGGGCTTAGGCTGATTGGTTCTGCTACCCTGAAGCCAGAGAGCAGGGTTAGGGACAGGTACTGAGAGGATCAGGGAGCAGAGTTCTGAGATCTGAGGTCTGAGAAATCAGGAGAGGACCGCGTTTCATAGTAATTGTTCTGAGAGTCCCGCAGAGCGACTGGAGCCTTCTGACTTGGAACAAGAAGTGCCTCAGGACTTACTGCATTCTCAGTGCTTTCGACTACTGTGTTTTTGGGGTCAGCTTTCCTGGCTAGAGAAGGCCGAGCAGATCTGAACCACTGGGGGCCTCAGCCACCAAATCCCTGATGCTCTCCTCTCTGTCACTTTCCTCCACAGGCTGGGGAGTGGCCCAAGTCACAGAAACCCTAACATCTGTCTGTTTTTTTGATTCAGCATGTGAATGTCCTTCCAAGTTCATAGGCTTCAATGCTTAAAAGATCCAGGCATTATATATTATAACTGTACAGGGTCCCAAAACATTAGACAAAGGTGGAAGACACGTGTGTGCAGCCTCACTAAAAAAAAGAAATAAAAGGCAAAACAGTAGCACTTACTCTAAAGCAGACCCTGTTCCAAGGACTTTAGATATACTAACTCGTTCAATCTTCTTAATAAACTTATGAAGTAGGTTCTATTGTTATTTTAGTCTTACAAACGTGGAAACTGAGGCATAGAGAGATGAAACAACCACCCCAGGTCACAGAGCCACTTCGGGCAGACCCAGGATTTGAATCCAGGAAATCTGGCTCTACCAGCTGTGTTCATAACAATATGCTCCACAGAAAGTCGCATTTGAATATAATTTATAAATTTCCCCCCGTGTTTGGTTTATGCAGAGTGCTTTATAAGAGGCGCGGAGCGAGGTCTTCCACAGTCTGCCACTTACACACCAGATTAATGCGTTGGAGCATCCTCAGGGTCAACTCTCACGCTGTTTTGTAAATTAACCTTGGTTGTGCTCTAGTCAGACTGCGTTGGGAAGGAAAAGGTTTTTCATCTTGCCTCTTCCTTGTTTACTCACAGGCAATGCCAGCTGTGCCCCAAGTGGCTTACTTCTTGACTATAATCTAACAAACACTGCTGTAAGACTCCTTTCATTTTATTCAGGAGATTGAAATGCGTTTATATCAGTTTGTGGGGTACAGAAATACAACAGGATCTGGTGGTGTCTGGCAGTGTAATTTAAAGAAAATGCTCAAAAATATTCAGTGAAAAATATGTCAGGATTATTTAGAAAGCATATGTCGATAAGGCCTTTTGTGCTGTGATTTCCATGAAAAAATATGTTGTCTTGGATACAAAGGGCATCATTGTTGTTACTTAAATTAAATGCCTAAGTAAGAGAAATATGAACTGCTTCACTCCATTGTGTCTCATCCTAGCCAAGAGTGGCTACTCTTAATGTTAAGCAATTTATTATTTTCTTAGGAGTAGCAAGGGAGCGGTTAGCACATGTAAGTTAAACCAGTGCCATCACAGAGACGGGGGAGATATAGTGGTATAGAATGCTAGTTTATAAATTGGGCATTAAAGAGCTTAATGTATGTCTACATAAATAATTTGCATTAGACTAATTGTGGTCTGTCTTTATTTCAAGGAATAAACTTTATATATGTTTATTACACTAATTAGTCTCACTTTGTAACCTATCTCATGCTGTGCCAAAAGGACCCTCAATTCATGATTGCAAATATCACCTTAAAAGTGGTTCCAAAATGACTCCCTTAGGATGCCACTTTCTTATGTATCTTTCATGGGAAACTGATATCCTTCTACTTGAATATGATGAAATCTCACTCCATTGGTATTGTTGTGTCACATGATAATTAGAAATTGTTCAGCAAGAAGCTGAGTTAAAGTAAATAAGATGCTCGGATTTATGTAGAACTGAATCCATTCTGTAAAGGTACACTAAACCAATTTTCATGTTTTTGCCCAATTGGTTTTCCCTTAACTTAAAATTAATACATAGGGGCAGCCTGATGGCATGGCAGTTAAGTTCACATACTCCTCTTTGGTGGCCTGGGGTTCACTGGTTTGGATCTCTGGTGTGGACACAGCACGGCTTATCAAGCCGTGCTGTGGCAGGCGTCCCACATATAAAATAGAGGAAGATGGGCACAGATGTTAGCTCAGGGCCAATCTTCCTCAGCAAAAGGAGGAAGATTGGTAGCAGATGTTAGCTCGGGGCTAATCTTCCTCAAAAAGAAAAAAAACCCGCTGTAAACAAGTAAGAAACTTATGGCATTCAAGTCAAGAAGTTAGTAAGACACCAACAAATTAAAACTAAAGAAAGCAGATAAAAGAGATTATTAGGGTAAAGGTAGAAATCCATGTTTTTGAAAAATGTAAGTTTTTCAAGTAAATCCAAGCACTTATTCTTTGAAAAAACTAATAATATAGACAAACTGTCAATCCAGTTTTATCAGAAATAAAGAAAAACACACAGAGGGACTATGCTATGTTGGCTGTTTGTAATTTACCTCCTTCACATCTCCTCCTGGCACTAGTCCTGATTTTCTCTTAATGAGCTACCTGCCCCCCACCCCCACATCAGTTCGAGAGCTGCTACCCAACCCTCGAAAAAGAGCAGGCAACTTAGCCCTAAGCCAGTCAGCATTGCCTCTAGTAACTGGATACTATATGGCCTCATGGCGGACGCTAGTCTCAAGAGAACCACTCAGGATATTCGCTGGAGCAAAAGCTCTTGCTTTATCTGAAGCTGGAAATATCTCTTCTTGGGAGATACTGGCTGCCATATTGTGACATAAAGAAAGAACCTTTTTGTGACTAGTCAAAACAGAGGCAGAGGATATGAAAAAGCAAAAACTGATTTTTTGGGTAACATATTTTGAGTCCCTGTATTCAGTCATGCCTGAAGTGAGATCTAACTGAATTTTTAGCAATGCAAAGCAATGAATTGCCACTTTTGCTTAAGCGAATTTGAGTTGGGTTCTCTGTCACTTGAAACAAAAAGCATTCTACACTAAATTAGGCATATGTATTAAGTCAGGAATGAAATGGGAAATAAAACCACAGCTTGGAAGAGACATTTTAAATTAAAAAAAGTGAACAACACACAGGTAAGTTTGAAAATCTCAGTAAAATTATTTTCCTAGAAAAACATTATTTGCCAAGGTAAATTCAAGAAGGAGTTAAAAAACTAAATACACCAATAATTATGAAAAGAAGCATAGTCAAGAGTTACGATGATGATAGGTACAAGGTACATCTATTAGAAAATAAAATGGGGAAAAAAGAGACCATGTATCACCACAGCAACAAAAAACACTAAGAAGAAGCTAAGAAATTAGGGTCTTTTGACACCATTTTCACTGTTGTAGCTTTATAGTATGTTTTAATATATGGAAATTTAAGTACATTTTTATTTTAGTTTTTCTTTCAAAGTATTTTCCTACTGTCTTTTTCCCCATACAAACTTCAGAATCATTTTGTCAAATAATCTAGAAAATTATTTTTGTTGGAATTACATTAAATTTATAAATTTGGCCAGAAGGACTAACATCTTTAAAATCTGCTCATACAGGGAAACTTACTTGTTATTAAAAAGGTTCAGCAACGTATTTATAATTTCCTCCACTCCTTAAACTACCACCTATTTTCTAAAACTTAACCACTGCCTATTCTCTAAAACTTAACCTCTAAACACATCTGATTTTTTTTTAAGGACCTTGGAAAAAGTGATTCTAGATTTCACATGAAGAATAAACAGGCGAAAATAGCCAAGAATACATTGGAAAAACAAAAAAAGAGAATAAAATATGTAGATATTAAAAACTAATACTAGATTAACTAAAGATTATTGTAGCCATGCAAGAATACCACTGAGGTCGGGGCGGGATCCAATCACGCAGCAGTCCTTAGCATGTGATGGGATGTACTGTGCCGGCCACTTGTCTTTTGCCGGCATGTCTTCTCCTTGCCCTTCCCCTGGTCTGCTCTTGTTTCTCAAGTTCCTGCGTCACTAGCTCCTGCCTGGGTGAGCCCTGGGAAGGCAGGAGATTGGGAGGTGGGAGGAAGGTAGCAGCCAAGGCATTCCCCTCCATCCCCGTACCCCCGTCCTCATCTCCACTTGGAGGGCTTTTCCGGCAGAGCAGCAGCAGTGTTGCCTCATGGCCCCCGATGCGGGTGGACAGTTCTCTGTCTGTGGTCCTAGATCTCAATGGCAGGCCTCACTTTGCTTCTAGTTCCCCCCTAAAGGCTCTGGCTGCTGGACTCTCAAACACCTCCTCCTTCTGTTGCCGCTTCTCTGTTTCCTGGTTTGTAAAATGGAGATAATAATACCTAAATGGGATTATGGTAAGAATTTTATCATTATCTGTACTTAAAATCTTTAGCTCATAGTATGGCATGTAAAAATCATTCAATAGGGGCCGGCCGGTGGCGCAGCGGTTAAGTTTGCATATTCTGCTTCTGCCGCCCGGGGTTCGCCGGTTCGAATCCCAGGTGCGGACATGGCACCGTTCAGCAAGCCATGCTGTGGCAGGCGTCCCACATATAAAGTAGAGGAAGATGGGCTCAGATGTTAGCTCAGGGCCAGGCATCCTCAGCAAAAAGAGGAGGATTGGCAGCAGATGTTAGCTCAGGGCTAATCTTCCTCAAAAAAAAAAAAAAAATTCAATAAATGCTATTATTATATCAGATCATGCTAAAAAAACAAACACTGACTTCTGTTATTCAAAAGTAGCATAAAGAATTTCATAAACTTGGAAAAGGTCCCCAGAACAAAGGGCTAATATTAATATTAAAAGAGGTCGTACAAAATAAAAAAGTGTGGATAGAAAATAGATAAAAAAGCATAAATAGGAAATTCAAAAAGGAATACATTAATGAAGTGAAATCGATAATAACTAAAACAATACAAATTTAAATCATGAACGTTATTATTATTATTATTTTATACAAAAAAATTTATATGTCTAGTGCCAAATAAAAAGAATGACACTCTTCAGTGCTGGTTTGAGTATGTAGACATAAGCCCTTTCGTTTAGTGTGGAGTATAGATTGGTGCAACTTTTCTAAAGGACAATTGAGAAAACTGGATCAAGTCCAGAGGAAGCATATAGTCCTTTGAAATTAGCCTCCCTCCCAAACATTTGGAGTTGCACTTAAAGATTACAGAGAGCAGGATGGATATCACAGAATTAGTTACATTAAAAAAAAGTTTATAGTAGCCTAATGCTCAAGAGCAGAGGATTGGTTAAGCAAATCATTTTACATTCAAAAAATGCAACATGCGGGCCAGCCGGTAGCCCAGTGGTTAAGTTCGTGTGCTCCGTTCTGCGGCCCAGGGTTTCACTGGTTCGCATCCCGGGCATGGACATGGCACTGCTCGTCAGGCCATGCTGAGGTGGTGTCCCACATGCCACAACCAGAGGGACCCACAACTAAAACATACAATTATGTACTGAGGGGATTTGAGGAGAAAAAGCAAAAAAAAAAAAAAAAAAAAAAAAAGATAGGCAAAAGTTGTTAGTTTAGGTGCCAATCTTAAAAAAAACAAAATGCAACACTGTGCATCTTAAGTTGTTGATATAGAAGAGTATCTATTGGCAAGGGAAAACATTTCTAAAACTTGTGTCATTGAAGTCTGGAAAACATACACCAAAATGCATAATGAAAGGGTAATAGAATTAATCGACATTTAATTTTCCATGTTTCCTTCTGTTTGCTTTACTTTTTCTATTAAGTATGCATTATCTTTTTTTAAAAAGTACATGTTAAAACTTAAATTTTGAACTTTCAACTTCTTTTTTTATTTTCCAGAGTTCAAAAGTAACAGATACATATAACTGGAGCATCTCTTTGTAAAGTGAACTGATAGATATATAAAAATATTTCATCTAACAATGAAGTACTCCAAGTTGTATGCACCTAGACTTTCAGAATCCAGCGAGGGAGATCTCTGAAACCACCATCGTTGTTGAGTATTAGGACCACCGCAAAGCATTAATTTATCCCTCAAGGTGTGTTAGTGGATGTCACATTGATGAATAGCTCTAAAAATGAAAATTGGCTCTATTTAGACATTTACTGCTTCAGGTGAACTTCTGCTTATCCCATTTTTGCCCCATTCCTCTTTTTTCCCTCCCATTTCTTTGCAATACAAAAAAATAAAAGCTCTACATTACCAGATTTCTCTGAGTAAATGGAGCTATTGCCTTTTCATAGTGATCCTAAATAAGAACTCAACAAGTATTTCTTGGCGAGGCTTAGAAGACGTTCAACATTCTTTGACTCACCTTTTGGCCTGCCTTTGACTATTAAGCTTTCCTCTCATTTTCTTTTTTGTTGCTGTTGTTTTTATTGTTGAAGAGTATTAAGGGAATTCATATAGATAAGGTACGTTCTCGTTCCTTATTTCTCCGCGGAATTCACATAGAAAAGGTGCATTCTCGTTCCTTATTTCTCTGCACAAATCTTCCCTGCTGTATCATCCCCCCACCCTCCCTACGTACTCATTCATCTTTTTTCCTTCTCCACTCTGTCCCCATCCTCATTCCTAAGCTACTAGTTCTTTGGTTATGACAGTTTCACATACCATCTGCTGGCAAATATTTTGCTTTGAATTTTAATCTTTAGTTAGGAAATTATTAGCTGATATAGTTTCCTATTCTGAGCCTGAAGCAAATTGATCGCTTTATCCTCATTGCAGGAGGGAAAACAAAACAGAACAGTTAAGCATTAGAATCCCTCAGAAATGGTACTTTTGATTTCAAGAGTTTAATTGAATAATTATTAATATCTATTATGTTCTGGGCACTAACATGCAAGTTCCCTGAGGGGAAACACTTTGCCTTTATCGTGGTGATATTCATCAAAATATGATTATGGTCCAGAGTGGGAACTCAATAAATCATTGTGCCTGCATGCCTGACTGAATGAATGACACTGTGTCTGCCCTTGTGGGGCTTACACACTATTGTTATCAGCCTTTTCTCTGCCTACACATAGTGCACATGTGCAAATCCCCCCATCTTTGGTTTTAGTGGGAGAAATACACAAATATTTTCAATACAGTGTTGTATTATCTTTCAGAAATAAACAGGGTGCTTTGGGAGCCCAGAAAAGGGGCAAGCTGAATCTTGAAAGTGATAGAGGCATCCACTCGTTGAAAAAGACAATGGCTGGCACTGGAGTGCAAACCTCACACCTACAGGAGATGGGAAGGTCATGGATCTGAGCAAGGGCAAGTTCAAAAACCTAATCTGCAGATCCCAGTACAACTGCACAGGCCAGAAGCCCATGAAGCCGGCTCTGGTAAAGAAGGGTGTATGCAAGTAAGCTCCCACACACACGATGGGTGAGAGGTGGGGGCTGTGGCAACCTGGAGAGCCCAGCTACACCTGAAGGGAAAGCACAGTCCAGTTTCAGGGGGAAAGCAGGCCCCATGCTGCCAGAACTTCTAATTCTCCACGAGAAACTGGAAACTGAATGACTAAAGCTGACCTCTTATAATTTAAAAGTATTTGACTCAAGGGGCTGGCCTGGTGGCATAGTGGTTAAGTTCATGTGCTCTGCTATGGTGGCCTGGGGTTTGCAGGTTCAGATCCTATGTTCCACTTATCAGGCCATGCTGCAGTGTCATCCCATATACAAAATAGAGGGAGATGGTCACCAATGTCAGCTCAGGGCCAATCTTCCTCACCAAAAAAAAAAAAAAAATTAACTCAATTACAAACAAGTTACAATATATTATGCAAGCCAAAATAGCAATGCTGTAGGCCCCATACCACATCCCCTCTGGTTTGCCCTTCTGATCCAGAGTACTCTTCCAGACAAAAGTTAATGACCAATTCTGCTGAATGGAGAATATTGTCCAAGAAAATTCTTTTCAGGTTTATTTTGAAGAATTGCTAGAGTTCATAAATAATAAAGATTTAGTACAATATTTAGAATATTCTTCCCTGTTTGCATTGCAGAATTCTTGGCAATGCTCACAATACTTAAAAAGATGCTTCCTTTCTTACACATTAGTCCAAAGGACCTCAAAGACTTATGATGTTACTTAGAGTCACCTGTGACACTTTAAAAATATAGACAGCAGAGAACCACCTCAAGCTTATTAAATCAGAATAGACAGGGCTGTGGACCTGAAATTTGTGCTTAGAAAGGATCCACATGCATAGCTGCGAACTACTATGTTAGTCTTTGAGACGCCTCAGTTGCGTTTTGCTACTAAAATCAGGGATAAGTGTAAATATTTCTATTGAGCTTTGAACTAATGTAATGATATTGTCTCTATTTTGTGGTTAGTAAATCCTCACATATATTAAAGAAATAACAATACAAAAATAAGGATTATAAGACTTGAATATTCCTTTTAGAAATAGAACCACTTACTGACAAATATTAACACACACACTATATATGTATATACAATGTGTTACACAATCATTAAATTTTATACATGAAAATTGTACTAGAGGCTGGCCCAGTGGCACAGCGGTTAAGCGCACACGTTCCGCTTTGGCAGCCAGGGGTTCGCTGGTTCGGATCCCAGGTGCGGACATGGCACCGTTCAGCAAGCCATGCTGTGGTAGGCATCCCACATAGAAAGTAGAGGAAGGTGGCCATGGATGTTAGCTCAGGGCCAGTCTTGCTCAGTGAAAAGAGGAGGATTGGCAGCAGTTAGCTCAGGTCTAATCTTCCTCAAAAAGAAGAAAAAGAAAATTATATATTTGTGTTTAAGTAGTCAGTAGAGAAGCAGTAAGAATCACCTAAAATATTGATATCCCTCTCCACTCGAACCCACTTAATAGGTGTAAGTATAGCTGATAAATAATTTATAGACTCAAGCCAAGCAATAAGTGATACACAGTTTTTGTCAATATAAAAATTTCTAGATATGCGTAAATTACTGGAAAATAAATTTAAATATACTAGACCCAGTGGAATGCTGAAAATAATTTTCTTAATAAAGGAATAAATATTTGACCTGTTAATTTTTTTTTTTGTGAGGAATTGGACCTGAGTTAACATCAGTTGCCAATCTTCTTTTTGCTTGAGGAAGATGGCCCCAGGTAACATCCATGCCAATCTTCCTCTACTTTGTATATGGGACACCACCACAGCATGGCTTGATGAGTGGCGTGTAGGTTTGCGGCCAGGATACAAACCGGTGAACCCCAGGCCACCAAAGCAGAACGCACAAACTTAACCAGAACACCACTGGGCTGGCCACTTGACCTGTTAATTTTTTAAAAGGCTTTTAGGAAGTAATTCTTCTAGAAGTCCTTTGGAACCTTCTGGGGACAATTATAATCATGTAACAGTGAGTGCATTTCAAACAAATGGCATTGTTCATGCATGATTACCAAGTTATAGCAACTTTTGAAGAACCATCCTTCTCTTAAATGTTTGCAACTTTGGTTGCTGTAAAAACGTAACATTCATCTTCTACTCCTAAGGAGTAAAATTGCTGTATTTTTTCTTTTCCCTGAAGAAACTTAAGCCACGATAGGTGAAATGTCACTTTTAATAATACCAAATTTGGTGCAATGTAGAGAGACGGTTGGGGAAAAAAATATCGATAGACTTCCATTAATCATGTTATTTCCCTCTTTTCCTCTTTAAGTACTTCAATATGTTTTGCCAGTATTACATCATATTTGAAAGTTGTAAAATTATTTTGCTTACTAGTAACTCTATATTTTTAACAGTATGATCTTAAATTCAAATAATTGTCATGCTAAATTATATTTAGGAAAGATGTGAAAAGTTTACATATGTAAATACGTAAATATAAATATATAAATACATATATAAATATATATATACAAATATTTGCTTTAAATGAAGCAAACATTCAAAAAGTTGAGACCCAACTGTCTCTCCCATTCAGAGCCAATCTTACTCCATAGCGGAGTCACTTCAGATTGCCTAGGAGGAAGAGAAAAGTGTAGGCTAAATAGCTAAGAACTTAAATACCAAAAGATCATTCAAAATTTAGGTTTAGTGTTGTGGAAATTAAACTAGAAAAGCTAGAATTAAATAAGTGAAGACAAAGGAATATGGAAATACATAGAAACCGTCACCTGAGCCCCTTCCTTGGCAGTCCTCTCACAGTCCTTCTTGAAAAGGTGAATCCTAGTGACCTAGTGGCACTGTGTGATCCTGATCTGAGGGACCAGGTTTGAAAACTCCCACCATCCATATTCAAATTCTCATTAATAAAATCAATCAATTTTCTTGATGCTAATACTACAAAGAAAGCTTTCCACATATGTTTTTAGGGGTTAATTACTACTGCTGAATGGTGAAGTAGAGTAAATTACTGTGACCACTCTATGTCAGTATTCCCCTCCCAGACCTGCATATGTACCACTAAGAGCTCTCTGGAAGGGAACTAGGCTCCCAAACCACCATCCAGTGTCTCCAAGCAAAAACAAAACACACAGAAGTTATTTTTGACTCTTCTCATCTTTCCACCTCTGACATATCATTTATTTACATGTCTTACAAAATATATTTCAAATAGTTCTGTTTCTTCCAGTTTCTGCCTCCGTCGTCCTTGTCCAAGCCACACCATGTCTTTTAGACAGTGGCAGTAGCTTCCTAACTGACCTTCCTGCATTCATTCCTGTTCCTTTCCAATCCATTATCTACACAGCCATCAGAATAATCTTCTTAAATCAAACCAGATCATGTTATTCCATGGCTTTAAGATTTCAATGATTTCTCATTACTTTTAGCCTCAAATACAAAAGATTCAAGGTCCACATCATCAAGAGAGAAGGCAGGGTACACTTGATTCTTCCATCACCCAGAGAGAGAGATGCTGGGCAAAGGAGCAAGGCTGAATATGTAGTTTGGGTCTATAGGCCAGTGGAGAAACCCTGTTCCCTCATTTCTCTCCTTTCTAATAAGTCAAGCATTAAAGTGACCTAATTAATGAAGGATATCAGACTGCCTGGACACCTAAGAATCTGGAATGGAAGAGTCAATTCTTCTAGGAATGGGAATTGTCTTTGAACTTCAGATGACAGCACTTGGAGACTCTGGGGTCTCTGGGGTCTTCTTAGTGTAGAATGTACCACACAAAGAATGAGTTATAATGCAAACTATGGACTTGGGGTGATTATGATGTGTTGACATAGGCTCATCGGTTGTAACAAATGTACCACTCTGGTGAGAGATATCGATGATGGCTATGCGTGTGTGGGGACAGAGGGTATATAGGAAATCTTTATACTTTCCCCTCAATTTTTCTGCCAACCTAAAACTTCTCTAAAAAGTCAAAGTTTGGGGGCTGGCCTGGTGGCATAGTGGTTAAGTTCACACACACCACTTTGGCAGCCTAGGGTTTGTGGGTTCAGATCCCGGGTGCAGACCTACACATCACTCATCAAGTCATGCTGTGGAGGCATCCCACATACAAAATAGAGGAAGAGTGGCACAGATGTTAGCTCAGGGCCAATCTTCCTCAAGCAAAAAGAGGAAGATGGGCAACAGATGTTAGCTCAGGGCCAATCTTCCTCACGAGAAAAAAAAAAATCAAAGTATTAATAAAATATGACATATTTTACTTATAAATTACTTATTCAAATAGAGAAGAATAAAGTAAAATTTAACAATCAATCAAAATCTAACCATCTGAAGTAATCATTGTTAATAAAATTGAATGCTATTCAATGTGTTGTATATTTATATGTAGAAGGATGGCTAGGTAGATAATTTTATAACAATACTATGCTATTTTTAAAATAGAAATATCAATTTCAATTTTTATTGCATTTAACAGAATTTAAAAGCTGAAGTGGAACTGATGGAATTTCTGAACTCTGGATAAAACTTTATCATCACCAGTGATATATTTCTCAAATGATCTGTCTGAGATTAAGGCAAATATGATGAAAAACATTGAGTATGATATACAATTTTAAACTATGTTTCAATTTTTTTCTCTTATAGAATGTGTTCTGCTGAAGGATGAAAAATAAGCATTCAAACATGCTCCCACATTTTCTTCTCCTCATCTAAATTGCTAAAGAACTGGGAGCTACCTATCTTGAATAACAGTGGGAAGTGAAACTTCCCGCTACATAAACTAAAGTAATTTTCAGGTTAGCGAAAGAGCTATTTTCTAGAGCATCAATTTCTCCCAAATTTTGTAAGCCACATTGTTATATACATATATACATCATCCAAGTTAATAACATGATTTCTACATTTTAACTCTGTTTTATATTTAAGTTGATTTAAAACTTGCTGTCAATTCTTTTCTCATGGTTAGTTTCATCATTTCTCAGTTCTGAACTTTTTAAAAAAATCATCTCTGGGGACAGCCTGGTGGTGCAGCGGTTAAGTGCACACATTCTGCTTTGGCGGCCCGGGGTTTGCTGGTTTGGCTCCCGGATGCGGACATGGCACTGCTTGGTAAGCCATGCTGTGGTAGGCATCCCACATATAAAGTGGAGGAAGATGGGCACAGATGTTAGTTCAGGGCTGGTCTTCCTCAGCAAAAAGAGGAGGATTGGCAGCAGATGTTAGCTCAGGGCTAATCTTCCTCAAAAAAAAAAAAAAAGTCTTCTCTTGGAATAGGATTTCATTAAGTGGCTTTTATTTTGCTTGCTCGACTTTGTTTTTGCTTTTCTCTGGAAAGTTCATGTCTGCTGCACTTCCTCAGTGAATGAGAATTTCTGTTTCCTTTATAGTGGGGTGATAACTTGGTTGAGTATACATTTGGACGCGCTTTCTTTACCTCACCACCTTGTAGTTATTGCTCTACTGTCTTTGGGCGTTGACAGGTGCCATTCTTCTTTTACCCCAGCATCTCCAATCAAGCATCTTTAGTGGGTTGGCTTTTTAACAGCAAGTAATTTCTTGCCTGTTTTTTTCAGGAAGGGCTCATGAATTATATATTCTCTGAGTCTTTTTTGGTTGTTGCTGTTTTTTATTTATAAAATGCGTTTCTGTTGCCCAAGTTGTTTAACAACCTGGTGGTATGTGTAATCTTTAGTTACACTTTTTTCCCCCTTGAACGTTGTTAACATTTGTTCCCTGGTCTTCTGCTGTCTTCTGGCATTGGATTAGGTTTAGCAGAAGTCTGGGACCAGTCTGACATTTCACTTCTTATTATTTATACACACATATACGTGCACACACACACACAGTTTTTGATTGAACAATTCTTTCTTTACCTCCAAAGTTTCAAACCTCATCAAGCCTTTTCTTAGTATAGATTGTTCAGTTCTTCATTGTTTTGCTTGGTATGCCCTTTTCCGCTGCCTTTGTTGATTTCCCTACTTTAGGGACACTAAATTAGGTACACCGGGGTAAAGTCTGTCTATTCACGTCTAGTCCAAATTTTTCAAAATTGGTATGGACAGTACAGTATTAGAGAAAAATCTTAGGAATTTTAAAGTTATCTTTTTTCCTCAATACTGAATAACCCAGTTCAGTATTCTATTGTATTTCTGTATTCCATTTCAGTATTCTGTAATTCTATTTTCCAGCATAACCCATGTATTTATTTGTCCGGTAGTCAATGTGTGATTTTGTTTGTTAAATACGTATGTAAAATGGGACATGGCCATAGGGTGTGCTATTACCAGAAATACAAAAGTAGATGAACAGAGACAGAAATATACATATGTGATATCATTTGATATTTCTTGATTTGCAATGAAAGTATTCTTACTTAAAAGTAAAGAACAATTTTGGGCTTTCCCAGAATTTTTTTTTTGGAGGGGTAAGGAAGATTGGCCCTGAGCTAACACCTGTCCCAACCTTCCTCTATTTTTTGCGAGATGCTGCCACAATGTGGTTTGATGAGCAGTGCTGGGTCCACCTGGGATCCGAACCTGTGAACCCCAGGCTGCTGAAGTGGAACGCATGAACTCAACCACTACTCCACTGGGCTGGCTCCCAGAAAAAAATTTTTTTTATCCATATCCCTAAAAGTCTAAGAATTCTTTCCAGTTCTTGCTTGTGCTATGCACTGTGATGCATACGACATAATAGTAATTACATGAAATAGGCAAAATTAACTTTAGAGTCCCCTGGCGTCTTGAATGATTTTGGTGAATGTTGTGGGTAGAGGGCAATAAAACTCTGTGAGCAGAGGCACTAATACACACAGGCATCTCACTTACCTGGTTCTCATTCGAACTTCTCAGATTACTTAATTCTACGTTATTTCAAAATTGCCTTAATTGATTTTCAGATTTCAAGTGTCATTACTGGGACATATTTTGTTTTACTGCTTTGGCTCTGTTTTATTGTTTTGCTCAAAGCTAGCCCATTGAGATCTCTTGATATGAGACATTTTCTTCTTAGCTATATTTTATTGAAATGTCAACTAGTCGTAGAGTTTTCCTTTCCCTGGATTTTTGAAACTCACAGTGATCCTGACTTTTACATGATACTTTAATAATGTTGCCAATCCCCTGATAAGTTGTTCACATCAGCTATTTAGCCCCAATACCTAAAGCTTTGGAATCGCAATGATTCCCTTCAGTTCTGCTTCTGCATTCCAAGCGTCATGAATATTAAGTTGTACTTGCCCCAAAGCAAAAGTGTTTTCACCAAGATTTTTGCTGAGATCAGGAGTCTCTGAGCCTCATTTGAAAACAATAGCATCAATAAGAGAGCACCACAAAATGTATGGTATTTAAAGAGTAAGAGAAACAAGAATTCAGAAATTTTAAATAAAGTTAAAATACATCCATTGATTGAAAGTTACCTGAAGTAATTCAACAGAACATCTCATGTGAGGGTGATGTTGAATTCTACTTTTTAAGAAACAATTCACCAGAGTGAAAGAACTCTAGGATTTTGACACTAATTACCTCCTTTGGATTGCATTTGTATGGACTTTCACAAATTTAAACTTTTTAGACAGTAAAAATCTCAGGGACTGATTCTATATGGCAAGTTACATTTATACTTCATTTTAATCATATAATATTATTTTCAAAGTAAACATCAAGCTACCTATAAAAGTTACTTCCTGTTGAAAGTCCCAGCTAATACAATTACAGCATTATACTAAAATGTTGTAAAATTTTTTTAAAAAAGAAGAACCACTTTCAATTCCAACTAGAGTTTCTTGATTATATTCTTGTTTCCTTGGAGAACGTAACAAGACAGATCACCCAGTAGGCTAAAGGACTATTGCACTATAATGGGGGCGGCTCTGAGTTTTGCTTGGCTTCTTTGAGCTATTGTTCATTTTTACGTTATTCAACATATAAAGGAAAAACTGGACTATGTTTTGTAATTTTTTTGTCTAGCCGTTGAAAGAAAGCAGACTGTTGATTTGGAAGGCTCCCCAGACATAGCTGCAGAGACTAAAAGATCTCTAAATTTAAATTCCAAAGCACACACACTGTGCTGGACAGTGCAACTGCAGCCACGGTATAGCATGATCAAACCTTCCACAGCAAGTCCAGATCATCTACTCTCAGGAACTCTTGACTCTGTAAACCTCCCTAATACCGGAGCTAGAATCTTAACAAGGTCTATTCAACAGGATTCTCTCCCTCAGTCATCACATTTTTTTTAGTTTTCTCACACTCAGCAGGGAGAAATCTTTAGAGGTACTGTGCTACTCTCAAACTACTCTCAAGTCTTGGATGGAATCTAAAAGAAGTTCCAAGAACCTATAAATTAGGAAAAGGAAAAACAGAATGCAAAAAAAAAAAGAAAAACCAAAACTCAACTAACTAACCTGAGAATTTGGCTCCAGGTCAACAAGTGCAACAATAAAGACAAAGACAAAGCTCATATCTTACTGCAAAGGTATAAGCAATAGGAATATTAAAGTAAGGCAATTAAAACATGTTAGGTCCAATAACTGCATTCCACAGTTTTAAAAGTTTAATACCTATGCGTTACCTAGTGAATTGAAGACAATCCCTGGTTGAATTGATGTTTAAGGACCTCCAAGATTTGGCAACAACCTACTTTTCTAGCCTTATTCCACCAAAATGCATACTACAATGTTCCACCCAAGTATCTCTATTGTTAGCGAAAGTCATGACATATTCCATGGGTCTGAAATACCTAATATACTTTTATCTTTAGAATTTATGCATTTCATTTTAATAGAAAAAAGCATTTTTACTTACTTGTCACTGGATTAAACCCATGTTCCAAGTTTTGTCTACCTCTCAGCACCCTGCTTAATGTTACGATCTCCTGAAGACTTCAGTTTCCTCTGTCAGGAGAAATCCCTCTTTCTAAATTTACAAATGACTTTGTGCTTCTTCTATTTCACCGTCTGGATTAGTTATTTGTGTACATGTTTTCTGATCTGCTAGACTGTAAACTCCTTTAGCAACAGAACCATATTTTATTTATCTGGAGCAGGAAATAATAAATTGCTACTCCTTACACCCTTAATTGTTGGATCTAACAGAAACTGATGCCGTACATCTCAGAAGACTAAATGAAAGCAATTTACAGTCAATGTAATTGCTTTAATGTCAGTTAGGGTCTGGAATGAGTCATGTGCTCTATAGCAAACTAAGGCCAACCTTGGTGAGAGTTGCATTAGGGCTGCCTCTGGGTCGGATGGTGCCTTTGAGCGAGTAAGAAAGAGGCACCCCTCTCGGTAGACGTTAGCTCTGTTACAAGGAACACACTGGAGGAGTCAAGTAGAGGCTGGAGTTCAGTCTCTATTGCTCTTTCAGCTGGATGTTTGCACAGAGTGCTGCCTGTACAACTTGCACAACTTTGTCTGTTGACCCTGCAAGCTTCCTGGGTAACTAGTGAGAAATTTAACTGGTAGAGAGAGTGAACTTGAATTAGCCCCTGCTCTCCTACTGTGCAGTAATCCGTTTCCTGTACCAAGAGAACCTCTTAGAGCTTCCAGGTAAAGCTTGAGTTCTTCAATTTGCAAACTACAATTAGAGTAGGGTGTGGTACTGCCCTCATTTGCTGGGAAGGGAAAGGAGTGGGGCACTGGATTGCAGGGTGGGGCAAGTTGAAAGAGAAGACTACGTAAGGGAATTGAGGCAAGCAGGCATGAGTGAGGGAGCCGCTAAGGAGTGTGCTGGCCTTTTCTAGAAGGCCTCAGTCTTTAACCTGCAAGAACAAAACTGACTCCCATACTAGACTGCTCTGGTAAATTTTACTCTGCTCTGCTCCAAATGAACTTTGTATTCTTCTGTTAGACCAGTGTTTTGTCTTGGAATCTTGGTGAAGCAGGATTCACTTGGGTAAAATAATGTCTTGTTAGAAACAGGGCGAGCTAGACATGTCCTCTCTCCATAACTACTTGACTCAGTAACCATTAGTTATTTGTATGGACTTGGAGACCCAAAGGCCAAGAGTAGCAGAGATGACTTCATTTGACGAAAAGGCCAGATGTTACCCTCAACACCTTTTGTTGAAGGTAAGAAGAGGCATCTCTCACACTGCCTGGTTCAATAAACTTTTCTTCAGTGAATAAAGGAGCCTAAGTAAGCTATTAGTATTTATAAATAACAACATGACTGAACTCTGATTTCTTTCAGGATTGAGTAGACAACTTTAAACTGAATCTTTAACTTTAGAATTTAAAGTCTTTTCAAGATATATTTCTGGTCTTGATGAACAGCCTGACAAACTGCTCAGTCACCCTAGCCAGAAACCTTTGTCATTAAAATTGGCCCTTCTTTTCTCTCCCACTTTAATCCTTACTTTAAATTTTTCACTTACACTTGCTTTAAATTCTTAATAGTCTCCTCATCACCCAGAACAGAGTATCTCAACCTGGGATTTACAACTACCTATCTGACAAATAAAAATGGCAAGCAATAGGATATATTGGAGTATATGAGGAAGCCATTTGGTATAAACCTAATTCAGCCTGACCTTGTCTTTCCAAAAGGGCCTGACCGAGGCCGTTGAGCATGCATTGTATATCTGCTTTAGAGATTCCCTACGGCAAGAGCAAAAGGCCCTTGAGATAAAGGTGCAACTTCACTCCCCGGCCCAACGTTGGCGTCTCCTTAAAGATTAAGCATCTTTCTTTAGGCTGGGAACCTATTGCAGTGCTCACCTGTGACCGCCCAGCCCGAGGCAACACACCTGCCACCCCGCGGCGCTCACTAAGACAGCAGACCTATCTGCCATTTCCATCAATCGCTGTGCTGACAGAGCAGCCTCGTGACTATTGTAAAAGGGACATTTCAATCATATGTGAAACATACTCTTCGAGGGTATATAACCACCCTGTGTACCCCACTTCTTTGGAGTGCTCTGTTCCTTTGTGGAAAGACTCTCCCAGGTTATAATCCTAAGATTTAAGCTCAGAATAAACTCATCCAAATTTTCATTTATAGATTGGTTATGGATTATTTTCGTCGACATATCTCAGAATTACTTGGTCATTGCTTTAAAAAAAAACAATTAAATCCCCATGGCCCTGCTATTCAGGCACCCTGAATCAGAATCCCAGGGCTTTGAACTAGGAATCTGAGGGTCATTGATTACTCTTCCAGCCTCGTAGTCCTTGTCTTCTTTCCCTTCCTAGCCTCTACCCCTTTCAGGTCCTAAGTTCCAGTCTCTGCAGCCTAAATTTTCTACTTAGAATATATAAGTAGAATATCTACCACTCTACTCTGTGTCACATTCTTGGTATACTCTTGCTCATTTTACACATTCAGTAAAAACATTGTTGAAAAATGCTTATAAACCCATTCCTTACACTTTCATAGAAAGAAAGGGGACTTCTTTTCCACCCACCAGCAGGAGGCAGTATTAGGAAGAACAGATTTAATCCCTTCCCATGTATGGCCTCCTCTTCTAGATCCATAAGGAAACCACAGCTGGGTCAGAACCAAGGGCTTACCTTCAGGAGGCTAATCTAGAAGTCCATCTTTCTATATCCAAGTTCCGTGAACTCCATGAGGGCAAGGACCTTCTATGCTACAGGTTAGGCTGGTGTCCACTTTGCAGATTCTAAATTTTGCTATTGGGTGAAATTCAAGATCAAATATTGGGGAAGTGAGCTAGGAAGGCTGATTCTGGCCATAGTTCTAAACCATGATCTAGCAAATAAGTCATCAAGTTGATCTCACTCTGACTTCCCATTCATGGGAATGTTTGCTTGTCACTTAGCAAGAATTTAATGTACATTTATTGGATGAATAAATAAATGAATGGTGTTTGTCAATTCCAATGCTTCAGAGCAGCTTATAGAAAACACTCTTAGTGGTAACTTTTCTGATTTTCCAACCTAATTTTTCTCTGAGTCATAAGCAGTCCATTAATTACACTAACCTGATAGAATTAAATGAAGGAACCATCTTCTAATGCCCTCTGTTTCCTTCCCTCATAGCATGGACCCAGTGAGCAGTCTCTTCTATAATCAAAGGACCTTAGCCACTTGATAAACTGTCTCAACCTTTCTTCTTTTAATAGAGCTTACCTACTGCTGGGTTTGCTATTTTCTTTAAATGCTATGGTTCCATTATATGTTAGCAACTTTCTTATAGCTGCAAGTCAGTCATCCAGTTATATCAGAAAACAACTAACTTTAGTAAGAGCTTAGGATTGCCATATATATACATATATGTAAATATATGACAAATAAAAGCACAATAAAAAACCTCAGCACATCAAAAATAAGGCAAAAAATGTTATTTGATAATAATACATGCGTATATAACTTATTTATCCTTGACAATAGAAGATTTTAAACCAAATTCTTATGCTCCTTTGCTATATTCCCTTTTCTCAATGATAAACATTCAGCAACATTTTATGGTCATTGCTCTATTTATGGCCGTGCTTGTGGAGTTTCTCTTAAGTCTTAGATTATCAAATTCTAAATTTGAAGTTGAACTGTAATCCATGACACCACTTCAACATTTCCTCTGACCCAGTCCAGATTACATTCCAATATCATGAAGCACTTTGGCAGTGTTTTGACTGTTGCCTTCTCTCAATTGCATTCCCAGCCTAAAATGCTTTTATTTGACCCATCCAATTTTTTCAACTTTCACTTGCCAACAATAGCTGATTGCTCTTGGCAAAAAATCATGTCACAATAACTATGCACTAAATTCTTAACCTGGCTGATAATTGCATATGAAGAGCTATTGGAACAGAAACAATCCTGCTGTGGAATATAAGTATTTAAAAAACTAGCCTAAAATAGGTGAGAACGTCTCCTTGTTAGCTCTCCTTTCTTTTTCAGAAAGTAATGTTCCTTTTGGATTTCTAGCTGAGGCATCATCTTGTGAGTGGATTAGCTGCAAGATAGTCTGAATTTCCACCAACACTGGACTACTGGTGGACAATTTTCGATTTCACAAAGAAGGTTCTTTGTAAAATAAAGGAGAAAAATAAGTTTTTTGTTTTTGTTTTTTAATATTCTACTCTCACTTGTTTATTTATTTTGGTGAGGAAGATTGGCCCTGAGTTAACATTTGTTACCAATCTTTCTCTTTTGCTTGAAGAAGATTGTTGCTGACATCCATCCCAACCTTCCTCAATTTTTTATATATGGGATGCCACCACAGCTCAGCTTGATGAATAATGTGTAGGTTCACGCCTGAGATCCAAACCCGCAAATCCTGGGCTGCTGAAGTGGAGCATAGGAACTTAACCACTATGCCACTGGGCAGGCCACCAAAAGAAGTTTTTATGCACTTTTGAAGAAGTACGGAAGGGAATTTCTATTCTTAACAATATTAATTATTGTTATAAGATTACATTTTAGTACCCGCCTCTCTGGGCACCCTCTGGGTGCATTATCTAATCTAATTCTCATAACAACACTGTGAAATAGAAATTATTCTTATCAATTTACTGATAAGAAAATTCTGTAGGGAAAAAACTTTTTCCTCATTTTCACCCAGTCAGTAAATAAAAAGATTACAGATTAAATACTATGTTTTAACTACTGCTCTTTTCTGGAAGAGTTTCCATGGGTTTTTGTTTTCATTTTTCCTCAGCAGTTCTGGCATTAGGACTTAAATAGTTCTTTCTCTGTTCTGAGATGCAGAAAACATGCCCACACTAGGAGTCATGACCTACTCTATGACGAAAAGAGGACTTTCGGAAAGACAGTTTTGGTTGACTTTGGATTTAGTGAGCGTGGCATCAAATATCCTCTCCTACTGCTAAATACTCTCAAGGTTTATCTCAATTCTTAGTTTGGAAAATACAGCTTCCATAATGATAGCCCTAGCACATTCAGTGAATTTGTCAAATTGAACAGAAATGAACCCACTTCTAAAGAGATACTTCAGCAGCTATTTTGGGATGTTCATGGGGGCTATTTGTAGATCCATAAATTACACTTTGTAGGTGGCTATCAACTCTGCCGCCTGGTAACCTTGGCTCCAAAGCTATACTTTTCCTGAAAAAATTAAAGAGTTTCTGGTGGGGAGAAAGAGCAGTATTCTGGTTCCTGAGAAGCGAGAGAAACCGAGCAAGAACCTGCTCACAGGACTAGGGCATATGTTAGGTGAAAGTCTTTCAAAGCTTTTTTAGATTCCATGTGTAAGTGATAGCATAGTGGTAATCATATTGCAATATGTAACTGTATCAAATCAACACGCCACAAACCTTAAACTTATACGAAGTTATATGTCAATTGCATCTCAATCAAATCAAATCAATTAATTAATTAATTTTAAAAAGTGTTTCAAAGCAAGGATTTATATGTGGAGGGACAAGATAGGAATCCACTTACTGGACCCAGAGCCCAAAGTCACATTGGACGAGCATGGGGCTGAGCTTCTGAGTTATTGGTTCAGGCTGCTTAAATACTTCTTTATTTATGACAAGATTGGTTTCAGAATCTTTGGGTGAATAGATAGGAATTAACTTTAGTTTAAAACTGAGAATGTGAAGGGTCAGGCCAGCAAGCAGACTGGGAGTAGGAAAGCCCATGAGCAAGCAGTCCTAATGTGTGCAGCTTCTGATTTTTGATACTATGGGAAATAGGTCATTTGTAGTTTTAGAATCAGTAGCCTCTTTCTCCACTTTCCTTTCACCTTCCCCAAGCTTCTTAACTTTATACTTATTCTGTTGTTACTATTCAAGGTGCAGGTCAAATTTAGCTCCCTTTTTATTTTTTAAAAAAAGATCGGTACCCGAGGTAACATCTGTTTCCAATCTTCCTTTTTGCCTTCTTCTTCTCCTACCCGAAGCCCCCCAGTACATAGTTATATAGTCTAGTTGTGGGTCCTTCTAGTTGTGGCATGTGGGATACCACCTCAGCATGGCCTGATGAGCAGTGCTAGGTCCGTGCCCAGGATCCTAACTGGCGAAACCCTGGGCCACCAAAGCAGAGTGCGTGAACTTAACCACTTGGCCATGAGGCCCGTCCCAAATTTAGCTCCTTTGATAAGTCTTTGTTTTTATAGTTTTTCTCTTTGGACTACAAGGAAATTGTTTAAGTTGCATTTCTGTGTGTGTGCACCGGGGTATGTCAAGCAGAAATGGAATGGACTTGTTATATTAACTAAAATTGTCTTTTTACCTAAAAAAACACTCGTTTTTATTTTCATAAATTAAAATTATAAGGTAGATGTCCTGAAATTTCCCTTCTTCATCAAAGTGATCATCATATCATCATATATAAGAGTGATTCTCAATTTTAGCTGCACATTAGAACTACTTGGAGAGATTTAAAAAACCCCAATGGCCAGGCCACACTCCAGACCAGTTATATCAGAAGTGTGCTGGGACTCAGGCAGCAGTATTTTTTAAAACTCTCGGGTGATTCTGAAGTAAAGCCAAGGCTGAGAACAATGTCTTAAAATGATCATTGATATCATCGTTTTCTATCATCATCACATAATTTTTATTTGATGTTTAACTGTGGAAGGCACCAAAGTAGATGACACATAAGGAAAATTTCTTAAAATGGATGACTGCTTTGCAGTTCCTCGTAATCTAGAATTTTAGCATCATTTTTTTCTTTATTCAATAATAAACATAATAAGTGTTGATTAAATGCTAGATGCTAAACATACAGTGGTAAACAAAGTAGAAATAGCTTCTGACCTCACAGGACCTTAGTTTAGTAGAATTGAATAAACATAGAGAAGACCATAGAATGTTGTTAGTTACTTTTCAAGACTTACAAACCAAAATGCATACTTTTAAATTTCCTAGCTATATTCCTGATGCTGGGTGAAGCCAACTAGCACCACCACCAATAAAAACCCTTCTGCCTAATACATTAAGTAAATTTGTACTTCCTGATGAAAATCACGGGAAGAGAAGGCATGATGTACCTTTAGTCAAAGCATCAACAATCACGGGGAAAAGACTAAAAAACACCTGAATCTCTTGCTAGCTGACTACACACAGTTCTATATCCTTAAAAATATTATAAGGGGCCATTTAGAGATGTTAAAATAGTTATTTCACATGGAAAATACATTAGATTGATTAAACAGAGATGCACAGAACATAATTAAATTAGCAAAAATGTTACAAGAACTACTAGTGAATATAAAGCTTTTCTTTTTTATTATAATGAAATTGTTTTAATTGATTTTTTAAAAAGTTTTGATTATGTTTCCTGGTCAAATATCATTAGCATATAATAAAGGTATCATGTGGCATACATCTGTGTCAAAATTACTGTGGGCTTTGGGGTTCCCTCGCTGGGACTAATACATCGTTGAGCTAATTAGTCTTCTATTGTTCTTTTAACAGTGAGGCCAATGAGATATTCTTATTTAGAATGGCAACATAAGAATTCTTTTTTCTCCAGCGGTCATATTTCATAGGAGGTAGTTTTTGAGTGCGATATTTTAAAATCAGGTATCCTTTAATATAGTTAATTTGTAGGTAATTGTAAGGCTACACATGTACATGGTAAATTACGAATGCTAGAACATTAATGAACAAATTATAACAAGTTTCTCATCCCTTTATTGAGCATTAAAATGCTGAAAAAATACCATAACAATTTTGATGGTTATGGCTGATGCCCTTTTGACTGTTGCAATCTTAAAGATAACTTTAGTCAGCTGGAAAGCTTATGTTAAAAGGGAATAGCTCAAGTGAAACAAATTCTTCTTGCTTTTGTCTCCAAGTGAACTGCACTGTGAAAGGACACAGAATGCATCCGCATTGCCTGAGAGAATTGCAGGATGAGATAAGGTGTATCTGTCAAGGAATGGAAAACCTCTTTTTACCACCAGAAATATTAAAAAATGGGAAAAGACTGTTAGTTTTTTTTTTTTTAACAAGCCATCTGATTTTAAGAAAAAAGTTTCTTTTTAGGAATATACATTGTTCATGTGAGTTGTCCTGGTAGATTTCCTCAAAGCTGATGCTAGAAGATAAATATTGCTCCATGAAGAAACGTCTGACTGCTCAGGTGTGTGAAATGAAGTGCAGCTAAAGCACATTTTTAAAGGAAAACCTAAATTTAAGAAATGAAGTTATTCATTATCTTTGTCTTATCTATTGGAAGTCTTCATTACAGAACGAGAACCGTTTATTTCTTCACCCTGGCATTGCTTTTCAATGAAGCTACTCTAACATGACTTGGTGACCCTTCTTCCACCTTCTCCCTTAGCTTGAAAGATTCTCCTTTATATTTCTCCTCTATATTTAGAGTAGAGACAGGTCACTGCTTTCAATTTGTTGAGGAATGTTTTCAAGCAATTGAGATATCAAAATATCTGTACATAATGCCAGCTTTCAGTAAAGGTCACATTTTACAGTCAGATTCTGAGAGGAAAGGTACAGAAGCACTTCATATATTCTGTTTTCACACAGTAGAACATGATATTATATTGCTTAGGTAGAAAACATTTCTTTGGTGAAAACTGCTTTTGTTTAGAATGAAAATGGTGCAGTCCAGGAATTAGGAAGTATACGTTACTTAATTTGATGAGCATTGAAATGTGAATTACTAGCTATTTGGGAAAAAACGCATTTTAAATATCTTGAATTTTTTACATGAAAAACAATGCAATAAAGTGCTCCTCAAAGTTTGAGGTAGGCAATCATGCTCTGGTGCTTTAAACTTTTAATACTGATTTCCAACACCCGACAGATAAATTTAGTGTACCATTCTCAATTATCTTCCCTTTCACTATTCATTTTCCTCCTCCCCTTGGCCATGAATTCTCTCTACTCTTCTTCCATCCTTTACATTCCTTCCTAATTACAGAAATGAAAGCAAGGTTAAAATTGACTAGGGAAAAGTTTACTTTTATTTCCTATTTTTCTATAGGAGACATAAATTTTTCTAAGCAACTAAAATACCTCTACTGTCTTAAATTCAGAGAAGAACTTGGTCCACTTTCATATTTTGGAGCAGAGTGCATCTATCAAGGTTTACTTTGCTCCACTGGAATATCGAATCAAGAAAGCTATGAATTTTTTTACGGATTATAAATACATACTTCAGATGATTGCACATATGCTCATGGTGTAAAACTTAACTTGCAAAATTCACTTTCTATCAATACTAGAGAAATAACTCAGAACCATTGTCCTATCTTGGTATTTCAGTGTTACTGTCTTTTTTTTTGGCAAGACAACATGCAGTCATTAAACAGAGGATATTATACAATTATTTTCCTTGACTGGTGTTCCTCCAAATGGTAGGAGGAACATATTAAAATATTATTAATAAAAGACATATTTTAGTTTGATTCTCTAGTTCTTTTAATTTTAAATCATGATTTGTAGTCACAGGTGGTATGTTAACATGAAAATTTCTCATTCATTTTTTCAAGAAAGCAGCCAGAACCACAAAGTAATTTTATAGCTTATCTCGATACCTCTTATTAGCTTTCTGTATTTTATCAAAATCAGTCAACAACTTCAAAAGAAAATATAAGCACAAAATGTGACATGTCAAATACTAGACATTCAAGCAGAGAATGAATCCTTTTTAACTGTGAACAAGGAATTAAACAATGTGAACTAATAAATTAAGAGTTCACCTTTTATTAAAAATAAATCAGCTATAATAATTGTACAAATTGACATACTGAATTATAATGTATGTGTTAAAGTAGATAGAGAGATAAAGCTTACTTTTCTTTCAAGAATTCATGCAAATCTCAAATTTTAGTTTCACATCTAGCCATCAGCTATTGAAATCAACTTCCCACTAGACTCCCACTAAAAACTCTCACTAAAAAGTCCTGAGCTCAATTGCCAAAAAGCATTAACAACATTGAAATACAGTCTGATGGGTGCCTAATACCAGAATCTCCAAGAGTATTATTCATTATAACGCCCATTGTATCATATAAATTATATCCCTCACCTCATATTGCCTTGGACCTCCCTCTTCCTGGACTATGTTCACTCCACCTGGGGCAGCCCACAAGTCACTGGTCACTTCTGTGCAACCAGGCTGACCAGTCTTACATGACCAGACTTTTGGTTTCCCCTGCCATTCCTGGACCTGAATGAAATACACACTTCAGGCCATAGGATCCGACACCTGAAAAGCTGCCAAAGGATCCAGATGACACCACCTGGAGGTATGGGAGAGCTAATGCCGCCATGAGTAAAGTTCATCCAATGGGAAGCAAGAGACAGGAAAGAGCACTCAAATCATTCCCAGCTTCTCCCTCTATTGCATGGACTGCTCTGAGGATGTTTCTTCATATAGCTCTCTGGAGACATTCAATATGCCCAGCAGAGGCACCTGTGCTGTGAAGGAGCGGTCAGTGTGAGAATGTATGACTTTGCACTACTTTGCATCTTTCATTACTTCACTTCTCTTATACCTCACTCTTACTGTTCTGGACTCATGTAGCACAAATAATCCTTGCCTTGGGCTCCGATTTCTAGACAATCTGGGATGAAACACACCTGAAGCTTAACTGAGAAAAAGACAATCAGACATTTCTAATTCGGTACTCCTGACTTCATATTATAAAGCATTTTTTTTCTTGAATAAAAGTTATGCCTACATCTAGATTTAAATATTCAGAAAATGTATTAACTGGATAGTTGGACAAGTGTTCTGTTTACATGTGGGTCAGGTAGAATTAGTATGTACTCCACTATACATTTTACTGAGGAAGAGAGAAAGAGAGAGAGCAAATCCATGACAACACTTGGTCCAGTGTGGAAGTGGGTAAGAGGGTGAGAAATACCAACGGTAGCACACTGGGTTAAAAGTGGAATCATTACAAGTAAGACTGTAAAGATGGAAGAGGAAACATGGATAGCTCTTGTAGAAGAACATGCTGGCTGAAAATTCTAAGTTTTCATGTACGCTTTATATTCAGAATGACAAAAACCAGGAAGTAAGAATACTAAAATATTTTATCTTAGAAGACAATAGAAATCTTTTTGGAAACTGAGAAATAGACTGGGAGCTAAGCCAATAAATATTCCCTTAAGATGTAGCTTAGAGAAGGATGTTTGTCACAGAAAAAGAAAACAGACACAAAACAGTCCATAGACTACATCTGATGGGAGTTACCGAATTTGAATATAGTACACTATTTTGGGAGACGTCTTAAAAGAAGAAAGGAGTCCCACCTTCAAGGGATTGAAGAGAAGAACAAGGTAATGAGAGTGTTATTTATAAGACTTAGAAGCAGAAAATATCTCTGAAATTTTCTAATAAATGGTCAGAAGAAAATTTCAGAAAGAAGTTTGGCGTCTGTAACAGATTGCAAGGAGGTGTGGCATTTCTGAAACAGAAATTGGGATTCATAAAGAGAAAACTAAATAATATTAAAAAGCAACAGGATAAGAGGAAAAGACAACAAGACGTGATAAGAAAGGATTGCAAGGAAATTAAAATGTAACAGCAGTCCTGAGCAAAAGCGATACTGCAGAAAATTGAATCCGTGATATAAAGGATGTATTCTATCCGCTCTCCCAGTCGTCAAGGAAAATTATCAAAAATGGTAAGAAATAAAATAATAGATATCTAAGAGAAAGACAAGAAAGCCAACATATAGATAACTGCTATGTCTGAAGAAGAAAATAGAACAAATGAAAATGATGCAGTGATTGATGATAAAATATGAGAACAAATATCCAAGCCACAGAGAAACTGTGATACAGATTGAAAGAAGGTCATTGCATCCCAAACCAAGGAAATGAGCATACCTAGACAGATCCTAGTTAATGTTTTGATCATTAATAATAGAAACAATTTAATCACAATTCAAGAGGAAAATGGATTACCTACAAAGAAACAAAACAATTTAGCTCTCAACCTCTCCTTTACAACATTAAATCTGAACATTATGGAATAACACGGTAGAAATTTTTAGTAAAAAAACAATTATAACCCAAGACTTTTTGTAAATAATAAAGTTATAATTTATTAGCAGAGGCAAGAGAACAATATTCTCAGATTTCAAATGTACAAAAGTCAGCAAAGGCTATGATGTTGAAAATACATGAAGATTTATTTCAATCAATCAAGAGTTGAATCGAAATTAAGAGTTTAAGAACTGTGAGGACTTTGCATGCCAATGATTAAGCTTGTCTCTCAGCTCCAAGCTCAGCTTTCTATAGTAGGCTTTATGATTCTGAGGCTGGGACGCTGCCTACCACATTTCTTCTTTGCCAGGTGGCTCTCTGGCTAATACCAATAGGGGGCGCTAGTGGGAGACTGGGAGGTAGGAGCAGAGAAAAGGGACTTGCTTCTTCCTGTTTGCTTGTGGTTCCTGTCAGCACCTCTCGGAAACGTCTTTTCACCTCAGAAAGGGCAGTTGGTTCCAGTTGCCAGCTTCTGTTTATGTTCCCACACCATCTGCATTGCGCGACAGAGGACCCTTCCTCAGAGGTCTAAATTCCGTCTTTGGTGGGATCCCTCCTCTGAACCCTGAGCCCTGGCCACAGTCAGGAATGCCATTTCCTCAGAGGTCAGGGTCCTGGCTCTGCAGGTTCAGGTGTTTCCAACATCTTTCTTTTGTTCCCCCAGCTTAGCACTGGTTGCTGTTTCCTGCTGTTACTAACTCACGTTGCCTCAGTGTCCTTGCTTGCTTTTCCAGTCTTCCAGTGCCTGTTTAACTACTTTTCCTGTGTTACATTCTCTTAGTTAAAATGACTGATATGATTTCTATGTCCCTGACTGGACTCTGACTAACATAGTACTTGGTATCACATTAGAATGGGATTGGTTTGCTGTTTTCTTGATCTTAAACTCAGTGCTAAGCTTCTTGCCAATTTGACATGGGCGTACAATGACATCACAATTAGTCAAATTATCGCCTATTACTGATGGTGATAGAATAGAATGCTTGCTGAGGAAGTATTTTGGGGAACCAAGTGGCTGCTGAACTTGACCAATATGGAAATAATGATGGCTATAGGATGAAAAAGTTGGAGAGCTCCTTTTGGGGGCACTGGGGAACATGCAGAAAGAAAACGACAATCTCAGAGTTTTAAATTCTCACTTCCAGCCAAGGCAGACAACCAGAGAGCTTCTGTGTGGCCCTAAAAGAAGCTTTATTTCTTCTAGTTACAGGATCAACCTAATTGAAAATCAGACTCAAGATTTAATTGGGCATGTCACATAATTACAACGTAAAATGATTTCAGATTTGTTAAGCTTTTTATGCAAAAGTTGGGGCAATGATTGGCAATGAATAAAACCCTAATATTTGGAATGGGGATATTTGGTGGACTCGGAGGAAGTTGAGAATCTTTAACATCCTAAGGCTCTCTGGGTCTCCCTTACCAATAGAAACTATCTGTCCTGCCACATTGTGTCTGAGGATACTAGCTTGTTTTTGCTTAAACACCCAGTAATAAGTTCCTCTGGGGCATATGCTTTGTAAGGGGAATCCTAATTTTCTCAAGATCCATTCTAGCGCTACTGTTGTTTCTAGATATATATAGTGAGTCAGATTTTGGTATACCCCAGGGGGATAAATGCAAAGCCTAACCCGGGAGAAAATAGCTTACACTTCAAAAGGATTGAAAGATTTTGTGGTGTCATCAGTATCATGGTGGCATGAGAACTTCCCTTGTTTCTCCCCTTCAGTCTTCAACTAGTAAAACATCTATAACTTTACAAAGTTTCCTTTTCCCAACTCACCAGGACACCAGAGAGATCCACATGTCTGTACATCTGAAGGTGGGTGGATTGGAATACACAGAGGACAAGGGGAACAGTGGAGGCAGTGCCCACAATCCTGGCCCCTTGGCTGTGGTGGTTGAACCCCCAGCCCCAGGGAATATGGTAGCATCAGCAGAGGATGCAGCAGTGGCACAAGAGACTGGGTAGCAGTGGTAGTGGGGACCGCAACCCTGGTTCCTCCAGCTAAGGCAGTGCCTGCAACTACGGCCTCTCACCCACGGTGAGAGTATCTGCAAATCTGACAACCCAGACGTGGCAGCGGTGCCCATGACCTGACCTCTCCCACTCTTCCTCCCCCTCTGCCACTACAGTGGCAGTTCCTGAAACCCAGGTGATCCCAGATGTGGCAGGGACACCCACCATCCCTGTGTCCCCACTGGCAATGTCAGCGACTGCAATGACACTGGCAGCAGCAAGACACCAGCAACCCCAGAGACACAAGCAGTGATGAGGAGGGCACCTGTGATGCCTCTGGCAGAGGCAGTAGAGGGAGAGAAAAAAATGCCAATTCTCAAGTATAGACAGAGGCAGCTCCGGTAAGACAAACCAAAAACTTGTGCTAAAGCACCACCAACTGATAGAGAATTCAAAACAGCTGTCATAAAGAAACTCAGTGAGCTATAAGAAAACTCAGAAGGGAAGTTCAATGAGCTCAGGAATAAAATTAAAAGAAGGAATACTTAACCAAAGAAATTGAAACTCTATAAAAGAACCAAATAGTAATTCTGAAACTGAAGAACTCAGTAAAAGAGATGAAGAACATGTAAGAAAGCATTGGAAATAGAGCAGACCATATGGAAGAGAGAATTATTGAGCTCAAAAATAGGTCTCTAGAAATGATTCAGGCAGAAGAGGAACGAGAACTAAGATTATAAAAAAATGAAGAAACTCTATAAGAACTATCCAACCCCATTAGAAAAGGCAACATAAAGTTTATACAGAAGTTGAATTACAAAGCTGTATACCTGAAATTTATATAATGTTATAAATGAATGTTACCTCAATAAAACAAGAGGAAAAGAAAAGGCAACTTAAGGATAACGGGTGACCCAGAAGGAGAAGAGAGGGAATAGGGAGCAGAGAGCTTATTTACAGAAATAATAGCTGAGAACTTACCAAACATAGGGAAGGTATGGGATACACAAGTCACAAAGTTAATAGATCACCTAATTATCTAAATGCAAAAAGAATTTCCCCAAGACACATTATATTGAAACTGTCAAAAGTCAATGATAAAGAAAGAATTTTAAAGGTAATCAGGGAAAAAAGACAGTAACCCATAAAGAAAGCTCCATGTGGCTTTCAGCAGATTTCTCAGCAGAAACTCTATAGGCCAGGAGAGAGTGGAATAACATACTCAAATTATTGAAAGATAAAAACTATCAGTCAAGAATACTCTAACCAGCAAAGTTATCCTTCAGATATGAAGGAGAAATAAGGGCTTTCCCAGACAAACAAAAGCTGAGGGAGTTCATAACCACCAGACCTGCCTTCCAAGAAATGTTGAAAAGAGCTTTCTGTCTGAAAAGAAAAGGCAAAAGTACACAAAACTTTGAGTAAGGTAATAAACAGAGAGACAGAATCAGAAAAATGCAACTCTATTTCAGGATAGGTTGTAAACTCTTAACTATTGCATAAAAGTTAATGTGAAAAAAGTATTAAAAATAACTATAGCTACTTCAATTTTGTTACAAATTCACAACATAAAAAGGAATAATTTGTGACAACAAAATATAAAAAGAGAAGAGGAAAAGGATGGAACCTGTATAGGCAAGTGAAGATAAGATGCTATCAACAGGAAAAGGACTATTTCATCTGTGAGGCATTTTATACAAATCTTACGATAATCACAAAACAAAAATTTAGATCAGAGACATGAAACATAAAAACAGATGAAACTGAGAAAAACATCATAGAAAAGCACCAAACTAAAGTGGCAGGCAGAAACACAAGGAAAAAGAAACAATGGAGATATAGAGGAACCAAAAAACAAAGGTAAAATGGCTGTGCTAAGTCCTCACATATGAGTAACCTTAAATGGAAACTGACTGAATTCACTAATCAAAAGATGCAGAGTAACTGGGTGGATTAAAAAATCAGACCCAACTTTATGCTGCCTCCAAGAGATTCATCTTTGCCCTAAAGTGATGCTCCAAGCAAAAGGCAGCCGAAAGATGATAGGTGTAGCCATACTCATGTAGACAAAATAGACTTCAAGCCAAAACAGGCAACAAGACACAAAGATAGACATTATATAGTGATAAAGGGGCAATCCATCAAGAAGACATAACATTTATTAATATATATGCACCTAACATAGGAGCACCAAAATATATAACACTATTATTCTCAGACCTAAAGGGATAAATTGACAGCAACACAATAATAGTAGGGAACTTTAACACCCCACTTACATCAAAGGATAGAACCAGGCAGAAAGTCAACAAGATCCCTCCCAGATCAGGAACAAGATAAGGATGCCCATTCTCATCGCTCTTACCCAACATAGTATTGAAAGTCCTAGTCAGAGCAATTAGGCAAGAAAAAGAAATAAAAGGCATCCAAATTGGAAAGGAAGAAGCAAACTGTCACTATTTGTGGATGACATGATTTTCTATATAGAAACCCCTAAAGACTCTACCAAAAATCTATTAGAAGTACAAAAATGAATACAGTAAAGGTGCAGGGTACAAAATCAATATATAAAAATATGTTACGTTTCTATGTGCTAACTATGAACAGGCAAAAAGAGAAATGAAGAATGCCATCCTATTTATAATCGCAACAAAAAGAATAAAATATCTAGGAATAAATTTAACTAAAAAGATGATGGACCTGTACTCTGTAAACTATGTGACATTGTTGAAAGAAATTGAAGAAGACACAAAGAAATGAAAAGATATTTTGTGTTTGTGCATTGTAAGAATTAACATTGTTAAAATGTCCATATTACCTAAAGCAATCTATAGATTTAATGCAATTCTTATCAAAATCCTGACAATGTTTTTCACAGAAATAGAACAATCCTCAGATTAGTGTGGAACCACAAAAGACCATGAACAGCCAAAGCAATCCTGAGAGAAAAGAACAAAGCTGGAGGTATCACACTCTGATTTAAAATTATACTACAGATGGCAGCCCCTTGAGTGGTTAAGTCCTCGCACACTGCTTCGGCAGCCTGGGCCTGGGTTTGAGAATTTGCATCTTGGGTTCAAACCTACACCACTCCTCAGCCATGCTGTGGCGACAATCCACATACAAAATAGAGGAAGATTAGCATGGATGTTAGCTCAGGGCAAACCCTCCTTAAGCAAAAAGATGAAAATTGGCAACAGATGTTAGCTCAGGGTGAATCTTCCTCAACAACAACAACAACAACAACAACAAAATTATACTACAAAGCTGTAGTAATCAAGACTGCATGGTACTGGCAGAAAACCAGACACACAAATCAAGGGAACAGAATTGAGAGCCCAGAAATAATCCCACAAATATATGGACAACTGATTTATGACAAAGAAGCCAAAAACATACAATGAAGAAAGGAAAGTCTCTTCAATAAATGGTGATGAGAAAACTGGACAGTCACATGTGAAAGAATGAAACTAGGCTGTTATCTTATATCATACACAAAAATTAACTCAAAATGCATTGAAAACTTTAATGTAAGAAAGACCTGAAGCCATAAAACTCCTGGAAGAAAACAATGACAGTACACTCTTTGACATCAGTCTCAGCAGTATCTTTTTGGATATGTTTCCTCAAGCAAGGGAAACAAAAGAAAAATAAACAAATGGGATAAAACTAAACTAACTAAACTACTCAAACTAAAAAGCTTCCACACAGCAAAGGAAACCATCAACAAAACAAAAAGACAACCTACTAAATGGGAGAAGATATTTGCAAATGATATATCCGATAAGGGGTTAATATCCAAAATATATAAAGAACTCACAACTCAACAACAAAAAACCAAATGACCTGATTTAAAAATGGACAGAGGATCTGAATAACATTTTTCCTAAACAAGGCATACAGATGGTCTACAGCCACCTGAAAAGATATTAAATATCATTAATTATTAGGGAAATGGAAATCAAAACCATAATAAGATACCATCTCTCACCTGGTTAGAATGGCTATTATCAAAAAGACAAGAAATAGGAAGTGTTGGAGACAATGTGGAGAAAAGGGAACCCCTGTACACTGTTGGTAGGAATATAAATTGATGGAGCCACTAAGGAAAACAGTATGGAGATTCCTCAAAAAATTAAAAATAAAACTACTATATGATCTAGATAGTCTACTTCTGGGTATTTATTCAAAGAATATGAAAATACTAATTCAAAACAATATATGCACCCCTATGTTCATTGCAGCATTATTTACAATAGCCAAGATATTTAAACATCTAAGTACTCATTGGAAGATGAAGGGATAAAGAAGAGATTCACATAATGAAATACTACTCAGCCATAAAAAAGATGAAATCTTGCCATTTGTAACAACCTTGGATGGACCTCTAGGGTATTATGCTAGTGAAATGCATCAGACAGAGAAAGACAAATACCATATGATTTTACTCATATATGGAATTGAAAAAACAAAATAAACAAACAAACAAAACAAAACAAAAACAAACTCACAGATACAGAGAACAGATTGATGATTACCAGAGGGGAAGGAGGTGACGGGAAGGAGAAATAGATAAAAGGCATTAATTGTATGGTGACAGATGGAAATTAGATTTGGGGTGGTCAGCATGCTAATGTATACAAAAGTAGTGTATACAAAAGTTGAATTATAATGCTGACACATGAAACACATATAATGTTACAAGCCAATGTTGGGTCAATTAAAAAAAGATTGAAAGATTGTGTGTGTATGTATATGAGCAGAAACCTTGGAAATACATATGGAAATGGATTCTAAGGGTCTTGAACCAAGTGGAAGAAGGAATATAATGCTGATTTAGATAAATTTATTGACATGGGTGTATTTACTGGCAATTCTGAACTTAATGGTTAGCTTATACAGCTGCATATGGCTTCAGCAGTTTACTTGTTTAGATTACTGAAACTTGGATTCAGTCCTGGCCTACATTTAATGAGATTGATATTAACTTCCTTGGCATAATGTAAAGGGAAGAATTCAAATGCTTAAGATATAGGAATGTTGGATACAGGAGTAAATTTATCATGTATGGCTTGTCCATCTCTCTCCACACATCCCCTAAGAGGGCACAGAGGACACTCTCTTCACTAAGAAAATGAGAAAGATGTTATTGGGAGGTGTATTAGTATTCTTGAATGTCCATGATTTCAAGGGAGATGATGGAATCTCAGAGTAGTAGAGGCCAAGAGGCAGCGCTTAACTGCCGAAAAGAAGCAGGGAGCATAGACTATAATAGGCAGGCAGGCAGAAAGTAGTAATCAGAATGTTTTGGTCAGCAGGGATCTTTGGTGGCAGCTAAGTGATCACAGTATTCCTAAGAATGAAATAAATTGACAATTTACCAAAATGTTACTTGATCTGTATCTGTAGGAAAAATAACCCCTCCAGATCTGGTAGCCAAAAATCTAACTAAAGTCACCACAGGAGGAGACGCAGCCTTTCACCAGTTTCCAGAGCTAGCTATGTTCCTAGGACCAGAGTCGTGAGACTGAAGAGAAGGCAGGGTCTCCCAGCAACAGTGCCACAAGAACACATCATTAATCTTCCTCTAAGCTGGCCACAAATTGCACCAGGACAGGGTCAGATGACCTGCGGCAAAGGCAGGGGAATTGTCTCACTGCCAAGAATTCTGAACAAGAGCTTTTGCCATTTTATGGACCCAGGGATCTAGGGAGGATGGGAGGGGAAGCAGAATGGCTAGGAGTGAAAAAGTACTGAGTCAGTGTGAAGAAAAGTGCCTCAGCCAGGATGCCCCCAACCGCCCCTTAAGGAGACCTCCTAATGGTGGCCCCTGGACCAGGAATGCAGATGTACGTATGAGCATGGCTGGCTCTGAAGACACTGGGGGGCCAGCAGTTCCTTCTAGGAAACTGTAATGCACTGGCTGTGCACCAAGTCTGGTGTGGGGAAGGCACCTTTCCCTGATGTGGTCTGCCAGCCACAGCCTTTGTAATAGTCTATAGCTGGGCCTAAAAGATCACACATAAGATTTTGGCCTGGAGCTGAACTTCTTTCTCAGCAACCAATATTGATCCTCCCAATAGAGATGAACCAGACACCTGGTTGCATGTTGACTACATTGTACTCCTTCCATCTTGGCTGGGGCAGAGATCTGTCCTCATTAGAATACACACTTATTTTGGACATGGATTTTTCTTCCTTGGCCACAAAGCTTCTACAAGCATCATTATCCAAGGACTTATGAATGCTTTATTCATTACTGTGGCAAAAGCAACATTACTCCTGGCCAAGGAACTCATTTCATAGCAAAATAAATGTGGCAATGACTCATGTAGTATATGGAATTCACCAGCATGATCATGAGCCCCTCATCCTAAAGCATCTTACCAGATAGTATAATGGAATGGTCTGAAGATCAAGTTACGGCACGAGTGAGGTGATAGCGATTTGACATTTCGGTGATCCATCTTCTAGGATGCAGTATATACTCAGAAACAGAGACCAATAGCATTGTTTCTCCCAAAGCCATAATATGTGAATCTAGGAATCCAGCAATGGAAGCGGACATGGAGCCTCTCATTATTAAACCTAATAACACACTTGCAAAATTTTTGCTTCGTTTCCTCCAATTTTGAGCTCTGCTGATTAGAAATCTTAGCTTCAAATGGAGAAATGTTTTTCACCAAAGGACACAGCAATGGCATTGACTGGGGGTTGGAAATTGTAATAAGTGTCAGTAGCAATTAAAGGTTGAAATGATTAGATTATATAAATCTGGGTTTGAAGCTAAATGTAATACAGTAATTACTATTAAATGAAAATCTATATTATTTGAAAATATATAATGCTTATAATCAGTACCAGAAATACCAGTAATATCATCAAAGCTTGAATAGTGTGTATGTGTGGGGAGTTGTTGGGAAGCGAGTAAAATTTTCCTCATTAAGTAAGACTCAAATATACTTTTGATGATAATTAAATAAATAAGCTTTAAAACGCTCTTGAGAACTTTAAATTCTTCTAGAAGGATTAAAAGCAGGACACATTCTCTAAAGCATTGGAGAAAATTTTTTAAAAAAGTAAAAGAAAAAGAATCCTCATATAAAATGAGAGAAATAATAAGAAATAATTAGCTTTACAAATCAAGAGTATAAAAGATTAACATAAGTCAAAGTATATTCCTCTAAATTACAAACAAAATTCGACTTGACCTATCAAATCGATTCTAAGATTCAATTTTAAAAATTAAATTCAACTGCATGTTGTTCTTGAGACATTCTGAAACATACATACAAAAGTTCAAAGTAACGTAATAGATCATGTCAGGCAAGCATAATCAAAAACAGAACACGTGCTGATAATTACATTGAAAGTATAATGTTAAATGGGACAAAGGGTCACTTCATCTTGTAAAGATTATTCAAAATTAACATATGACTATCATGGACCATTGCATGTCAAAGAAAATCAATATGTCTATAATATTAATATATAGTCGTAAAATATATCATATATTCATTTATATAATGTGAATATTATAATAATATTAACATAATATAGTATATTATAATGTATATCATATTCATTCCAGTCACTTTAGCTGCCTCAAACTCAGATCTCTGCTTCCTCATCTCAGCAGGACCACATTCCTCTGCTTGAGCTCCAGCTCCTCATGCTGGGAAATTAGGAAATCATGTGTAGGCAGAGAACTGGAGCAAACGTGTGATTCACCTGGAGAACTTCTCTTCTTTCAGAGACCCTACCCTTGTGCGGCTTACTGGCCAAGGCTGAAAAGAGTTGCTTCAGGTATTTTGTCCAATTTCACTGTTTTTTATTTATTTATTTTTTTCGGTGGTAGAAAAGTTCAGGACCAGTTCTTCTGTTCTAGCTGAACCAGATAATTACCACAGGTGATTTTTGTTTTCTTCTTTTTCTTTCCTATTGACATGGTCTTATTGAACATATATAATATTTGTTACTATATCTTTTAAATTATTTCAAAAAGAATGCTATTCAAATCAGAAGAAGGAAATGGAACATCCTATTAAATTTCACAGAAATTAGAGAACGCATTTTTTGGGACATCATCATACCTTCATTAGGGTGTGTTTTTATTTTTCAACTTGGAATTTTCTGGAACTACAATAGAATTTGAAAGGTGATTAAAAAGAAAAAAAAACTTGGAAAGGAGTAAGGATTATTTCAAATTCCCAGAACAAAATACACCAATGTTTAACTAGTAGCTAGTCTGTACATTATTTTTTCTACCTTCCTGATTGTAGGGGTATAAATTTTAAGAATTTGTACATAATGTGAAATATACTCTGAAATACTAGTAGGGCCAATGATTTCTGAGCTGTGTCCATCGGCTACTAAGTACTTGCAATACGTCAGGCGCTCTTCTATAGGTACAATATGAGTGTTATTTTATTGAGTCCTCATTACAACTACCAAGTGTAGGCAAAATTATACCCATTTTATTCCCATGAGGAAATAAGCTTAGAGCACTTAAGGAAGCTACCAAAATCCTTTCCTTTGGTAAATTAATTGTGCCCTTCTGGACAAACATTAGAATTGATATCTTTATGCACGCCTGCACGCTAAGGGGTGAGAGGAAGGTGATTTACAATTAGACCTGCAATGCACTCTCAACCTGGTCCTGTTATTCAATGAATTTCAATATTCCAAATAATACTAGAGGACACTTCCCTGTATTCATACTTAGAAAAAGTACAAAATGGCTAAAGTTGATTCTAAGACTTAGATATTAAAGCAGTGACTAAACCCATTCTTTATCCTCAATATGCTTTACAGATGGCCTTGATTATTTTATTTGTTACAAGCTATGCAGTATGTGACTATGCTTCAGGAGGAAGAATGTTCTTTGGATTCTAAAACCACATTAGAAACAGAACAGAAGCACCAGTCTTCTAAGGCAAATTTGTTGTCCAGACTATATGGATAAATATCTCCACATGTGCAAAAGTCAACAGTTATTTGGGCCAGGACGAGTTGAAAAGGAGCTCCAGAGGTGATTGTATAGAGAAACTTGAATGAATAAAACCATTTCAGTCAGTGGGAAACCTTAGATATCCAGTTCCCAGAAGAGGAATTATTAAAATTCTTTCTGATTTTGGCTGGCAGAATGAAAAAAGGATTAGAGAAAATAATTGAAGTATTTTTAGAGCCAACATTAATTGGACATATTTTCATAACTCTACAACATACTATTATAGCCAGCCCAATTTTACTGGGGACAAAACTGAGACTTAAATGTTATATGATGTACCCGGGGTTATACACCTTGTAGGAGATGGAGCTAAGAGCTGGGTCCAGGTAGACTGATATTCAAGCTTTTTTCTTAACCACTACACTATACTTCTTTGTAATTCATTAAATACAAGAATTGATACATTAGAAAATTTATTTCTTTTTAGTCATTTGTTTGCATATTAACTGACATAAATTCTAACAATGTTGGGTGGCCATGCTGGTTGTAATGTTTTCAACTTTTGGTAAATGTTTTCTTAGGCAATTATTTGCTAAGCCTTTTTTCCCCATTGGTACCTTGCCCTTATTTCTAGCCTCATTTCTTACTACACTGTCCTACTTTGAGCCCTCTGAGAGTTTCATGGAACCTGTTCTCCAAAAAGCATAGAGAAGGATCCTATTTAGTCTTGATTTGTTCCTTTTTTAAAGATGTTTTAGGTTTGAAAACTTTCAATTATGTCATGAATGGGGAAACCTCTCTTAGGACTAGAAGAGAAAAAAACATAGTGATTTTAATTTTTTATCCTTAAAACAAGAAAGAAAGAATAAAATTATTTTTCAATTAAAGGCTCTATCTGGCCTAAGGATTTAAGACATTCAATCTCTAAAGAATTTGGCTTCCCAGGAGTGAAAGTGTCAAATTTAAGCTACAGAATTCACTTGAATTAAAGAAAGTTAGTAAAATGCATAATTTTACTGCACTTATATAGTTTTATTTTGGTAGACATTTAGTTATATACAATTGCGTGTTTTCTTTGCACCATAGTCACAAATCATTTTCATTAAACGAACTGGATAGTCAACAATTTTTGGATCATGATAGCAGCTGTTTGCATTAAATTAATCCAATCCAAATCATTGATTCATTTGGGAAACAACAGAGTTGATTGCCAACGAGAAAACAAAAAAGTGGGGGAATT